>NC_041814.1:29491673-29826673 GCF_900964775.1 Scleropages formosus | reverse complement strand
AACAATTTGCTCGAAGAAATGTGTAAACCAAAGTACAATGGGTGTAGATATGGCAATAGCAGCAGGAATAAAAATAAACAGGTAGCTGAATTTGTTAAAATAATTTGTAGCTGGATGCAGACAGTGATACTTTAATGCCCACTGGAAAATGCGTAGTGTACTTCATAGTGGCACAGTGGTGCAGCGGGTAGACTGTCATCTTTCAGCGCCGGGGTGTTGCAAGGGAACATGGTTTCAATCCCTGCTCAGTCTGTGTGCAGTTTGTATGTTCTCTTGTCTGTGTGGGTTCCCTCTGGGTGCTCTGGTTTCCTCCCACAGTCCAAAGACATGTGTTTCTGGTGGATTGTTGATGCTAAATTGCACTTTGTGTCTCTCTGTTTTTATGTGGCTGCCCTGTGATGGACTGGCATCTTTTCCATGATGTATACCCCTCACCCCCAGCTTTGTGCCCCATGCTTTTGGGATAGACCCTGCTTCACTACAGCCCTGTCCAGAACAAGCAGTTATTGAAAATGGTGGATGGTGTATACCTATAGAAAGATGTTAACAGTATTATGTTACTTTAATGTATATTCTACTGTTATACAGGGGCACGGTGGCATGGTGGGCTTGGCCAGGTCCCGCTCTCTGGCGGGTCTGGGGTTCAAGTCTTGCTTGGGGTGCCCTGCGATGGACTGGCGTCCCATCCTGAGTGTGTCCCCTTCTCATTCAGCCTCGACCCAGCTTGGGACAAGCGGTTTCAGATGGTGTGACTATTATTATGTATGATAGGTAATTATTAGTTTTTTTCTGTATATCCAACAGGAGATACCTGTTACTACTGGACAATGTTGGCTGAGTGAAAGTTCCTTTTGCTCAGCCATAAATCGCAGCGAACTCCATTTCACTGGGGGTCTGCACCACCGAGGACCACCAGAGGGCGCTCCTACCACCAGCCCGACTTGAGGATGGACACCATCTCCATGCTGGGCCACAGCTCCCCGAGCGCCAAGGAGACGTTCTCTCCCGACGGCGCCAAGAACGGCCCCAGGGCCGTGGCCATCCTGGGCTCCGGGGACTTTGCGCGCTGCCTAGCGCTGCGGCTGCTCCGCTCCGGTTACCGCGTGGCGGTGGGCAGCAGGACGCCGCGGCGGGCGGCCGAGTTCTTCCCGCACGTGGTGGACGTGACTCACCAGGAGGACGCCGTGGCCAAGGCCGGCGTGGTGTTCCTGGCTGTGCGCCGCGAGCACTATGCTTCCCTCTGGGGTCTCCGGCACCTTCTGGCCGCCAAGGTGCTGGTGGACGTGAGCAACAACAGCCGGCCCGGCCAGTACCCCGAGTCCAACGCCGAGTACCTGGCCTCACTCTTCCCGGACTCCCTGGTGGTAAAGGCCTTCAACATGATCCCTGCCTGGGCCATGCAGTCGGGACCCAGAGAAGCTAGTAGGCAGGTAGGGGCAGCCTGCTGGGTTCAGGGTATTGCTGGGTTCTTCTGGGTTCAAGTCCCAGGAGGGGCTCAGCTGTTGTACCTTTGAGCACAGAGTTAAGTTCCTCCAGGGAAATATGCACACATGCTATATATGCAGGTTCAAGTTTTGGGGGGAACGTGGTCTATCTGTCTTTTACTGTGGTACCTGCATGGAGTATCTATAGCAGGTAAATGGTTAAAGCTGTAAGCTGCTTTGCATAAAAGAATCAACCATGAGATGTAAAAATAATTAAGAACTTTCCAATGTATCGTATGCTGTAGAACAATGAGTGGTGCTGCAAAAAGCATCTTTTGCAGCATCTCATCAGTTCTGCTTTTCCTAACATATTTGTCTGTTTTGTATTTAGAATTTCATGCTTCGTGTTAATTTCTTGAAATATTAAAATGACAAATTGGCAAATGGACAGATTCTCTTTCACTTTGCCCAGGATCCTACGACAAGGAGGAAAAACGACTGATGATCTTAATGTCTGAAAATGGCTTTAAATATTTAAATAAAGTGGCTTTTTAACAGTCTGGCTTCCGTTGCGCTGACTGACAAACTGCTTTACAGAAAAATTACTAACAGTCATCATGCTGTCTTGGAAGATGGCGCTGCATTTGCAGCTTGATACCAAATGTGCAGCTATAATCAACTAATAAACTATTAAAGAGTTTAATGTGAGTAAATCACTTTAAATATTGAAATAAGCATTTTTTTTTTTAACTGCTTGTTTTTTTCCAGATTAAAAAATAATGATAAAATTAATACTTTTAAAAATTAATATTGTGATGCACTGGAATGTTCTGTCATTCCAGTATGTGTTCCAATGAACTGAATTACCTCACCTCTACCACTATTAATAATAATACTTTTTATAATAATAATATTTATATATTTATAAAAATAAGAAAAAAACACATTATTATTATTAATAAGAATAATAATATAGTTAGAAAAATAAGAATAAAACACATTATTATTATTATTATCATTATTGGGGGGGTGCGGTGGTGCAGTGGGTTGGACCACAGTCCTGCTGTGCGGTGGGTCTGGGGTTCGAGTCCTGCTGGGGGTACCTTGCGATGGACTGGCGCCCCGTCCTGGGTGTGTCCCCTCCCCTTACACCCTGTGTTGCTGGGTAGGCTCCAGTTCCCCGTGACCCCATATGGGACAAGCGGCTCTGAAGGTTATTATTATTATTAATAAGAATAATAATATAGTTAGAAAAATAAGAAAAAACGCATTATTATTATTATCATTATTATTATTATTATTGTTATACATTTTTATCACCATGTCCTCACTGTCTTCTCCCGCATCTCCCCTCACCACCCAGGTGTACGTGTGCAGTAACTCCACGGAGGCCCGAGGCCAGGTGATGGAGCTGGTGCGGCGGCTCAACTTCGAACCCGTGGACAAGGGCATGCTGTCGTCGGCGAGGGACATCGAGGACCTGCCCCTGCGCCTCTTCGGCGCCTGGCGGGGTCCCGTGCTTTCCGCCGTGGGTCTGTCCGTGTTCTTCTTTGGTTACGCGTTTGCGCGCGACGTCGTCCACCCCTACGTGCACGGCCGACAGAGCTACTTCTACCGCATTCCTGTGGAGGTGGTGAACCGCACCCTGCCGGGCACGGCGCTCACCCTGCTGGCGCTCGTCTACCTGGCTGGCCTGCTGGCCGCCGCCCACCAGCTATACCACGGCACCAAGTATCGGCGCTTCCCAGCCTGGCTCGAGGGCTGGCTGCAGAGCCGCAAGCAGCTGGGGCTCCTCGGCTTCTTCCTGTCCTGCGTGCACGTGCTCTACAGCCTGTGCCTGCCCCTGCGGCGGTCCGAGAGGTACCAGCTGCTGAACCTGGCCTTCCAGCAGGTACCGGGCCCCTCACCGAGCGCTGCGCATCACACCACCGTGGGGTTAGCTTCAGGTGTCCGGGATGGGTTTCAGCTAGCCGTGGAGCTCAGGCTGGCTTTGACTATAGTGCTGATGAGACAAAGGGTAAAAAACGAAATGGAATTCAGTGTGAAGGTCATCAAAAAGTTTCTAGTAAATTATCAGTCAGATCTTCTGAACGTTGTCTTCTGTTACAAGTCGTCTTTTCAAGATTTTTAGTAGATGCTGCTGTGATCCCGCCCCTTCCATACTGTCCTCCGCCCTCCTATCATTGACCCCATCCATTATTACCCCCTACTCCCACCCCCACGCCCCTCCCCGATGCAGGTCCATGCCAACGTGGACAACTCTTGGAACGAGGAGGAGGTGTGGAGGGTGGAGATGTACATCACTTTTGGTGTGATGAGTCTGGGCCTCTTCTCCCTGCTGGCCATCACCTCCATCCCCTCAGTGAGCAGTGCCCTGAACTGGCGGGAGTTCAGCTTCATCCAGGTGTGTGGCCACCCAAAACACACACGCACACATTTATTTTACATTTTTTCGAGGATTGTATGGAACTTGTCCCATTAATAAGCTTGTGGGCATATATGTTAGACAGCTTTTATTTTATTTCAACTTAATAGTAAAAGTGACTGTGGAGTTACAAACAAACTGAGATAGGAATGGACTTCTGTATTTGTAAGTTGGGGGCCTAGTGGACCCATCTGTCATTAAGCCCCATCCAGTCAGGACTCTGAGTTACTAAGCATGCCCAGGTCATACTCACTGAGCTAGGATTTTGTTGCTGTGTAACCACGGATGCTCCCGTTCCCATTGCAGTCGACGCTGGGCTACATCGCCCTGCTCATTGGTGTCCTGCACACCCTGCTCTTTGGCTGGCGCCGGGCCTTCGAAGAGGAGTCATATCGCTTCTACCTGCCACCGAGCTTCGCTGTGGCACTGGCCCTGCCAACCGCTGTGGTCTTGGGCAAGGCGCTGCTGCTACTGCCCTGCGTGGCACGAAGGCTGCACAGGATTCGCCGCGGCCGGGAGGCCCGGCAGCACCGCGGCGACGCCACCACCTCGGCCGCTCACGTGTCCCCAGAGAGGGTCACAATCATGTGAGCTCTGCTCAACCCTGCACTCAGAATGTGGTCCCGAGTTACAAACACGGATTTGCCCCAGACTCCATTCTCCCAGAGATGACGCTATCACACAACCCCTCATCTCTTGACTTAGACCCAGAATGTCAGTTATAACCTGTTTATAAACACTTTCTCACCTTCATTCGGTGGAAGCTCCGCCCACCCATGTTGTTCCCAGGGTTGTACAAACTCACGAGTCTCTTTCTTCTTCAGCTATCATGCCTGTTTGGACTCCATCAAACTTCTGAACCCCCGGCAGGCCACCCACTGCTGATCCCTAGATGTGATCTGGTCCATGTGGATGTGTGTTCTGTGTTCAAGGCCTCAGTTATGACCAGAGTAGTTCTACATCATCATTACTCTACTTATACCAAGGTTGATTTATCAGGTTTCTTACATGGATATGAGAAAAGAGTAACATAAGGTAAAGTCACATGGCTGAAGGACATAAGCATCAGCACACTTGGCAATTGGATCATGAGTCAATTTAGACGATTTTTTTCTGTGATCTTGATTTTTCTTGTCCGAGGCCTCGACTGTAACCAGAGTGGTTCTACATCAGATCACATCATTGCCCTACTTATACTGAGGATCAATGATTATGAAGAAGGAGTAATGTAAGGCATACTCAAAGTCACATGGCTAAAGAAGATGGACATCAACATAGTGGAAAACTATTGAGTTGACTGGGAAGATCTGTGTTTGCAATCATGATTTTTCATACTGTTGTTCATGTATCTGGTTTCTTACATGGATATCTACAAGAAGTAATGCATGGTAAAGTCACATGGCTAAAGAAGGTATACATCAGCAGACTAAATGATCATATCATAAGTTAGTTGAGGCAATCTGTGTTTGCAATCACGATTTTTCTTGCCCAAGGCCCGAGTCGTAACCAGACTTCTCATACCGTTGTTCATTTACCAGGTTTCTTACATAGATAGGAACGTGGAGTAACGTAATGTAAAGTCACACGGCTGAAGCAGATTGGACGCTTGTCTCAGGAGTCAGTCGACACCATGCGAATCTGCAATCGCGATTTTTCTTGTCGGCTCAATCCGTGTTTTCTCGCTGTGCTCTGTGACATCATCAGTACCCACAGGTACGAGTCTATCTGTAGCTTCTTTGTAGGGGACCCTAGATGTCACGTAATGTTCTTTGGCAGTGAATGGTTTCGGGAATCTACCAATGAGTACCTGTTTGAATCCTCTTATCTCCTTCCGGTGAAAGTGGTGTGACCCTGGCAAAGCATCTGAAGGTGAGCCAGGGTTCACATTTGGCCTGGATGATATGAAACGAGGCACAATGAGCTTTTTCATAAGGAGAGGGGCGGAGAGCAACAGCAGACGTGGACAAACAAGAACTCTGAACCTCGTTTTTGTCGCCAGGTGCACTTGAGCACTTTGCCTGCTGTTTATAAGGACTGTGTATCTCGTATATCCCTGTACGCCACAATTTGACATTAAAGGTAATACTGTGTGTCGATAGCGAACGGTCTCGTCTCAGTGTTTTGTCACGTGTCCTGAATGTACCGCAATACTTGGACCATTTTTCATCTCATTAAGCTGCTGTGAAATTAGCTATTGTTTATTTTTTTCTTAAATATGTACATACACCAAAATGCGCCATCTCACCAGCAGGTGTAACATTTTCGTCATCTAATTTGGAAAGTGAAGTTTGAAATAAACCAACTCTAGGCGAATAGATGAACAGAGGTTTGCAGGTTTGAATCCGTATTTTTCATTCATTGTTGAACCCTACTGAATCTTTTTTTGCTTGTAATTAAACATACAGAAACACGTGTTCTCTTTCGAAACAATGTCCGAGTAGACGTTGAAGTGGAATTCAGAGGTTAGAGGCACGTGAAGTATGCGGTTAAGCTTTGGCTGATTAAAACAACACAAAGTCTCTTCTTAAGCCCAAAGGAATGTCAGCGCAGTCACAGCCATGACTTATTACCTTCAATGTCTTATGTACTGCACATATTATAAGCTGTATTAATGTTGGGGGGTGCGGTGGTGCAGCGGGCTTGGCCAGGTCCCCTCCTCTGGGAGTGGTTGTCTGCGGTTCGAGTTTTGCTTGGGGTGCTTTGCGGCGGTCTGGTGTCCCGGCCGGGGTATGTCCATCGTGCCCCGTGTTGCTGGGTTAGGCTCCGGTTCACCATGACCCCGCTTGGGACAAGTGGTTTCAGACAGTGTGTGTGTGTATTAATGTCTCAGCTGTGCTGAGTGGATCACTTTTATTATAAACCATTATTTGCACTTTTCTTCAAGGCAGCTGACACCGTTAGGTTTGTACGCTAAACTGCTTACAATGATTTACCCATTTATACACCAGGGTCATTTTTACTGGAGTGCGACAGTCAGAAGACACTGAAACATTTCAGGGGACAGTCATGAGTGTATCATTTAGATGCACATTGATCAGCTACAAAATAGGATTTTCTATTAGTCTGGATATGTCAGTTACATCTTTAACTGTTACGTTCTGTGGACAACAAGAAAAATGGAATAAAGCTAAAATCCCTCCAGTTATGAAACACTGAAACAACTTTTGTTGGTAGGTGGAGCTTTTACTATACTTTTTACATGTGGGGAAAAAGCGATCGTCATACTATGACGAAAATGCAGTTATTTACCGATTTGTAAAGCAGGGTATTCTTTTTGCCTCAATTCAGGGTAAATACCTTGATCAAATGTACTGCAGCAGGGGTGGGATTGGAACCCTGGATCTCAAGACCAAATTACATCACCTTCAGCAATACTAGTGGTCCTGCTGCGGCAGCGTTAAGGTGAAGTCTCACAGTACCAATGTACCATGTTAAACGTTAGTTATCTGTGGTAAAAATCCATTCCGAAAGGTTTTGCCATCCGCCAGGTCCTGTGACTCCAGTAAGAGAGTTGTGGGACAGCGGGGATGGAAACACATTCAGCTCGACATATCTGCTCAGCCATGTGTCTTTTCCTAAGAGGACGAGAACATAGCCGCCGTTCTGATGACTAAGCGTGTCATCGGATGAGTGCATGGTAATGGTGTCACGGTGTCAGCTACTGCTTGCACCCAGAGCCTGAACCCTGAGCCCCTGAACCCATTTTACTCCAGTCAGTCTCCACACATCTTCACACAACATACGTAACTCTTGCTCGACATTTTTAATGAGGTGGATTCAAAATTGATGGAAAGAACATCTGTTGCTATAAACCATTACATTGGGGTGATACACTAAAATTACTCTGATTTACCCACTCACACAGCTGGGTAATTTTTACTATATCAACTCAGGGTAAATACTTTGATAGCTACCGCAGGAGTGGGATTCCAGCCACAATCCATCATTGCATCCTGGATACGTTGATGCCACGTTAATAGCAGAGGATGAAAAATGCCTCGAAATTCTGGTTTTTAACCTGAGAAGAACTTCCAAAGAAAACTTGAAAAAGTCTTGAGAGCTAGAAGAGCAGAGAAGTTCAGAATCGGTGGTGAAGATGGAAGAAGTTGGATTGATTGATCAACAATAAGTGATCTGGCAGTGAGGAGATAAAGCTGAAGATCGAATCAAACTCTTACTGGAAGATCAAGTGATGAGTTATTCTTGGATCATAAGTAGATTTGATTCTCTCAAAAAGATGGTGATGACTGGAAAAGCTGGAGGAGGAGGAAGAAGAGGATGAGCAGAAACGAGATGGATGGACTCGATAACACTGATGGTGGACACACCGATTTCAACATTAAAGACACACGTGGAGGACGGAACTTTCTGGAGAAACGATATATGAGATCTCCAGGAGTGGACAGTGACTCAACAGCAGTTAACATTTTAATGGAACTCCCTCCATGGGGCACTCTGACGTCTCAGATGAAGCTGTAGTTCTCCTTGACATCCCGATTGATCTCCTTTTTCTCGGTCTCCTTGAGACGTGTTGTCATTGTGCAGCCTGCAGCTTTCTTGGACCTCCTATTCGAGCTTTTTGCCCTTCCTATGAACACACACATCAACCATCAAATCACACTCTCCGTCAGTGGGACGATACCTTGTAACCTCTTGGGTCCGTTGGCTGAATTCAACAGCTGATCAACTTCTAGAGTCACGTCGGTGAATTCGTGGATCTCCCTAAACTCAGCTGGACAGTTAATAGCACTAAGAACCATTCTGTGGGTGACACATGGTACTGGGATCACACTCGTAGAAGAGCTGAGTCCCACCTGGCAGACGTACACACTCCTCACGGTGCCTGTTGCTCCAGGCCTTCAGTTTGCACGTCTCACTGCAGTAGTTGACCTCATGGCACCGGCTACAAGGGGTCAGCGTCACTCCCACCGAGCGCCCGCACTCGTAGCAGTACGTTAGCAGGGGCTTCCTGTGGGCCCAAGCCCAACGTGTTTATACAAACATATTCACCTGCATACTTATGCAACAGTATCTAATGCCAAAATGTAAAGCACTGCGTTCTGAACACTTTCCGGCACATTTTGCATCTGCACCGCAAAGTAAATGCAAAGTGCGACATAAAATATAAGCAAAATTAGTCCTTCATGCTCTTCATGAAATGCTTTTGTAAATCCAGTATTGATATGGCTGATATCGATTACATTTACATTTACATGTATTCATTCAGGAGATGCTTTTCTCCAAAGCGACGTACATCTCATAGAAAATGCAATGTGTTCATTATATTAGCAGAGGCAGGTGCAGACGTGTGATTCTTAAAAGCAGTTAAGTTTCTTTCCACCATATGAACCAAATTAATTAAATTAAATAAATAAAATAAAAATTTAACAAAAAAACATTTCAAATAATTGTATTAATGAAGTAATAATAAATAAATATTAAATAGATTAAATAAAAAGTTCATTGAAGTTGATTAAATAAAAAGTTCATGAATAAATAAATAAAAACATGTAAAAATTTCAGGTGTGCAGACATTTTACTTGAATGTCATTAGACAAATTCATTCAGATTTTTTTTTAAAATACAAAAGGAAGGGGGTGTAACTGGGTACCTCTGCTCCCATGTCTGTGTTCCTGCTGTGCACCCATCCTGCCCCGGGACGGTCCCGCTGGGGGGCTTTGCCCCTGCTCCAGTGTACAAGAACTTCGTTGAAGGACCGATACCTGAACTCACATGAAAGTAGAATAAATGAGCAGGCTCTGCTAAACCCATTTATACTGTGCTGTAGCAGGTAGGTACCTTGATCAAGGAGACCACCGCAGGAGGTGGGATTTAAACCTTTGTCCTTTGAAGCCAAAAAGCAACAGTTTCATCCTTCATTTTTTTGTTATTTTTATTATAGCTTTATCAAAGGTTTTTGCCAGACAGAACTAGTGAATAAACCTTTATTACTAAACTTTGTTAAGTTCACAAGCTGGTGTAGCGATAGACTCTGTAGAGCCAGAATGGTGTCCTGCAGCAGCAGCAGTGCTCAAAAACTCACTGCAGATGCCCTGGCTGTGCTCCTGCTCCAGCCGCTGGTGCTCCATTCTCACGGCCGCCTGCCGCAGCAGGTCCCCCATCTGGACCAGAAGCTGGCGCTGAGCTTTGAAGACCTCCTTTTCCTCTGGATCGAGCATGTGGTATGGTGTGTAGGTGAAGCACCAGTCCTGTTGGAGAAGGTAGGACAAGGTGAGAAACAGGGATGATGTGAGACCAGCTACCCTCAAGCCCACTTACTGTCCAGAGGCAACGCACCTGCAGGTAAGAGTGGTAAGCAAAGTCCACAGCTGTGCCCACAGTGGCCTTACACCCATCCCCCACCACCACGGGCATCAGCATGTTGGCACCAGCCTTGATCAGCTTCTCCACCTGAAAGGAGTCAAGGGCAGCACTATTACACCTGGCACTGTGACATGAAGACAGGGAAGTGGACTGTTGGCAGGAGATGAATTTGTGCAGGAGGGGACCTGCTGTTGTATTTCTAAGTGGGGTGCAGTACATTGATTCAGCAAAATGTCACACTGTACCAGCTTCAAGGTCACCTAAGCCAAAGAAATCTGCAAAAGACATTAAATAGTCATTTTATTTATCAAATATAACCGGTAGTTAAATCCAGTGGGCTTCAAGGGCTGGACTGGACTGGACTGGACAAGAATGGCAGGACTTGACCAGCACTGGATTACCTAGAGTGGGCTGGACCATATCAAAAAAGTAAGGACTAGACTGGAACAGACAGTGGATCTGATGAGGACGATCCTGGACTCACAGGACATAGAATGGACTGGACTAACGGGACATCAACTGAACTGTACCGGCCTGAACTGTTCTCGATTAATGGGAAATAGATTGGACTGTGCTGAACATATGAGACATTAAGTGGTCTGTACCGACTAATGGGACATAGACTAGACTACATTGGACTAACAGTGTATAGAATAGACTCTACTGGACTAATGGTGCATGGAATGGACTGTGCTGGACATACCAGACATGGACTGGTTGCTATGGAACTAATGAGATATGAACCTGACTGTGGTGGACTAACACAACATAGACTGGACAGTACTGGACTAACAAGACATGTCCTGAGCTGTTCTGGATTAATGGGACATAGACTGAACTGTAGTGGACTAATGGGACACGGACTGGACCAATGGAATGGACCACTCACCAATTTGGCCCTGCTTTGCGGCTGCTGCGCAGGAATGTAATTGACATTGGCAGCAGCACACAGAGCGCTGCCCACATGTGGCGCCAGTGGAAGGTTGGGGTCAGCGCCCCCCGCCAACAGTTCGTCCACCACCTGTGGAGAGTCGGGAGGATGAAGGGGGACAGGGGACGTGATCAATTAGGGTTCGTCTTTTCAGCGAGACCGGGGTGGTTTACAGGTGACAGCAACACCACCCCAGAATGAACACACTCACGAGAACGTTGCCGCTGGCAATGGCCAATGAGAGGGCCGAGTGGCCACTCCACAGGAGGCTTGTGTCAGAGTTGTGGGACAGGAGCAGGTGGACAACGTCTTTAGCGGTCTGGAACATACAAGCGACCAGGACAATGTTGCGCGGCGGCCCGGACACAAATAGTTCTTGTTCAAAAGTCGTATACAGAAATTATAGAGTTGCACGAGGAGGTGGCGTCGGAACTCACAGTGTAGTCTGTGTCTCTCTGACAGACCACGTGCAGCGGGGTTCGTCCACCCTCTTTAGGGATGTCGGCAGACGCCCGGTCAAGCCAGAAGGCGTCGTAGGCGTCCTGGGCTCTGGCGTCGGGGTCGGCCCCGGCGTCAAGCAGCATCTCCGTGATCCAGGGGCCTGCCGACCCCGGCAGGGCGACTGCTACATGCAGGGGGTACAGGCCCCTTTGCTGCAAAATGACATTTCGGTCACAAAATGAAACACTTTCCTAAAAAGTCTTTGACAGTCTCACTCTGGAACAGCTTCTCCCTCTTCGACAGTTTTTTCATGTCCAGTCTGAGATTATTAATACCATTTATTCACCAGTAATCGGTCTGGACTTTCATTCATAAGAACCCCTGACCCCAGTGGGGACCCGAAACATTTGGTCTGGAGCAATAAACTGAGAATACACCGGAAAATTGTGCTGAGCAGCTATGTGAGAGAAAGCATGAGGCGCAATGCATTGTGGGAACTGTGTACCCGCTCTGTCAGTTGCCTGCTCACACTCTGGTCTCGCCTGTAACTGGCGTGTTTGTTCGCCTCCCGTTTTGCACCATTGCTCTTTAATTCTCAAGTTATTCTTTTATTCAAAATGTAACAAATAGCCTTTTCTTCGTCATGTCAATTCACAGACTGTCACCAAGTTTACTTTATGAATCTTTTTTTTTTAAAATCTATTTTATAAACACTAGACCTTGGGGTTAAATTTCCACAAATAGTTTGCCGTTACCGACAGACTCAGAAAACCTTAATGTGGTAACTATAGCAACTACAAAAACTACAAAACAACAAATCTTTAATTTCTGCACAAATGCAAATCCATTTTTCTTACCTTGATTCCATATGTAGACTTGAAAAAAATCTCATACATAGAATGTTGTGGAAATATATTACATCCAGGCCTATACTTGCTCATATTTAATGATTCAATAGAGATAATGTGACTTGAAAAAAAAACAAATCTTTTGAATTTCAATTTTCTTCTGTTTCTGTTGTTACAAAGTTTTTTCAGTCTAATGTAAGGCATCATATAGGGTAAATGTGGTGTGAATTTTGACCTATTCTTTGAGCAATTTTTCCTCATGTACTTTTGTTGATCTGATGCTTTTCTCCAAAGCAACTTACAATTGTTTACCCATACAGCTGTATAATTTTACTGTAGTAATTTAGGGTCAGTACCTGGCTCAAAAGTACTATACCTGGCAGCAGGACATGAACCTACAACTTTCGGCTCTAAAGTCTGTGCTAAGTGATACGCTATCAGGTGTCCCGTGAACATGAATGGGATGTCATTACCCGGTTCTTTGACATTTGGTCGGTTTCAGGAATCAGTTAAGACCGGTTACTGGTGAGTAAGTGTACTTGAACAAGAGAGGTGAAAAGGCAGCAGTGTCACACTGGGAGGAACAGCACCTCCGGTGGCAGGGGCACGTCAGTGCGGGCTCCGCACTCCAGAAGACACCGCACGGCCCTCACGTCGCCTGCCTTGACAGCCAGAAAGAGAGCCGGTGCTGGAAACCTGAAAGTGTTGGGGTCGGACCCCTTGGACAACAGCAGCTCTATAGTGGTCCAAAGCTGCCTGTTCCTGTGGGGGGGGGGCAAAGATACAGCTGGGGGTCTGCACTGCGGTCCAAAGCCTGACCTGTTCTGTTAATAGGCTTCTGGTGAGGGGGGTCGTTTGAATCTTGAGAGCCACACACTCACCGTGCCTTTTGTAGGGCCATCTCCCGCACGGTCTCCCTGGTACCAGCAGTCCCCAAGGCCCCCACACCCAATCGGCTCAGCGCCTCCGCACTCCGCTGCAGCACCTCCTCCGTCACTCTTATCGGAAGGCCGACCAAGGAGCGCACCGAGTCCAAGGCACGGTCGACCGGAGTGCTCCGCTCATCCTGCTCGGGTTCCGTCTCTAGGTCTGACTCCAGGGCCGTCTCTGAGTCCCTGCTGGGGCTGTCGGATCCCTCGGTGTCCGACTTTTCTTGCCGGTGGTCTGCAGCCTCATCACGGTGAACCTCGTGGTTGCAGTCCGTCACAGTCGCCTTTGAGGTCCAGGCGCGGTTCAGGTAAGGTGTTTCGACCGGGTGGCACTTGTCTGGGGTATGCGGCTGAAAGCAAGTGCTGTAGTAGAGAACGTGGCAGGCGGCCAGTGCAGAAACACCCTCCGCAGTGACCTTGTTAACCTCTGCCCCACAATCCAACAACAGCTGGATCACATCATTGTGGCAATTCACCTGTGTAGGGAAGGTAAGACACCACAAAAAAAAATCACAGATAAAATTATCTTAAAATAGACATGTATTAATTTATGTGACACTTTTCACCAAAGTAACTTGCAGTGTTAAGCTGCTTACACCGATTGACCCATCTATATAGTTGGGTAGCTTGTATTGTATTGAGTCAGAGTAAGTGCCGTGATCAAGAGTACTACAGCAAAAGCTGCGATTCAAACCTGCATCCTTTACACTGAAAGTTTAGGTTTAGATCTCCATCAGCTGCGCCACTTGCTGCCCCTAAGCTGAAACACAGCCCAAAGTTACCGCGGCCGCCATGAGCGCGGTGTAGCCACCGCCGTCTCCTACGTCGGGGTGAACCGTCCCATCCTGCAGGGTCCTGCGCACGCTCTGTCGGTCCCCGCGCGAGGCCCCCAGAATGAGCTGCTCCGAACCCTCCTCCAGCGGCCCCCTGGGACCAAACCGGTCACGGGCGTTTGACAAGACAGCAGCCACATCCCAATCCAGGGCTTCCGCTTTGAACCTGTAGCACCCAAAAGTCAGGGAACAGGAGTAGTGATCAAAAGGCTGCGTTTTCAAATCCTTGTGGGGGAACAATGGGCCTGTATGTGACTGGTTCCAGTACCATCATTAGCTCATGGATAATTAACATACGTAGAATAATTTGCATGTCAATTACATCCACATATACAATTACAGTACATATACATATACATCAGTACGACAGGAGGTCCTGTTAGGAGATCTCAATTTACCATGTGCCTCCACCTTAACCGCACCATAAATACATTTAAAGACAACAGATGTTCGCATTGCAGCGCTACTGTAAAACGTGTAACAGCCTGTTAAATTTACGGTAACACTTGAGTACGAGAGCGTCGGTGAGCTGCAGCTGTACTCCGCTCTCCAGTCCTGACACTTTTATGTTTTATAAGCCTATTTATTTCTCCCTCTTATTGCTAATCGCTGTTGCCATGTGACTCGCTGCCGATTGGCCCCACGAAGGCACGGTCGATCCCCATTTTCACATTGTCGTACCTGCAGAAACTCTCATGAGTTGGTCTGCAGTGCTGTGGCTTTATGAATGTCCACGAATGCACAGTAACACTAAGAATCGCACAAGAAGCTGAGTTCTGCAAAGCGAGCCGGACAATATACATAAAATTTACATTGATTTATTTATTTGATGCTTTTCTCCAAAGCGACCCAGTGTGAAGTTATGGAGAGTGATTTACCCATTTTACTGTCAATTTACGATCAATTCACAGTAAGCAACTCATTCAAGGGTATTACAGCAGGAGGTAGGATCCAAACCCACTTCCTTTGAGTGCAAGGTAGAAGGTGTAACCACAACACCACCAGTTTGCCTCCTAGCAACTGGACTACATTAGCTTATGAAATTACAATATATTACAATACAGTAAGTAAAATACATCACATTAAACTGCACCACATCACTTTTTACAACATTATACATTGTTAAATTACGTTATGCTAGAGTTCATTACATTGTTAGTACTCGTTATAGCAAATTATAAATTAAAACATCTGAATGTTACTCTGAATAAATGCTTCTCACCTTAAGGGGACATTTTTGAAACAGTCCAAGTGTTGCATATTCTTTTTTTTTTTTTGCACTGGTGTAAACACTGGGTAAATGTAACCCAAAGTCTTAATAATAAAGATACTTAAACTGTGTCAGTAAAAAACACAGGTCTATAAATGGTTGAAGTATTAAATTATAAGCTGTTAAAAGAACCTTTGAATAAAGTTTTTTTAAGTGGCATTATTTCACATACACTAAAAGAATATTAGGCAAAAAATGTTTTTTTTTTTTGGCATATGTCATGGTGTTCGAAATTACAGAATATCATTCAAGTTATAAAACCACAATGACTTCTGAAGTGAGGTCGGTCCAAATGTGGATGGACGGACAGACAGACAGATAGGCAGGGAGGCAGGCAGATAGATAGATAGATAGATAGATAGATAGATAGATAGAAAACATGCAAGTACTTTGCTTAGCAAGATGGAAGCAAGGCAAGTCTTCCAGAAATATCAATATTTACAGTTTCACTTTCCTCCTACCTGCCCCCTGATTATCAGTTTTAAAAGCTCCGGTGTATTTTATCATCGCAGCATTTGCATTCAGTGTGAAATTGCTATTTTTCTTTGCGGGGGGTGGCTCCCTAGCAGGTAGCAGGTCGCCTGTGGTTATAGGTACCTGTGCCTATGAATGTGGTCACGCATCCGCTGCAGGAGTGGCAGCGCTGGGTCCTCGTCCGGGTCGCCCCCCCGCGCGCCAAAGAAGCACCGGTCCAGCTCCGCACGCAGCTCCGGCGACACGGACAGGTTGTTTGAGGCTGTGGAGGAGCCCCTCGTCCCATGAGGGAACATAAAGGACTGATCTTCCAGCAGCTCGCCATGAGGTCGGAGGTGCGGGTCCGAAGGGCCAGGCAGCCCCTCCTGGGCAGGGGCGAACAGGGTTGTGAACTCAGGGAAGTCCCTGAGCTTGAACCCCACTGGCAGGCGGTGACAGAGCTGGAGCAGCCGGCCCCGGAACCATAGCCCCACGTCCTGCCGCCCATCTGGGTAGGTGGCCACTCCGGGCCCGAAAAGCTCATCTGCGTGGTACAGGCCCTGTGCAGCAGGATGAGGTCAGAGGTCACGTGGCCAAAAATGAGCATCCAAACACACGTTGAGAACCGCCTTTACCTGGAAAACAGTACCATCTGAAAAATACTGGGTCCCGTAGCCTTCCCTTTCGTTGAGGTAGAACTTCCCGACGAACCTGGAGCCTCCGGGCCAGCGGTACACACCCTCACCATGTCGGTAGTCTCTGTAGAATGAGCCCTCGTAGACCTCACATGATAAATACGTTTCACTTTCAGAATTTTTTCATTCTAATGGAAGATGTCAGTACTGCACTTTGTCACAAATGTTTATACACAATGACAAAAAGTAAATTAGGAGGATGGATTGAAACTGAATGACCTGCTATATTCAGACATGCTGCAGCTGCTGATGTCTCAAGGACGATGGTCTTTGAGAATTTCAATTTGGAAGCAGGCAGTGCGAAAGAGTAGCGAAGGTGTTGGATTTAAGATGCAGCGGCTGTAAGCCTGTGAGAGTCTGAACCTTTAACTCTCATGAACTTTGCTTTAATTTCAATATACTAAAGACGATTTTACGAGACACTTGCAGAAGCTGAAAATGTTCAGCTGCAGTCCTAGTCTGGTGATATGAAGGTTGTGAATTCAAACTCCACTGCTGCTATAGTACATTTGATCTAGTTACTTTCCCTGAATTTATAGAATACACACACACACACACATTTTCAGAACCGCTTGTCCCATACGAGGTCACGGGGAACCGGAGCCTAACCTGGTAACACAGGGCGTAAGGACGGAGGGGGAGGGGACACACCCAGGACGGGACGCCAGGCCGTGGCAAGGTACCCCAAGCGGGACTCGAACCCCAGACCCACTGGAGAGCAGGACCCGGTCCAACCCACTGCGCCACCACGCCCCCCTAATTTATAGAATAAAAATGGGTAAATTTTTGTAAAGATCCACTTCCTTAATCCTCATTCTACTTGACATGTCTACTGCATTTGACTCTGCCAACCACCAGATCCTACCTCTCTAGAACAGATTGGAATCCAGACTGGAAGAGACTGAAAGGGTGATCAATGAAATGGTTTGAGTCTTACCTACAGGATAGATCCTATCCTACTAGGTGGTCTGGTGTGTTTTCCTCTCTTTCCCTTTCAACTGGTGTTCTCCAGGGCTTAATACTCGGTCCCTTACTCTTCTCCATCTGCTTCCCTTGGTTCTGTCATTGTCTCAGGACTTCTCCTATACCTGTTACACTGATGATTCTCAGCTCTTCTTCTCTTTTCCCCTTGGTGATACAGATGCATCATCCCTTGTCTCTATGACCCACGTTTCTCCAAGACTGAGATTCTTCATCTCCCAGCATGTCCATCAATCTGCTGAGAAGTTTCTATCAACCTGAATCACTCCCTCATCTAATCTACTTCACTGATAAGAGCCTGTGAGTAACAATCAACTGAAACCATAACTTTGCCTGACAGAAACCTATAACATCCATAGGCCCCACTCTTATTTCCCAACATACTCTTCACAGCCCCCATGGTCAAGTTTTTTTAAACTTTAGACTTATACGTTGCTTTGGGGGTTGTGGAGGGGGGGAGAAACATCTGAAAAACTAATAAATGTAAAAGTAGCTGAATAAATAAATAAAAAAAAAAACTGTTAGCTGTGAGCGGGACTCAAACTTTGCTATAAAACAGTGTACAAGAGTTGAGGAATAAAGTTGCAAGGAAATGTGATTCCTGACAAGTCTGGCAGATTCCTTGAATTAAGTGCCACACAAAAAGAAACAGACGTTATAATAACCAAGGTGACCACTGTCCAGATCAGCCCATGTGGAAGAAGGCGCTCGGCGCGAGATGAATTATCGCGCGCCTGCGGTGGTCCTTGTCTTCTGGATGGAAGCACTCCACCGAATGCATTGCACAGATTGCTGTTTATTGGCGTCGCGACTCCCTGATTTAAATAAGCCATTTACTGTCGGAGGAATGTTGACAGAAGTCATTTCACCCCCCCATGGGTGGCACGTCTGAGGAAATGTCAGGTGCAATTTAATTTCCCGAGACTATTTAACTTTTAAGGCTGTCTGTCACTGTCAGCGCTCTGTGGTACC
This sequence comes from Scleropages formosus, assembly GCF_900964775.1. NCBI lineage: Eukaryota > Metazoa > Chordata > Actinopteri > Osteoglossiformes > Osteoglossidae > Scleropages > Scleropages formosus. The sequence continues at coordinate 29,808,147 of NC_041814.1, read as the reverse complement.
GTGGCTAAACACACGTGGGGGCGGGGGGTGGTCTGTTTTAATTCTAACAGTCAACACTGACAATAAATGCACAGCTGGTCACACCCATCATTTCACACAACTTTTCTATTAACTCTTAGCTGTCTATCCCTTTCAGGCAGGGAGCGTAGTGGTTAGGGTCGTAACCTCCAAAAGTGAGGGTTTTGGGTTCCAGGCCCACTTCTGCTGCAGTACCCTTCATCACAGTATTTATGCAATACAGTAAAAACACCCTGGTGTTTAAATAAGTTGTGTCAAATCCCCCGGGTTTTACTGAACTCTGTCTCAGAGTTGATTTATACACTCATACCCACCTCTCCATCTGGCCAGGTGTAGACACCCACGCCCTCCTTGTGGCCGTTGGTGAACTGTCCCTCGTATCTGGACCCGTCGGGCCACATTTGGAGTCCTGAGCCATGCTTCTGTCCGCCCACTCCTGTCTCTCCAGCGTAGCTCCCAGATGACCCAGGAGTCCAAGGTGTCCGGGGAGCCCCTGCGGCGACGCACTCAGGTGCAGGCATGTCGAGAACAGGTCCGTCCATCGTTCTGATTTACAGGTATGTTTATAATTACAAATAACAGGTGTACTTATTATAAATTACCAGTCTATTTATTAGTCTGCATTCTACTTAACTATATTTACAGATCCGTTAATTATTATGTATAACTGGTTATGTTGAATTTCTTATTATGACTGAAGGTTATAGATGGTGAGTGAGTGAAGTACTTTGTTAGATTATTGACACAATGTGAATATTTTTAATAAATAAGATTTACATGTGTGTTATAAGTTTGAGGTGTGTTTATTATTATTATTATTATTATTATTATTATGAGTTGGATATGAAGTAATGTAGAGGTGTGTTAGTATGAGTTGCGGCTTTAATATTTTTTTTAACAAATAACAGGTATAACTACCATGATTATTATTCACAAGTTAATTTTTTATGATGAATTATTATGGGTATTACTATGAGTACAAAGTAACTGCACCGTACTGTAACGCAGCGCTATCGCGTCATTCTCTCTCCTAAATTCACAGCGGCCACCAAATTCTGACTTAACTCAGCACAGATTGTGCTCCCCCCCCTCCGCATCACAACTCCGCGAGGGAGACGCGTTACTGACTGTGTTTTACACACCACATGGATGGAAACCGGAGATGCAGCCACTCCGTTCTTCATTCCAACTTCATTCCACTCACCGGATGAGAAGTTCTCCTGCCGAATGACACACTCGACCGGCACAGCGGCACAACGCAGCGCTTTTAGGCGTAGAGTGCGCGTTCCGCGCTCACCAAGGCGCGTCTCCGGCGTGGACGCGCGCTCCATGACAACGGCGCGCGCCCGCAGCGCTTTTCTAAGTGGCGGGTAGGAAAAGACTTTCACGCCATGCGTACACACCGCTTTAACGCCCCGGTCGCCACTGCGTCACACCTTAGGCTTTAATTCTAGTCCAGTTTATTGGAAAAGGAGGCAATACGCAACACAGCAGGTGTAACAAAGTAAATCATTGTTTAGAAATACAAATAGGGCTGAAAACACAGGGAGAAAGGGATTTTTTAAACTCACTGTGGCTCCCCAGCCAGGTGTTTTAATTCCTTTCCCGACATGTGTGGTGTGCTGTGCGGGTTTCACTGTGTGGAATGTTGGTGGGCTGATGAACACGGAGAGGAAAGAATGATCAAGGTCCATGAACAATAATTCCAAAAAAAAAAAAGAAATTAATTTTAATTTTTTTAAGACTCAGTGAGTCATGTTCATGTAAAAATTTTATGACGAAGCTCTACAATTGAGTGTCAGACCATCATGAAGTTACTCTTCCAACTTAACCTCGTCGTCCACGACCGTCTTTGGCTTGGCTTCGTTCATGGACTCTCATTCTTTCATCTCGGGCTGTATTCACTCACACACACACACACACACACACACAGTCGTAAGCCGCTTGTCCCAAGCGAGGTCGCTGGTGTTAATATGTAGTTCAGTGTCATTAACTATTTGGTGCCAGTGTCTACATTTCTTCAAGAAGCGGACATTGGTTGGTCCTCCCTCTGATGGTGGAGGCCGTAGAGCCCACTGCTTACCGGGGGTTGGGGCCCCTCATTTCCCATTACACTCAAACCCTGGGCAGGAGTCCGATTCACACTGAGATTCACAGGCTACGCAGCAAACAGAGAACTGTGTGGATACCGGAACCTGGTGACATCTGTGCTGCGACAGCACCAGATGGTGTTTGGAAACATCTGCCTGAAGGTCTGCAGAGGGAAGGAGCAGCGAGAGAACAAGAATGAGACAAATAAGCGAGAAATTTCTCCTCACAATTTTTAGAGCATACTGGGGTATTGCTCTTCCTCAGGGTTCTTACCAGGGTTTTTGGTGCCTTTAACCAAGTATCAGTCTTGCACCCTTAAATATCTATCTCTGAATCTATAAAGGCACACATAGATATTGACATAAATTAAAATTTTGATATAGACCAAAGACATGCCATTCAGGTTCACCCACAGTGTGTGAGTGACAGAGAGTGTGTGTGTGTTCCACTGTTGTATGGATGAGTGACCCAGTGTAAGTAGTGTATCTAGAAGTGTAAGTCACCATGGTGAATAAGGTGTGTGGGCTGATAACACTACATACAGTTCATTGGAAGTTGCTTTGGAGAAAAGTGTCTGATACACACACACACACACACACACACACGTTTTCTGAGCCGCTTGTCCCATACAGGGTCACGGGGAACCGGAGCCTAACCCAGCAACTCAGGGCGTAAGGCTGGTGGGGGAGGGGACACACCCAGGATGGGACGACAGTCCATGGCAAGGAACCCCAAGCGGGACTCAAACCCCAGACCCACCAGAGAGCAGGACCCAGTCCAGCCCACTGCGTCACTGTGCCACTGCACCACCGTGCCCCTGTCTGATAAATAAAAATGATGTGACGAAATCTATGTATTTATGTGACAAAAATTATTTTTATTTTAGATATAGATATTTATGTATGATGAAAAGGAGGCAATAAAATGAATTTGTAAAATTATTTTTCTGTAGTTATTATAACGCATGAACATTGTACAGTGCTGCTTGAAAGAATGTGAACCCTATAGGGTGGGAAATATTAATTCCTGTGTAAAATATTAAAATAAACTTAAGAAATCTAAATGTGTAATCTCAGACTTATAAAGTGAATAAATGACTATGATTTACACCCCTGATTCTACTTACCTCCTTGGTTTAAGCAGTTTTACTTGGCCTTTACTTATTTTTACACCTGCAATACTTGCGTGTTTCTACTACACACGATTTCCTCTAAAGCAACATATGGAATTGGTCATTACACACCTATTATATCACATGAGAAACACTGATTCTCATTAAATAACCATTTTGTGGTAAAACTAAGGGACATGAAGGGTTCACATACTTTCAAGCAGCGCTTTATATGTGTAGAACACAAATTTACACTTTAAACTCTGACAACTGTCACATCCCACGGGGTCACTGCCCCTCCTGGTCAGAGGCGGCGCCACTCAGTGCCGCTAGCTAACGCTCACCTATCACCTCACAGTCTCGTAGGACATGGAGGTATAAAAGGAGCCAGCGGAGCAGAACTAGTCGCGGATTCTTAATCAGCAGTTCTCTTGTGCTTCGTTGGCGATTGGTAGTCTCTTGTTCCCTCAGTTTGTTTTCTAGGTGTGCATGTTCCAGTCCCGAGTGCCCGTCCCGTCAGTTCCTGCCTCTTGTTCTTCAGTCCTGGTCCATCGTTCCTGTCCGGTATTTCGTCACGTCTCAGGGTTGCGGTCAGACTCACAGATTAGCGTTTCACTGTTCACCGTAGTTCCAACACCGTGTGTGTTTCCTGGTCTCGTGTTTCTTGTTTCACTTCCACCGAGTGTCTTACAATACTCACCGTACACGTCTAACCTCACACTGCACGTGAAGTCATTATATATTTCGTCTGTGTTTGGACGTAATAGCAACGCGCGTCCGTGTCGGACTCCCGTCCGGACGCTACAGAAGAATCCGCCTGCTAATATGACTTCAGCGGAATGGCGTGAGCTGGCGGATCTGACAGAGGCGAACCAAGAACGGCTCCTGGTTTGCGCAAACGCCGCTAGCCGCCTCACAGATCAGTTGGAGCAGTTGACACGACTCCTCAGTCACGGTGGGCGGGGCGCCGATCCGACCAGTTCGCAAACGCATGATGATTGGCGGACATGTCTTTTTGATCGTCTTTATGCTTCCTCGGGTCCTCGCGCAGAGCCCACGAGCCCTGTGCAGACCAATGGGATCAGCGCTACTGAGCAGCTGTCCGTTCCCTTCCCGGAGGCTTTGCAAGGTAGTAGAGGTGAGAACCAGAATTACACAGAATACTCAATCTCCAGTCCAGCCTCTCTGTTCCCAGGGCCCTACTCTCCAGAGTCACCCCCTAGCCCAGACAGAAAGACAGAGAGACAGTTCTTCCCCAGCACCAAGAGTTTTCAGGTGCGTTCCAGGTCTCCAGTGGAGAAGACATCCAGCCCCCGATTGTCAAGACCACTCTCTCAGGAGTTCTCGCCGGATTACCGGAGCAACTCCGGGTCCAGCCGGACCCCGACGCCGCCAGGGCAGCAGGTGCCCTACAGCCCTGTGGACAGTGAGCCGGCTCAAGCACGCAACCTTGTCAGCTGTGCAGGGCTCGAAGAACAGTGCGTCAGACAGGGAATAATACGACTCAGTAACGGGCGTTTGACAGAGGAGGAAAGGAGGCGCCGTTTTCTGCAACGCTTGTGCTTTTACTGTGGAGCTGCGGATCACGTGCAGGTTTCCTGTCCAGTGCGGCCACCCCGTGGATCCCAACGGACCGACTTACTGGTGAGTGATGTATCTCTCCATACCTCCCTGTTGACATTACCAGTTACAGTATCCTGGGGTTTCCAGCAGCAGCAGACGGAAGCTATGGTAGACAGTGGCGCTGCAGGGAATTTCATGGATCATGATATGGCCGCGTCCTGGGGCTTGCCCTGTGCCCGATGCCCCAAACCCCTGGCTGTTAAAGCTATTGATGGCGCTCCAATCGGGTCGGGGCGTGTAGAGCAGCGCACAGAGCCCGTTACTATGCAGGTAGGGCCACTCCATAAGGAACAGATATGGTTCTATCTGATTAAGTCCCCTGATAACCCCATTATTTTGGGATATCCATGGTTATGCACCCATGACCCTATTATCTCTTGGAGGGAGGGGAAACTGCTGTCTTGGGGACAGCAGTGTCCCGAACACCTGGAGACATCTTGTAACTCCACATCCATAGAGAGCCCTAATGCAGATCTGCCCCTGCAGCTTCCAAGGGAGTATGCAGATCTAGTGGCGGTGTTTAGCAAACACAAGGCTGCAGAACTGCCTCCTCATAGACCTTGGGATTGTGCTATAGATCTTTTTTCGGGCACTACACCCCCTAGGGGGCGGGTATACCCTCTTTCTCAACCTGAACATCAGGCAATGGAGGCTTATATAACGGAGGCACTAGAAGCCGGATTCATCCGGCCGTCTACCTCTCCAGCTTCCGCTGGCTTTTTCTTTGTTGAGAAAAAGGACGGGGGTTTGCGCCCCTGTATTGATTATCGGGGGCTAAATGCCATTACTGTGAAGTACCCGCACCCCTTGCCTCTTATCACGTCGGCCCTCGAACAGGTTTCCGGTGCTACCATCTTTACTAAACTGGACCTTAGGAGCGCATATAACCTGATTCGCGTTAGGGAAGGGGATGAGTGGAAGACCGCCTTTAGCACCGCCCTCGGCCATTATGAGTACCTGGTCATGCCTTTTGGCCTGGCGAATGCACCTTCCGTATTCCAGGCTTTTGTTAATGAAGTACTCAGAGAACTAATTAATCGCTCAGTATTAGTGTATCTGGATGATATCCTGATCTTTTCTCGGTCCCGTGAGGAGCATATTGGACATGTCAGGGAGGTGTTGCAAAAGCTGGCAGCACATAAGCTGTACGTGAAAGGGGAGAAGTGCCAGTTCCATGTGCACTCTGTGGATTTCCTGGGGTACATCCTAACACCCAACGGGGTCACGATGGATCCACAGAAGGTCTCGGCAGTTCTGTCATGGCCCCAGCCAAAGACAGTAAAGGACCTGCAACGGTTCCTAGGTTTTGCGAATTTCTATAGGCGCTTCATAAGGAACTTCAGTTCCGTTGCAGCCCCGTTGACTGCTCTGTTAAAAGGAGCCCCTAGGCGCCTGACCTGGACTCCTGAGGCGAGTCAGGCCTTTGAAGACCTAAAGAAGCGTTTTACTTCTGCCCCAATCCTGAAGCACCCTGATCCCAAACTGCCCTTTATTGTGGAGGTTGATGCATCTGAGGCCGGGGTAGGGGCAGTGCTCTCACAGCGCCAGGGAAGTCCCCTGAAGCTCTATCCATGTGCGTATTTCTCACACAAGATGTCGCCTACTGAACAGAATTATGATGTAGGAAACAGGGAGCTCTTAGCCATAAAGATGGCCTTAGAAGAGTGGAGACATTGGTTAGAGGGGGCTACGCACCCATTCTTAGTGTTAACTGATCACCGGAACCTGGAGTATCTGCAGAAGGCAAAGAGGCTCAATTCCAGACAGGCGCGGTGGGCCATGTTCTTCACCAGGTTCCGTTTCACGGTGACCTATCGTCCTGGCTCCAAGAACGGCAAGGCCGATGCCCTGTCCCGTTTGTTCGAGGTATCGCCTCAGCTCTCCCCACCAGACACCATCTTGTCCCCGACGCAGTTTGTGGCTCCTATCCGTTGGGCTTTATTGGACGATATCCAAGCAGCCCAACGTCAAGAACCCGGTCCCAACGAGCAGCCCCAAGACAAAGAATACGTCCCGTCCACTGTTCGGTCCGAGCTCCTACACTGGGCCCATGATGGTCCAAGTACAGGACACCCAGGGGTCAACCGAACCTTGAAGCTTCTCGCTGAACGCTTCTGGTGGCCATCCATGAAACAGGACGTACGAGACTTCGTCCTTGCCTGCACCACATGTGCCCAGGCCAAGGTCCCACGGCAGCTGCCAGCAGGGCTTTTAGAGCCACTCCCGATTCCCAACCGTCCATGGTCCCATATAGCGGTGGACTTCCTTACTGATCTTCCGTGTTCTGATGGAAACACCACCATATTGGTCGTCATAGATCGCTTTTCCAAGGCCTGTCGACTGATTCCTCTGAAAGGTCTACCTACAGCCCTGGAGACCGCGGAACTGCTGTTCCAACATGTCTTCCGGCTGTATGGCCTGCCAGAGGATGTCGTCTCGGACAGGGGACCCCAGTTCACCTCAAGAGTCTGGACGGCCTTCTTTGCCCGCTTAGGAGTCTCAGTCAGCCTCTCCTCTGGTTATCATCCACAGTCTAATGGGCAAGTGGAACGCCTCAACCAGGAGGTTGGACGTTACCTGCGGAGTTACTGTGCTCAGAATCAAGCGGATTGGAGCAGATACCTCCCCTGGGCAGAGTACGCCCAGAACTCCCTGGTCCATTCGTCCACAAACTTAACTCCTTTCCAGTGTGTGCTCGGTTACCAGCCTCCGCTGTTCCCGTGGACGATGGAGACCAGTGGGTTGCCAGCTGTGGACGACTGGTACAAGAGGAGTGAGTCGGTGTGGGAATCCGCACATGTCCGTCTCCAGGAGGTGGTATCCCACCAAAAGGAGAAGGCCGACAAAAGGCGTAGGACTGTATTGTACCAGCCAGGGCAGAGAGTATGGTTGTCCACCCAGGATCTCAAACTGCATTTGCCCTCGAGGAAGCTTGCCCCCCGTTTCATCGGCCCCTTCAAGATCCTGAAGAGGATCAACCCGGTTTCTTACCGTCTTCAGTTGCCCTCGCATTATCGTATCTGTCCCACGTTTCATGTTTCGCGCCTCAAGCCCCATTGTGTTTCCGCCCTGCAGAGCCCAGCAGTTGCTCCACCTCCACCGTTGGATGTGGATGGTTCTCCTGCCTACTCCGTCAGGGCCCTCTTGGACTCCAAACGGAGACGGGGTACGCTGTACTATCTGGTCGACTGGGAGGGCTATGGGCCGGAGGAGCAGTCTTGGGTACCAGCACGGGACATCTTGGACCCAGCTCTTATTGAGGACTTCCATGAGTGTCATCCAGATCGGCCTGCTCCGCGACGGCGGGGGCGACCGCCTACCCGCCGGCGTTCTGCGGCTGGAGCCGCCCCTGGAGGGGGGGGTACTGTCACATCCCACGGGGTCACTGCCCCTCCTGGTCAGAGGCGGCGCCACTCAGTGCCGCTAGCTAACGCTCACCTATCACCTCACAGTCTCGTAGGACATGGAGGTATAAAAGGAGCCAGCGGAGCAGAACTAGTCGCGGATTCTTAATCAGCAGTTCTCTTGTGCTTCGTTGGCGATTGGTAGTCTCTTGTTCCCTCAGTTTGTTTTCTAGGTGTGCATGTTCCAGTCCCGAGTGCCCGTCCCGTCAGTTCCTGCCTCTTGTTCTTCAGTCCTGGTCCATCGTTCCTGTCCGGTATTTCGTCACGTCTCAGGGTTGCGGTCAGACTCACAGATTAGCGTTTCACTGTTCACCGTAGTTCCAACACCGTGTGTGTTTCCTGGTCTCGTGTTTCTTGTTTCACTTCCACCGAGTGTCTTACAATACTCACCGTACACGTCTAACCTCACACTGCACGTGAAGTCATTATATATTTCGTCTGTGTTTGGACGTAATAGCAACGCGCGTCCGTGTCGGACTCCCGTCCGGACGCTACAACAACTAAATGTAATTTAAGGGAACAAGGAGATATGAACTATTTACTGTGTCGAGCGACAGTCATTTCATAGAAAATTTCCCCTCCAAAGTGACAGCATTTCAATGACACACAAAGCAACAAATTTTCAATTTTCTAATAAAGCTGCTGCTTTAAATTAATTTTTCCAGGACTGCAATTTATTTCTTCATTTTTGCAGTATAATTTGAACCCCCGAAATTTTTGCTCTGCTTTCATCATGTGTTCCAGATTTAATAGCAAAAACCCCATTCCCTGGCTGCTGTGTACCATGTTGGGTGGTAAAAACTGCAGTATCCCTGTATTTCATAGAAGCATGATTTGCACACAGTGTGGTCGCTTCCATTGATTTTTAACTGTGGGCTAGGAATCCGTTTGCATGCTCTAGTGTACAATAGGAGTTTCCGTCACTGGGTGTGTGCCTCCATTCTTTTGGTTCTCGACTCAAACATCTGACTGTTGCTCATAAGCAGATAAGATTTACCATGCTGGGCTGGACTTGGAGGGCCAGCGTCTTTTTTGTGGCACCTCCCCGCTGTGCCCACAGGGAGGCAGTAGAAGACCGGGGTGTCACAGGGCTCCAAGCCCATGGCGTCGGTGGGAAGGCAGTGTTTGTGGGGGGGGGGGATGGGGGGATGGGAATAAAGCAGTGGGACAAGCTGCTCAATATGCATTAAATCTCAGATGCGTTGAGTTCTCTGCTATCAGGGAACCGAATCTTCCGGGAACTCCGTTCCGAGTGGTTATGAGTTCAAGCCTGTTCTCGTATTAACCCCCCCCTCCAGGAGAACGTCCGGCTGCAGGTCATCGGTCTGATGTAACCGTGCGCAACACATCAAATGTCTGCTTAGATCCACTGCTGTCCTTTTAGTCCATAGTGGGCTTTAGATCCCAGCAAAATGCACCTGAGGGACTCGGCGAAAGCAGCAGCAGCATCATTCATGTATTATTTCCTAAAAAATTCACATTTTATGGATATTGAAAAAAAATAAATAAAAAATACTCAGAACTGCTTTTCCAGTGGAGGGTCACTGTGGTCTGGAGTCTATCCTGGAGGTGTAGGGTGGAAGGTAGCGGACACCGTAGGCGGCACACCGGGGCATCTCACACTCACACACACACACACACACACACACACTGTGCATCATATTCATTTTGATATTGATTTTGATTGTGATATATATATAATAGATATTCATATTTAGCTGAAAGCATTGTCCAGTTTACTGTAATCTGGACAATGCTTTCAGCTAAATACATCCTCATTTTGGAAAAATTAGTAAATCCAAATTTAAATTTGTTAAATTAGCCATAAACACTGGAAAATTGCTTATTTATATAATGTATATATAGGAAAATGTATGCTTTCTTAGTGTATACATTTTGCATTTGTGCATTCAGTTATGCTGTTTCAGTTATTATAGTTAACAATTTCTTTAGCAAAATGGCTCACTTTGCCATTATGAAAAACTTAATAAGTTAATAAAAAAATGTGAATCAGTCACACCGTATGGCAAAAAACTTCTTAAAACGTGCGTTCCTTGGATCAGCGGCGCACTCTGGAAATTGGTGCGAATAAACCAGAGGCGGCTCATGGGCAGCATTTCACCACAGGACAGGAAAACAGAGCCGAGAAGCTTAATATCATAATATCATTGTTCTGCGCTCAACGCAAACGGAGATAGTTTGTCATAATCTGCTTAATGTTTATCACTGGTGACAGTGTCAGGTCTCATCATCTTCGATTTTCTGCACATCTCCAAACTTTCATCTTGTGCTCTTATTTCCATAATACCCCTCACCATGTGTTTGTGCCACTGTCACATTTTAAAACAGAGGAATATTTTCGGGGAAGTGGCTCATCATATTCATATATAATATATATATATATACACAAATGTAGTTTTTATGTACTACACAAACAACAAGGGTGGCATCATGGCACAGCTCCTGGATAAATTCAGGCTTAGCACCTTCATCAAGAGCATTACAGCACATGGGAGGGGGATTTGAACACCATTTAGTCTACGAGGAAACAGCACTGACCACTGCCCCCCCTCCTGCCCTCTCTGTGTAACTACCATACATTGTACATGCACTGGAAAAAAAAAAGTTTGTGTGTATGTAGTAGGTGTCAGTAAAATCACATGCACACACACTGGCTGAAACCACTTGTCCCATGTGGGGTCGCGGCGAGCTGGAGCCCAACCTGGCAACACAGGGCGTAAGGCTGGAGGGGGAGGGGACACACCCAGGATGGGCCACCAGTCTGTCACAAGGCACCCCAAGTGGGACTTTAACCCTTGACCCGCCAGAGAGCAATATTGTAATATTGTTATATTCTTAATATTGTAAGCAGCTTTGGAGAAAAGTGCCAGCTAAATGAGCAAATGTAAATATCATCTGTCCAGAGGGTTTTTTGAAATGTCATAAGAAGATGCCTTATGCCTAGATCTTGCATTTTGTGCATCGTATTCTGAACATTGATGACTTTAATATGTTTACAGGCCTATGTGATGAGTGAAGAGATGGTCGTATGGTTATGTAAAACAAGCTACAGTTCACATGACGTTCTGAATGATTATTGCTTACAAAACATTGGTAAAATTATTTATTATATATATTTATTGAGAGGGGGCGTGGTGGCGCAGTGGCGCAGTGGGTTGGACCAGGTCCTGCTCTCTGGTAAGTCTGGGGTTTGAGTCCCGCTTGGGGTGTCTTGCGGTGGACTGGTGTCCTGTCCTGGGTGTGGCCCCTCCCCTTCTGGCCATGCGCCCTGTGTTACCGGGTAGGCTATGGTTCCCTGCGACCCTGTATAGGACAAGCGGTTCTGAAAGTGTGTGTGTGTGTGTGTGTGTGTGTGTGTGTGTGTGTGTGTGTGTGTGTGTGTGTGTGTGTTGACCCTTCTAGGATGGGGGCCTTGGTGTGATGGAAGAACTTGTGTGATCTAGGGATCTCCAGAGCTATGTCATTGGGAGCACTATGCTCCTGGTAGGGAATCCCAAGACAAACAGGTCTGGAGCGAAGATCCAGAATAACACGATCCAAAAAACCCTGATGAAAAACGGAAACCGAAAAAATGTTTACCCTGCCTGGAATAGGGTCACCGGGACCTACCCCTGGAGCCAGGCCTGGGGGTAGTGTTCCTAGGCGAGCGCCCGGTGACCGGGCAGCCCACGTAACCTGGCTGGGCTCAGCCCGAAAAGGCATTGTAGGGGGCCATGTGTGCCCACCACCTGTAAGGTCCATCATGGGGGTTGGGTGCAATGTGTGCCAGACAGTGGGAGAGAGTGGGGTGGTGCATGATGTCACAGCCCCTTGCAACAGAAACTGGTTCTTGGTACATGGAATGTTACTTCACTGGGGGGGAAGGAGCTGGAACTGGTGTGTGAGGTTGAGAAATATCAACTAGATATTGTTGAGCTCACCTCCACTCACAGTGTTGGCTCTGGAACCAAACTCCTCGATAGGGGGTGGTCTTGCTCCTACTCAGGAGTTGCACAGGGTGAGAGGCACTGGGTGGGTGTGGAGATACTCAGAAGCCCCTGGCTGGCTGCCATACATTTGGAGTTTGTCCCAGTGGACAAGAGGGTGGCCTGAATAAGACTTAGGGTTGCAGAGAGGAAAACTTTGACTGTTGTGTGTGCTTATGCACCAAACAGCAGTTCAGAGTATTCGGCCTTCTTGGAGAGGGTGGGTGGGGTTCTGGACAGGACTCCACCTACAGACTCCGTAGTCCTGCTGGGGGACTTCAACGCTCACGTCGGCAATGACTGGGAAATCTGGCAGGGGTGATTGGGAGGAACGGCCTGCCCGATCTAAACCCGAATGGCGAAATGTGATTGGACTTCTGTGCTAGCCATGGTTTGTCCATAACAAACACCATGTCTGAACACAAGAATGCTCATAAGTGTACTTGGTACCAGAGCTCCTTGGGCCAAAGGTCTATGATCGACTTTGTAGTCATTTCTTCTGACTTGAGGCCACATGTTCTGGATACTCAGGTGAAGAGACGTGCTGAGCTGTCAACTGATCACCATCTGGTGGCGAGTTGGATCACATGGCGGGGAAAACTGATGGACAGACCCAGTAGGCCCAGACGTTTAACGAGGGTGTGCTGGGAATGACTGTCGGAGGACCTTGTCCGGAATGATTTTAACTCGCACCTCCGGGAGAGCTTCTCCCATGTCCCGGAGGAGGTAGGGGACATGGAGTCTGAATGGACGCTGTTCAAAACCTCCAACCTGTTAAGCCGAAGAAGGAGGCCTTTAGGGCCTGGTTGGCTCTGGGGACTCCTGACTCAGCAGACAGGTACCAGCAGGCGAAAAAGGCAGCAGCGCCTGCGATTGCAGAAGCAAAATCCAGGGCATGGGAGGAGTTTGGAGAGGCCATGGAAAACGACTATTGGTCGGCTTCAAAGAGGTTCTGGAGAATCTATCGGCAGCTCAGAAGGGGTTGGAGGAGTTTCGCTCAGGCTGTGTTCAGCAGGAGTGGAGAAACTCTGACCTCTCATGAGGACATTGTCGGGAGGTGGAAGGAGCACTCTGAAGAACTCTTAAACCCAGGTGATATGCCTCCCTTACAGGAGTCAGGGCCTGAGGCTTTTGGGCTGTCAGAGTCCATTTCCCTGGTGGAAGCCACTGAGGTAGTTGGTAAGCTCCACAGTGGCAAAGCACCGGGGTGGATGAGATCTGCCTGGAACTGCTTAAGGTCCTGGATGTTGCAGGGCTGTCATGGTTGACACGCCTCTGCAGTGTTGCATGGACCTCAGGGATAGTGCCCTTGGATTGGCAAACTGGGGTGGTGGTCCCTATCTTTAAGAAAGGGGACCGGAGGGGGCATCACACTTCTCAGCCTCCCTGGGAAAGTCTATGCTGAGGTGCTGGAGAGGAGACTCCGGCCGATAGTTGAACCTTGGATTGAAAAGGAACAATGGGGTTTCCGCCCTGGCAGTGGAACAGTGGACCAGCTTTTTACCCTCTCACAGATATTTGAAGGGGAATGGGAGTTTGCTAATCCAGTCTACATGTGTTTTGTGGACTTGGAGAAGGCCTATGACCGTGTACCCCGGGAAATTCTGTGGGAAGTGCTTAGGGAGTATTGGGTACCGGGGCCACTATTGTGGGCCATTCGGTCTTTGTATATACGGAGCGAAAGCTATGTCCGCATACTCGACATTGTCAGGCCTGTTCAATGTGGGCGTTGGACTCCGCTAAGGTTGTGCCTTATCTGCACTACCGTTTGTGGTTTTCATGGACAGGATATCAGGGCGCAGTCGAGGCCAGGAGAGCATTCTGTGTGGGAGTCGGAAGGTGACATCTCTGCTTTTTGCAGATGATGTCCTTTTGGCACCGTCACAGGGTTGCCTCCAACACGCACTGGAATGGTTTGCAGCCGAGTGTGAAGCAGTTGGGATGAGGATCAGCACCTCAAAGTCTGAGTCCGTGGTTCTCTCACAGAAAAGGATGGCATGCCCCCTCCAGGTAAGGGGTGAGAATTTGCCCCAGGTGGAGGAGTTCAAGTATCTTGGGGTCTTGTTCACGAGTGAGGGGAGAAGGGAGCGTGAGATCGGCCGCAGACTGGGAGCAGCAACAGCAGTAATGCGGTCGCTGTACCGGACTGTAGTGGTGAAGGGGGAGCTGAGCCATAAAGCAAAGCTCTCCATTTACCGGTCGATCTACGTCCTTACCCTCACCTATGGTCATGAACTTTGGGTAATGACCGAAAGAATAAGATCATGGATACAGGCGGCTGAAATGAGTTTTCTCCGCAGGGTGTTGGAACTCACTCTCCGTGACAGGGTGAGGAGTTCGGACATCTGGGAGAAACTCAGAGTAGAGCCGCTACTCCTTCACATTGAGAGGAGCCAGTTGAGGTGGTTCGGCCATCTGATAAGGATGCCCCCTGGGCGCCTCCCTTTGGATGTATACTGAGCACGGCCAACTGGGACGAGGCCCCAAGGTCGGCCCAGGACCCGCTGGAGGGATTATATCTCACAGTTGGTCTGGGAACGGCTGGGGATCCCCCAGGTTGAGCTGGAGGAAGTTGCGGTGGACAGGGGCGGCTGGGCCTCTCTGCTCTCCCTGCTGCCACCGCGACCCTACTAGGACAAGCAGGATGGAAGACGGATGGATGGATATATTTATTGATGTAATATATACTATACCTATTATACTATATCTGCTGACTGTGGTCAAGATTCAGGTGAATCAGTACAGTTACAGTTCGATACAAACTTCTGTCTAAATAATACCATAAACACCATAAAAACACAATAATAACAGAAATAATGTCAATTTAAACATTAAACGGTCAGTATGTCACTTACTATGATTTTTACATGTTTGGCCCTTGGACATGGGTTACTAGAGCAGCGGAGGGAGGGTGTTGGGTCACATCACCTGACCTGCTTTATGTCGGACTTTAGAATGAATCTAGATGAACAAACATGCGAGGCACATGTTTAAAAGTTGTTTTGTGGTGCGAGAGGCAGCAGCACCTCAGGTGAACTCGGGGGAGTGCCAGGGTAAAACTGTGGTAAATGCAATAACCGCCATCCAGTCTCTTCAGAAGTTGCTAAGTGAATAGATAACAGTAAAAATGGTGTGTACTGCAGTCCGTAACAGAGTGAAAGGAAAATACCAGTCGTGAACTTAGCACTCGGCACCACCACCCCCCCCCCCAGCACTTGCTTTTCTTGGCTTTCTGTCACTTAACCCCCGTGCAAACCAATTACATGACCGCCGGCCTCGCTGATTCACACACGCTCTCACTTGTGGTCTCTACAAATGCCCACTCCGAAGGTCAACGCTGCCCCTGGGGGGCGGAGCATGTTCCATTTTTAGACGCCTTGTTTTGGACCTTGTGTTTGCATGCGACCATGTTCCCTAAGAGCATCGACTGCAATTTGCTTAGCTGGCCCCTCACCGCTTTTAGTCACAGATCCTAACCCCTCGTAAACGAGCACACACACACGCACGCACACACACCTTCTATTAACAGTTATTCATTCATATGATTAGGCCACCTGGCACCCTTCGCAAGGTCACCGCACATTGTTAGCGACCAAGTAATTTGAGGAAATACTTATGGCCTCTTTCGACATTTAAAAAAAATACGTTTATTTATGCATTCTTCTTAAAGTTAAAAAAGTGCAATTGAGCAACTGATGGAGATCTATAGATAGAGACACGCAATGGTTGAAGCACAGCTGGTACTATACTGGCACACATTATACAAGTAGCTGCCTATTATATAGGTAGGAAGTACAAAGGTGATCATGCCAGATAATAATAAACAAATTCATAATAACAGTAATAATGTAATTATTGCTTATTATTTTCAGGTCATTTCATTAACTGCAACTGCTAGACTTTTTAATGTACGACAATTTGAAAACAATTTAATGATATAAAAAGAAAACCTGTCAAACTAAAATGAAAAACGGAAATGGAGCCGAGAGCTCCGACCACAAGAATTCAACTTTGTCACGGCATTCGGGGTCATGGGGCTACAAACCAACGCACAGCTGATAATGACCATAAATCACAAGTCAAAATGTTACATGGCTGTATTAGCAGGGAAACATGAGCAGCCAGCGGCAGTGGGAAGGTACCTCTTGGTCGGCTGGGGGTCTGACCTCTGACGAATGTACAGTCGTCCCCTCAAAAAGTTACTGCTGATGACTAAAAGTCTCTCTCAGTCTGGTGCCATGTTATTCATAAGGACATTAGCTGGTCAGTAAGTAACTTAACGGAGCAAAACTAATGAATTTAAAGGGTCCTCAGACCCCTTTAGTCTTGGTTGCTGCATTTTCGGCGACCGCATGTGTGGAAGAAAGACGAAACGGCTTGTCAGGATGCAAAATGAGAGAAAATGGTGCGAAATGACAGCAGATGGCCTCTTTAAACCTGGGGCCACAGAGAGAAGTTTCCCTGCTGCTTGACGAGGACGTCCATGTGCATCTCCGTCTGGTTGAAAAAGTCCAGGCTCCGCTGAAGGTCCAGTAGCCCCAGGATTCGATCAGCTAGCGCGTCGGCAATGGCTTCCGACTCACACGCTCTGTGCCGCACCGCGTGGCTCACGTTCCTCAGCGGTTCCAGGACCAACAGGCTATGGCCGGGTCCTCCCGCTGGGGGTGGCTTCTCCAGGATGCTCCCGCGGAGGTGTTTGACGTAGCTGCGCATGAGGACTGGCACCCTGGTTTGGTACGAGATGGCCAGGGACTGAGCGGAGTCCTTCTGGGCGGCACCCAGACGCACCAGGTGGATGCGCATGTGCAGGTGTAGCGCGGCACCATTCAGCCACTGCTTGACTCCGTTTGCAGCAATTTGGCGTTCTGTGGTCATGGCCTCGTAGCGATCATCCAGTTCGCGAGTCAGCTCGCTCTCACAGCGTTCAGTCAGAGCCCGCATGCGGACTGGGTCACCCGCCACCTGCGGTACCCTCTTCAGGTACTCACTGGCAATGGAGCCCACGTCCGAGAAGTGGTCAGCACCAAAGATCCGGCGGATAGGGTCGGAAGGTCCAGTGGTGGCTCTCCCTGTCCAGTGGAGGGAGAGGACCTCAAGGAGCAGGGAGAGCGCCAGTGCGACCACGCCGACGCTCCCGAAGACTACTGTCCCTCCCTCACCGAACATGGAGGCAAGGTCCCGGTTGATGTTGGAAAGGTGCGGCTCCATCAGAGAGACCCGGAGGTCGGCGTGCTGTCGGTTCAGGGTGCTGGTGGAATCCAGGGAGAGGAAGCTGGCCAACGTTTGGTCGAGGGTGAGGTCAGGGACCACACCTGCATTCCTGGCAACCGAGAAAATCTCATCCACCGTTCCCGGAGATGGGCTGCAAGGCTGGTTTCCCATGCCGGGGCCTGACTTACCGTGCTCGCAGTTGCCCTGTGCTCTCGCACCCTGTTGCTCTCCTGGCCCCGTTCCTCCTTGTGTAACACTCGCCACTACCTCTGCGCCTCTCTGAGTCCTGCAAGCACAGAAATTCTGTCCCGTGGGTCGTCGGAGCAGGGGCTGTTGTCCTTTAAAGGACGCTACAGTTGGCTGCGGTAAATATTTGAGCTTGTTTTCAGTACACAGTGTGGTGACGGACAAACAGAGCGACGATCACACGCCACCCGATGGTGAACTCCCCCGTGGAAAGCAAGGGCCATCACTGGTCCACAGCTCACAGTTTTCCCACAGTTCTCCTCTGTGCTTAAGTTATTTTTGCTAAGTTATCTAAGGGAATAGCAGTGATATGAGTGGGGGATGGGTGTGTCTTTTTTGAGGTTTTTTTCCTCCTGGCCTCTCCCACCAGTGTTTGTTACACTGCCAGTTGTACATTTTTACCTGTATTTATCCCCTTTTATTCCACATGTCCTACAGCCCATATCACCTGTGCTCTTCACCTGGTTTACACAGCTGTGTGTCCTGCTCCTTGACTCCATTTGCTCAAGGAAGTGACATGAGGACCTGCACGACCCTAACATAGACAAGGAACTGAGAAAAGTGAGTGACTGAGGGTGGCTTAGTGGTACAAGTGATTTTGGAGTTACAAATCAACAAGTTAGGAACAGAATTCCAGGCCATAAGATGATAATCCAGTGTATATATTGTATTCCAAAACATATTCCCAGAATTGAAAATAAAAAAAAAATATTTCAGTGAAAATTTCTTGTTTTTTTTTCCTTCTAGAATCAGGCCTGAGCGGTGTGTGTGTATGCATGGGTGTGTGTATGCATAGATGTGTGCATTTGTCTACACATGATCCTGTGTGTGTGCCGTGTCCCTTTACCACGTCTCTCCTCCCACATCCCGCTCCAGTTTCCAGCTTCCACCTGAACGGCGAGCAATAATTACTCTGATTAAAATTCCACTGTCATCGGCGGCCCTCCGCGCGTTATAAATGCGTCGGCTCCCCACACGCTGCTCCTCAGCGAGTTTACGCGCTGATGTATTCTCCGTGGCGAGCGGAGCGCAACCTCCACCTGCTTGCATGTTTTATGGTTTAATATGGTCTGAGAGGGAAGTTTACTCTGTATCATCTGTCAAACGGGCCGATTTCACATCCGGCTCGTCTGTCTTCCTCTTGTGTGGGAGGTAGTCATCGCTAATGTCCCTCTCCATCACAGTTAATAATGTTTTCATTTATTCATGCTAAAGGAAAAGCTCCTCAGTCTTCCACGGGTGATGCATGCATGGCAGAGTCTGATCATACCCCCTCCCCCTAAAAGCAAACCCAGCTGCTATCAAGTGGCCACCCCCCCAACCCCTTTGCAACATGAAAAAAGTGCCCCGATAATTTATTTATGACCCAGCCTTCAAATATATCAGTGTCCTTGTCTTGGTCCTCCTCTCGATCCACTGCTAAACCAATACCCTGACGTGGTCCAACCACACGTGTCCTTAACAAAGTGATTCTTGTGTTACCCTTTAGCTGCCAGAATGGTCTTCCAAGGAATCCCCTGAGAAGCTGAGGGAAGTGAGTGGAAGTGAGAAGGTGCCATGTTTCACAGCCTGGATAGTTGCTGCTGCTGCTAAGTGCCATCAGGTTGACGTCAACTCATGGTGACCGCTAAAGTGTTCTGTCCAACGTCCGTGTCCTTAGTGTTGCTAGGATTGAGTCCATCCATCTGGATGCTGTTTGTCTTCTCCTTCTACTTTTCCAGTCATCATCGTCTTTTCAGATCTTGTCCAAAGTCTCATAACCTTAGTGTCATCATTTGTGCTTCTAAGGAAAGTTTCGGTTAAATTTGCACCAATATCCATCCCTTTGTCTCCCTAGCTACTTGCAGGGTCCTTAAAAGTGTCCTTCAGCACCACAGTTCTAAGGAGTCCATCTTTTTCCTGACGTGCCTCTTCAGTGTCTTGTTTTGATGTTCATATACCTTCACCTTGAGCAGTTTCAATCTTTACTGTTGAGGACAAGTCAGCACATTTTAGGATCTTTTGGTCACCACATCCGTTGACTGCTACAACCTTTGCTTTTGATCATTGACCCCAAAAGACAAAATATATCAATCAACTATTTCCAAGTTGGGGGGTGTGGTGGCGCAGTGGGTTGGACTGGGTCCTGCTCGCTGGTCAGTCTGGGGTTTGAGTCCCGCTTGGGGTGCCTTGCGATGGACTGGCATCCTGTCCTAGGTGTGCCCCCTCACCCTCCAGCCTTACGCCCTGTGTTGCTGAGTTAGGCTCCAGCTCCCCGTGACCCCGTATGGGACAAGCAGTTCAGACAATGCGTATGTGTATGTATCTCCAAGTCTTCAGCAAAGACTCTGAATTCTATTCCTGAGAAACAGCCACATTCAATCTCAAGTTTGTCTCAGGCACATCAAGATATTCTCAGAATTGTCTTTTTAAAACTCTCATTTTACCTCCCGGCACAGAAAACAAAAATAAGATTAAAGCAGCGTCTTAAGAAATAAAACCTTTAGACGGCGTTAATCTCAAATTATGTTCATTTTTCTTGCAGAGGTCTCAAACCTTTCTATTATTTCTCCTTTTTATTGCTGTAAGAGGCCTTTCGGAGGAATAACTCAGGCATTAGAGAACGCGCAGTGATTCATAAACGAAAACTCCCCTTTTCTCCTGGGTCCACAGACATATCACTGAACGCTGTGAATTTCTCCGCTGGGACGAAAGACCTCGATCTGTAATCTCCTTATTTGTTTGCTTATTTTCTTGAAATAAATTTGGCAGTAAATTTGCGCAATGGTTGCTGCAGAATACAAACACACTCACAGTTTTTACACTGTCAAATGAACAGTCACTCCCACCGTTCTGGTTCTTCTTTGTCCATAAGTGGACATGTTGAATCAGAAAGGATGAAATGTATTGTCGTTCATAAGAATTTTGGATGACAACTGGGAGGCTCTTGTCGTTGGTGTGTGTGTGTGTGTGTGTGTGTGTGTGTGTGTGTGTGCTAAAAATGGAGCCCACAGTGGAGGACTTCCAGCTCACATTGCAATAATTGTTATTCTGAAGTGCTCGACAGCTGGGTAAATGAATTGTCCAGTTTTATAAAAATCTGCAGAATTCCCACCACCACTGTGGTCCTCCTCTCTGTACCCCCCAACAGCCCTTCTCCACATCTGTCTCCAAGCGGCTTTGCCCTCACTCACATCTTCATCCGAGACACACTCCCTCTGCTGCATTCAAAGTGAGAAGATCAGTTCTATTTCACCTGGAAACATACACTTAGGGGTCACTTTATTAGGTATACCTTGCTAGTGCTGGGGGAACTGCTGTTGTCTCTAGAACAGCATGAATTCAACAACAAGGTGTTGGGCATGCTGAGGGGCTGCACCTGGTCTGTAACAAAGTTCTGGTACCTTTTGTAGTATTCAGATGATGGACACTTGAGACTGAATATTGATACATCACCACCCATAGCCTGTACTGTTGAGACCAGGCAAAATGAGTCCATCGAGCCATTCTTTTTTGCCATTGTTTCCGACCTCGCCATCAGCCACATCACGACAGCGTCCAGGATTTTACCGACCAGGCAATGCATTTCCACTCTTCACTCTACCAGATTTGTTGAACAGATGTCTACTGTACCTCATCGTATTGCTCTATCTTCACAGGAGATAAACCTGGCGTGGCCCTCTGCTGCCGTAGCCCATCCTCTTCAAGGTCTGATGAGCTGTATGCTGAGAGATGCCTTTCTGCACACTGCTCTTGCACTGAACAGCAGATTTTTTTTTTCTGGATTTTCAGCTCTGTCCTCTCTCATTAACAAGGTGTTTTCATCCAAGAGTTGCTGAGTGGATGCTTTTGTTGATTGCACCATTTCCTGTAAACTCAAGACACTGTAGATGAAATTCCTGGTGTCTGAAATGCTGGAACCACCATATCTGGCACTGACAATCACCACACATTGAAAACTGCTTAGATCACATTCTGCTTGCACAATCTACTGCAAAATGCTAAATCTCTCGACCCTTTTCAAACCCTTATATACTATATAGTTACAGCCACGTAAGTGGCTGTATGGAAGAGCTGGCTGCTTGTGTTAATCATAAAGTCTCCCGGAAATAAGTGTCTGCTGTTCTGAATTAAATAGAAATATTTCTGCTAGAGGAGGGTGTGGTGGCGCAGTGGGTTGAACCACAGTCCTGCTCTCCGGTGGGTCTGGGGTTCAGGTCCCGCTTGGGGTGCCTTGCGACAGACTGGCGTCCCGTCCTGGGTGTGTCCCCTCCCTCTCCGGCCTTACGCCCTGTGTTACCGGGTAGGCTCCGGGTCCCCCGTGACCCCGTATGGGACAAGCGGTTCTGAAAGTGTGTGTGTGTGTATTTCTGCTAGCGATGGGGGCACGGTGGTGCAGTGGGTGGGACTGGGTCCTGCTCTATGGTGGGTCTGGGGTTTGAGTCCCGCTTGGGGTGCCTTGCAGCAGACTGGCGTCCCGTCCTGGGTGTGTCCCCTTGCACCCTGTGTTGCCAGGCTAGACTCCAGCTCTCTGTGACCCCGCTTGGGACCAGCAGTCTCAGTCTGCGTGCATGACCCTACTAGTTAGGGAGACCCAGAATGAGAAGAAAATTTTGGACAATTATTTTCAAATTTATAAAATTGTATGTTTGTTTCAGTACGCAAATTGAACAACGATATTTAAATGTGGATTTTTTAAATTTCTTTTGGAAGATGAAGGAGGATTTCCATAAATCCTACAACCAAGTAACTGCCTCTTTTTATCACAAATATGCTAATGCTCACAGGCCGTGCAGTGGAAAGCTGGAAATGTGGCCCCTTTTTTTACCAGTTGTCAATGGATTGTCTGTGCACCGAGTGAGAGGTTTATGAGCTGAGAAGCCGTGGAGGTCATAGGAACCGGCTGCTGCCACACCCAGTACACACAGCGGGTCTGGCAGATGGTGGGAACAAGCCGCTGTGGGGCTAACGGGGGTTGAAACAGGCTGCGACGGGTCAAACCCTGCTGTCATCCTGGAATACTGCTGTTGCACCCCCTGACTCCTCTATGGTGGTGAGAAGTCACATGACGCCATGGTCGCGGTCCAGCAACGAAGAGGGACAGTCAAGCTTAATTTGCTGTAGCCATGTGATTCTCCGACATTTATTCATTTAGGAGAAAAAAGTTATTCACAGCTCAAAGTGAATGGTATACCTTTAATCTCAAAGAACTTGAGGTACTAGAGTATTGACACACAGCTTGTGTGTCTGACACCACCGTGTAGCTGGTTCACATCCCTCAAGTGGCTCCTGTAGAAGTGACATCACACACAGGAAATGTCTACAACCGCTTACCCTGAGTGGGTTTGCAGCGAACTGGAGCCTAACCCAGCAACACAGGGTGCAGGGCTGAGGGGACACACCCCGAACGGGATGCTAGTCCGTTACAGGGCACCCCAAGCAGGACTCAAACCCCAGACCCACCAGAGAGCAGGCCCCAGCCAAACCCATTGCACTGCTGCGCCTCCCCTAGAAGTGACATTCAAACAGCAAATACACTGATAATCATAGCAGACGGTGATGGACTTATTTATGGAGCTGACAGGAGACCAGGAGGGAAATGGATCTGAAATAAATGGGTTTAAGTGCCTTCTTGATCGCTGGGAAGGATTCAGCAGCTCTGAGGACCAGAGGGAGCTCATCCTATTATATCAGAGCCAAAAATGAATACTGACACACTTCAGATATTGGACCTCTTGTAAGTGGGACCATGAAGCAACCAGAGATGGAGGAGAACAGCACCTGTGCTGGGGGAGTACGGAGCAATTAGGTCCTGTAGGTGTGGGGGTTCAGATCCTTTGACTGTCTTGTAGAGCAAAACCAGAATTTCGAACTCAAAACCCCAGGGAAACAGTAGAGAGAGACGAGGAGGAGCAATCCATTGGAATGCTTTGGTAGTTGAGCAACCCCCATACAGTGGCATTCTGCAATCAGTTGTAGAGTATGACAACCACACACACACACACACACACACACACACACACACACACACACACACACACGTGCAGTTAGTCAAACAATAGGCCACACACAACTAGCTACGCTGATGCCACTGATCACTCTCTTGAGTTTCAGCTTTGCCCTACTGCCAGGAGGACACACGCGGAGTGACAACACGGACACACAATTTATCACTCCATGGTGGGATTACATTACTGTACCATGGTGGGGTTTTCAGAACGCTTAGAAAAAGGTGTACGGACACCAAGGGAGGAGCCCCTGGAAGATTTGGCTTGCACACCACTACCGCTCTTAATTGTTGGAGTAATTATTTGTACAGTGAGTCGTCTCAATTGGTGCCTTAAGTGTAAATTGGGTGAAAGTTGAAATGAATTCTGGGAGCTCTGTTAGGCAGGGGGATCCCCTGAGGACCACACTTTCACGTCTCTGACCTAGATACTTGAGGGAAAAAAGCAATTGTACTCTAGCCATCATGTCGAAACCGCTGTTGGACCGTTTTACAAATCCCAGCGAGGAAGCAGCGATGAAAAATTTATTCTTTTCACTGGCACACACACACACACACACACACACACACAAATACACATTGATATGAGTCACACTTCCCATGCTGTCCTCCTCGCACTTTTTTGTGGGAAATATGGAAACGAGCATTCTCACAGCAACACGGAATGTGTCCGGTTACGGCCATTAGACCTTTGACGACGTCTGGTTCCTGGCACCGGTTCACCAAAAGACACAGGACCCTGAAATGATGAGCATGTGGGGGATGTGCAGGACCGCTCGCGTCCCTCGTGACCGTCATGAACATGCCGTTCTATCTCGGCCACCCTGGAGGAAAGGCCAAGCGGAACACATGAAATGCGGCCCGAGGGCCACGTCCGATGTGAACACGGCGAAGGTCGCCCTAGATTAACCCACGAGTCACTTTGCACACTAGTTTTCTGCTGCTCTGGCTGGTCCTCCCACCTCTCTCACTCTTCTCTTGCATTCCTTTCATCAGTGGGTCCTTGGTTCGAAAGCAAACTACATGATTTTCCAATAAGGCACCCAGCATAAGGGTTTTACTAATTCTTTCTGAAATATTAATAAGTACTGCAGATCACGACATTATCGATAGCTGAGGGAAGTGTTGCAAAAGTCAACTGGACACCATATTTTATCGCATGCATATGTTGAAGATGTTCTCGAATGTTTAAGAAGCTGGCCAAATGATGAATGCATTTGACTTGAGACCCAATGGGTTTGAACCCCACACCCTGGAGCTGCTCTATGTGCTACATTAATCTCAAAAGATACTACAAAAATCTCTCAAAAGGTCCACCATAGGCTCTGGTTTACCTGCTTTACCTTGTTTTGTGAGTTTGAGAAATGTTCATGAATGTAAGGAAAGCTGTGATGGATGACTTCAAGTCCAACAGTGGAAAGCCTGCATGGGTTTGAACCCAATCCCTGGTTGCTTGGAAGACTTCACTTTCAATTCAGATCACTGAAAAATATTGTGTTCATTCATCCTTTTCCTCATCCTGGTCATCCTTGTGGAAAATGATGATGTGAGCATCATCGAAAGTAGCTACAAAGCTTCCTTCACAGCTATATCTTGGGGCCATCATCTTACAATCTGAACACCTCAGGCTCAGATGCCTGTTCTTCATGAAGTATCCCTTAACCCTCTGACCTACCCTCAGCTGATATAGGAAAAATTACCCAGTTCCTTTGGACAAACGAGCAATCTAAATGAGTATTAATAAGGTGCTTTTTTAGGTGGGAATTTCAAGATGTTTAGTTGTTTCTAGCATCTTCTTCGGGGTCCTTTAGTGACTTACAGGCTCCTTCATGCCATGGGTTCATTAGAGATGAGTGTCACATCCCACGGGGTCACTGCCCCTCCTGGTCAGAGGCGGCGCCACTCAGTGCCGCTAGCTAACGCTCACCTATCACCTCACAGTCTCGTAGGACATGGAGGTATAAAAGGAGCCAGCGGAGCAGAACTAGTCGCGGATTCTTAATCAGCAGTTCTCTTGTGCTTCGTTGGCGATTGGTAGTCTCTTGTTCCCTCAGTTTGTTTTCTAGGTGTGCATGTTCCAGTCCCGAGTGCCCGTCCCGTCAGTTCCTGCCTCTTGTTCTTCAGTCCTGGTCCATCGTTCCTGTCCGGTATTTCGTCACGTCTCAGGGTTGCGGTCAGACTCACAGATTAGCGTTTCACTGTTCACCGTAGTTCCAACACCGTGTGTGTTTCCTGGTCTCGTGTTTCTTGTTTCACTTCCACCGAGTGTCTTACAATACTCACCGTACACGTCTAACCTCACACTGCACGTGAAGTCATTATATATTTCGTCTGTGTTTGGACGTAATAGCAACGCGCGTCCGTGTCGGACTCCCGTCCGGACGCTACAGAAGAATCCGCCTGCTAATATGACTTCAGCGGAATGGCGTGAGCTGGCGGATCTGACAGAGGCGAACCAAGAACGACTCCTGGTTTGCACAAACGCCGCTAGCCGCCTCACAGATCAGGTGGAGCAGTTGACACGACTCCTCAGTCACGGTGGGCGGGGCGCCGATCCGACCAGTTCGCAAACGCATGATGATTGGCGGACATGTCTTTTTGATCGTCTTTATGCTTCCTCGGGTCCTCGCGCGGAGCCCACGAGCCCTGTGCAGACCAATGGGATCAGCGCTACTGAGCAGCTGTCCGTTCCCTTCCAGGAGGCTTTGCAAGGTAGCAGAGGTGAGAACCAGAATTACACAGAATACTCAATCCCCAGTCCAGCCTCTCTGTTCCCAGGGCCCTACTTTCCTGAGTCACCCCCTAGCCCAGACAGAAAGACAGAGAGACAGTTCTTCCCCAGCACCAAGAGTTTTCAGGTGCGTTCTTGGTCTCCAGTGGAGAAGACATCCAGCCCCCGATTGTCAAGACCACTCTCTCAGGAGTTCTCGCCGGATTACCGGAGCAACTCCGGGTCCAGCCGGACCCCGACGCCGCCAGGGCAGCAGGTGCCCTACAGCCCTGTGGACAGTGAGCCGGCTCAAGCACGCAACCTTGTCGGCTGTGCAGGGCTCGAAGAACAGTGCGTCAGACAGGGAATAATACGACTCAGTAACGGGCGTTTGACAGAGGAGGAAAGGAGGCGCCGTTTTCTGCAACGCTTGTGCTTTTATTGTGGAGCTGCGGATCACGTTCAGGTTTCCTGTCCAGTGCGGCCACCCCGTGGATCCCAACGGACCGACTTACTGGTGAGTGATGTATCTCTCCATACCTCCCTGTTGACAGTACCAGTTACAGTATCCTGGGGTTTCCAGCAGCAGCAGACGGAAGCGATGGTAGACAGTGGCGCTGCAGGGAATTTCATGGATCATGATATGGCCGCGTCCTGGGGCTTGCCCTGTGCCCGATGCCCCAAACCCCTGGCTGTTAAAGCTATTGATGGCGCTCCAATCGGGTCGGGGCGTGTAGAGCAGCGCACAGAGCCCGTTACTATGCAGGTAGGGCCACTCCATAAGGAACAGATATGGTTCTATCTGATTAAGTCCCCTGATAACCCCATTATTTTGGGATATCCATGGTTATGCACCCATGACCCTATTATCTCTTGGAGGGAGGGGAAACTGCTGTCTTGGGGACAGCAGTGTCCCGAACACCTGGAGACATCTTGTAACTCCACATCCATAGAGAGCCCTAATGCAGATCTGCCCCTGCAGCTTCCAAGGGAGTATGCAGATCTAGTGGCGGTGTTTAGCAAACACAAGGCTGCAGAACTGCCTCCTCATAGACCTTGGGATTGTGCTATAGATCTTTTTTCGGGCACTACACCCCCTAGGGGGCGGGTATACCCTCTTTCTCAACCTGAACATCAGGCAATGGAGGCTTATATAACGGAGGCACTAGAAGCCGGATTCATCCGGCCGTCTACCTCTCCAGCTTCCGCTGGCTTTTTCTTTGTTGAGAAAAAGGACGGGGGTTTGCGCCCCTGTATTGATTATCGGGGGCTAAATGCCATTACTGTGAAGTACCCGCACCCCTTGCCTCTTATCACGTCGGCCCTCGAACAGGTTTCCGGTGCTACCATCTTTACTAAACTGGACCTTAGGAGCGCATATAACCTGATTCGCGTTAGGGAAGGGGATGAGTGGAAGACCGCCTTTAGCACCGCCCTCGGCCATTATGAGTACCTGGTCATGCCTTTTGGCCTGGCGAATGCACCTTCCGTATTCCAGGCTTTTGTTAATGAAGTACTCAGAGAACTAATTAATCGCTCAGTATTAGTGTATCTGGATGATATCCTGATCTTTTCTCGGTCCCGTGAGGAGCATATTGGACATGTCAGGGAGGTGTTGCAAAAGCTGGCAGCACATAAGCTGTACGTGAAAGGGGAGAAGTGCCAGTTCCATGTGCACTCTGTGGATTTCCTGGGGTACATCCTAACACCCAACGGGGTCACGATGGATCCACAGAAGGTCTCGGCAGTTCTGTCATGGCCCCAGCCAAAGACAGTAAAGGACCTGCAACGGTTCCTAGGTTTTGCGAATTTCTATAGGCGCTTCATAAGGAACTTCAGTTCCGTTGCAGCCCCGTTGACTGCTCTGTTAAAAGGAGCCCCTAGGCGCCTGACCTGGACTCCTGAGGCGAGTCAGGCCTTTGAAGACCTAAAGAAGCGTTTTACTTCTGCCCCAATCCTGAAGCACCCTGATCCCAAACTGCCCTTTATTGTGGAGGTTGATGCATCTGAGGCCGGGGTAGGGGCAGTGCTCTCACAGCGCCAGGGAAGTCCCCTGAAGCTCTATCCATGTGCGTATTTCTCACATAAGATGTCGCCTACTGAACAGAATTATGATGTAGGAAACAGGGAGCTCTTAGCCATAAAGATGGCCTTAGAAGAGTGGAGACATTGGTTAGAGGGGGCTACGCACCCATTCTTAGTGTTAACTGATCACCGGAACCTGGAGTATCTGCAGAAGGCAAAGAGGCTCAATTCCAGACAGGCGCGGTGGGCCATGTTCTTCACCAGGTTCCGTTTCACGGTGACCTATCGTCCTGGCTCCAAGAACGGCAAGGCCGATGCCCTGTCCCGTTTGTTCGAGGTATCGCCTCAGCTCTCCCCACCAGACACCATCTTGTCCCCGACGCAGTTTGTGGCTCCTATCCGTTGGGCTTTATTGGACGATATCCAAGCAGCCCAACGTCAAGAACCCGGTCCCAACGAGCAGCCCCAAGACAAAGAATACGTCCCGTCCACTGTTCGGTCCGAGCTCCTACACTGGGCCCATGATGGTCCAAGTACAGGACACCCAGGGGTCAACCGAACCTTGAAGCTTCTCGCTGAACGCTTCTGGTGGCCATCCATGAAACAGGACGTACGAGACTTCGTCCTTGCCTGCACCACATGTGCCCAGGCCAAGGTCCCACGGCAGCTGCCAGCAGGGCTTTTAGAGCCACTCCCGATTCCCAACCGTCCATGGTCCCATATAGCGGTGGACTTCCTTACTGATCTTCCGTGTTCTGATGGAAACACCACCATATTGGTCGTCATAGATCGCTTTTCCAAGGCCTGTCGACTGATTCCTCTGAAAGGTCTACCTACAGCCCTGGAGACCGCGGAACTGCTGTTCCAACATGTCTTCCGGCTGTATGGCCTGCCAGAGGATGTCGTCTCGGACAGGGGACCCCAGTTCACCTCAAGAGTCTGGACGGCCTTCTTTGCCCGCTTAGGAGTCTCAGTCAGCCTCTCCTCTGGTTATCATCCACAGTCTAATGGGCAAGTGGAACGCCTCAACCAGGAGGTTGGACGTTACCTGCGGAGTTACTGTGCTCAGAATCAAGCGGATTGGAGCAGATACCTCCCCTGGGCAGAGTACGCCCAGAACTCCCTGGTCCATTCGTCCACAAACTTAACTCCTTTCCAGTGTGTGCTCGGTTACCAGCCTCCGCTGTTCCCGTGGACGATGGAGACCAGTGGGTTGCCAGCTGTGGACGACTGGTACAAGAGGAGTGAGTCGGTGTGGGAATCCGCACATGTCCGTCTCCAGGAGGTGGTATCCCACCAAAAGGAGAAGGCCGACAAAAGGCGTAGGACTGTATTGTACCAGCCAGGGCAGAGAGTATGGTTGTCCACCCAGGATCTCAAACTGCATTTGCCCTCGAGGAAGCTTGCCCCCCGTTTCATCGGCCCCTTCAAGATCCTGAAGAGGATCAACCCGGTTTCTTACCGTCTTCAGTTGCCCTCGCATTATCGTATCTGTCCCACGTTTCATGTTTCGCGCCTCAAGCCCCATTGTGTTTCCGCCCTGCAGAGCCCAGCAGTTGCTCCACCTCCACCGTTGGATGTGGATGGTTCTCCTGCCTACTCCGTCAGGGCCCTCTTGGACTCCAAACGGAGACGGGGTACGCTGTACTATCTGGTCGACTGGGAGGGCTATGGGCCGGAGGAGCAGTCTTGGGTACCAGCACGGGACATCTTGGACCCAGCTCTTATTGAGGACTTCCATGAGTGTCACCCAGATCGGCCTGCTCCGCGACGGCGGGGGCGACCGCCTACCCGCCGGCGTTCTGCGGCTGGAGCCGCCCCTGGAGGGGGGGGGTACTGTCACATCCCACGGGGTCACTGCCCCTCCTGGTCAGAGGCGGCGCCACTCAGTGCCGCTAGCTAACGCTCACCTATCACCTCACAGTCTCGTAGGACATGGAGGTATAAAAGGAGCCAGCGGAGCAGAACTAGTCGCGGATTCTTAATCAGCAGTTCTCTTGTGCTTCGTTGGCGATTGGTAGTCTCTTGTTCCCTCAGTTTGTTTTCTAGGTGTGCATGTTCCAGTCCCGAGTGCCCGTCCCGTCAGTTCCTGCCTCTTGTTCTTCAGTCCTGGTCCATCGTTCCTGTCCGGTATTTCGTCACGTCTCAGGGTTGCGGTCAGACTCACAGATTAGCGTTTCACTGTTCACCGTAGTTCCAACACCGTGTGTGTTTCCTGGTCTCGTGTTTCTTGTTTCACTTCCACCGAGTGTCTTACAATACTCACCGTACACGTCTAACCTCACACTGCACGTGAAGTCATTATATATTTCGTCTGTGTTTGGACGTAATAGCAACGCGCGTCCGTGTCGGACTCCCGTCCGGACGCTACAATGAGCTCTGACTGCGGAATCCAAGAGTTTCTTATTAAACAGCTTTGTGACAGAAAAAGAACCTGGCTGTATGGTTAGATGAAAAATGACAGCAAATTTAATATCCTCAGCAAATCGGCATGGTGTACGACCAGCAAAATTGGCCTGAAAACGGTGTATAATTGGCTTTGGGGAACAAGCGAATTATTTTAAAGCAGCGATTTCTGAAAGCTGCGCTTGAAATCGCAGGCACTATTTAGCCACGTATATGGAAATATCTTAACGGTTATCTCAGCAGTGGCGCACGCATGACAAAGATTCAGCCCTGTTTTTATCATAAAAAAATAATAAAATAGTTGATTTTCTGTGCTGTGCTATATTGACATTGGCCAGGTCATTTGGCTGGATGTGAGATGTGTGTGCAAACACAGATTGGCGCAAAAGCTCGACAAGAAATATCTGTGTAAAACACAAAATATTCACTGTTAAGAAAGGAGACTGCGCGATCAGTTCGATCAGTGAGACACCGAGGATATTGGCCGTTCA
Organism: Scleropages formosus; assembly: GCF_900964775.1. NCBI lineage: Eukaryota > Metazoa > Chordata > Actinopteri > Osteoglossiformes > Osteoglossidae > Scleropages > Scleropages formosus. Next base: position 29,776,839 of record NC_041814.1, on the reverse strand, counting down.
CGTATGTATGCTCTTCATCTTGGCTGTTAAGGCACGGCGCTGATCACCCCCTCGCGTCTGGAGCGCTCCCTCCATCCGCACATAGGCCTGATCTCCGTTGTTCTCCTATTTAATTCGATTTCTACGGTTAACGGTCGTTTCCATGGTTATTGGTGTCCTTTGCTGAGAGAGGACTATTGACACCCTGGAGAAAAAAAGAGTATGACCTCTGCGAGGTTAATCAAAACAGACAGTGAATGAGCTGTTGTTATAGGTAACGCGGTTAGCGCAGTTAGCACGGCTCGCGCGAGACCCTTCGCGGGGAGAAAAGATTAATGTAGTCGGGGAAAGAGGGGCAAAGAAATGAAGTATTAGGGAGAAAGAGGGTGTTGAAGTCAAAGCACGACTGTTGTGAAGGTGTTCGGGTGAAGTGGAAAGGAACATAGTGGACTTTGACTCTGCCGTTGCTTAACATGCTAACGCAGGACCGAAAGCCTTTGCCCCACAATGTGGAATCAATGATTTACTAAACTCATCCCAAATGTGGCACAGATGAGCAAATGGGAGCTTCTTTTAAAGCCTGGCAGCCGAGTTCAATGAGACGGTTCTGGTTTTTCGGAGCTGGTCTGCTGTGCAACCGCGACCGCACGCTGCAGTACCCTTTTAGCGGTTCTGTAACTCCCATCACCCCCCTGCGGCTACTCCTAAGCACTTCTCCACAGGTGGCCACTTCAGACCCTTACTGATTTACAGCATTCTGGGTAGAGTGTCTGATGCTGGAAGATGCGGGGTTCAGGAACCACTGTAAAGATGTTTTGGGACTAAAAGTTAACATCCTATCAGAGGTAATCGGTTCTGCACTGCTGCGGGTTGTATGGGATACATTTCACTACAGCAGTTACTGGAGTAAACCAGCCAGCCACGGTAGACTTTTTTTTTTTTTTTTTTTACCTTGGAACCATCGGTAAGTGCCACCCTTAGAGTTTTGGGAATGGGGTGAAGGTTAGGTGCAACGAGAAGCAGACAGAACCTGAGAAGGAGGGCAGCTCCTGAGAAAATGTCCTATGCTCACATTCCTGATTCCAAAAATCCCCAGGGGAGGGGAAGAAAGCGGAACGGGGTTGTGGCTGCAGCTCCATCCTACACAGCCCAAACCTGCCTCCCTCCTCCCAAACCCTCCCCTGGAGCAGGAGGAGGTAATTGAAAAGGAACAGGTGTGCAGGCCTCTTTATTGACAGGTATGTATTGGCCCCATCGGCGAGGAACACGTCTGCTGGGTGTCTCGGGGATGTGGGGGGAGGCCTTTATGCGGACCATCTGCTGACGCGGACGGTCACAATGGCGCTCAGGAATCGCTGGGGTGGGTGGTGGTGGTGCTGGGGGTGAGGAGGGAGCCTGTAAATATCATAATGAAATGCTTACATAGCATCCCCAATCTGCCAGGCTTCCAAAGGTCATTGTAAATGTAAATCCCCCTCCCTGCCCCCGCCTGCTGATGAGGATAACGGGTCTGGCTTTGGGCTACTGCACGCAGGGTCCAAGGGGGGAGCTTCCTGCCACCTGATGCCACCCCAGCTGTGGCGCCGACTACGAGCCTTCTGGCTCCGGACAGCATGCTTTTCGAGGAGCCCAGACACACCTTCCAGTGTATCCCTGCGTCCCCGTGGGGAATGTGGGTCCAACGTTCCGATCGCCACGTGATGGTTTCCAGTCAGGTGGGGGAGGGGGAACAGGCCTATTCTGTCCATTATATTCCAACCTGCTCTTCGGGACATTCCTTCCCCGGTATTAATCAATCGGATCGATCTGCTATTTAACATTTTATTACATTTAAATTATACATCCACACTCGCTGCAGAGCCCAGTTATTACTGCTGTTTTACATCACTTTAAGGGTGTGTGTGAAAACTGGGCCGAAAAACTAGAACTGAAGGTTTTTAATGCTTTTCTTCTTTGCAAACGTGTGATGTCAGAACAATATTATTTCATTAAAAATGCCTGTTTGTATATGATGCAACACTTTCTGTGGTCATTTCAGTAGAGGGGAATATATTTATTTCCCTGTGTGTGTGTGTGTGTGTGTGTGTGTGTGTGTGTGGGAGAGTGTGTGTGTGTGTACAATTCAGTACAACACAATTTATCTTTACATAACATTCCAACCTGAAGGCTTTCACACACTGCATATAAAACACATTACAAACTAAAGACGAATGAGTGACAAACACATGTAACAAACATCAGCAAGATTTGTAAACAATATATATGAGTGAACAAATACATTTAAAGACGTATGTTCCTGAAATATTTTGATTTCTCCGTGTCTTTAGACTTGGGTTTAGGCCAAGTGTGTTCATTTAAAGGGAAAAGCGTGACCGTGTTATTCTTCTGTGCGGTGGAAATGTCTGGAAAACAGCTCAGAAACCCGAATACCCCCGGGTGTAATTGCATCATTACGTCACCGTGGCATCATTACGTCACTCCACGGTGGCATCACAAACACAAACCCAGGATGCGATCACACCCTCCTTTGTGCGCTCGCACTCTGTCCACTGACCCCCTTTCTTCAGACGCCCCGTCCCGCGCAGCTCCTGCAGTAACGCCGGACGGCCGCCGGCAGGCGCTGTTTCACCGCGAGTCGAACAGACAGCGGCGCAAAAAAGTGAAAAGTTTTTTTTTTATTATTATTATTATCATTATTATAATAAACCAGAAGCTTTAAAAAGGGGGGTGCTCCGCTTCCATTGGCTCGGGACGGGCTGTTCTCGCCCTGTGATTGGATACAAGGTGTTAAAGGGGTGTGAGATGGGATGGGGGGTGTGTGCACAGGGGGTGGGGAGGTGGGGGGGGCTCCTCACCCCCCCCCCCCACTCCCTCCCCCCCGTACCTCGGCGTCCGCAGCCGCTCCTCACACACTCCCTCCTCACTAGGGCCTGAAATGTGAGTGGGAGAAGGTCCACGCCGCAGGAGCGCCGTTCTGTGAGAGCCCACGGACCGTGTGCGCGCACGCACGCCCCTCGGTACCCACGCGCGGACACGGAGAGCACGCACGGGACGACGCCGCGCCTTTTTGGCCATGAGTGTGGATTTGCTCGCGGTTTTGTGCGCGATCGCTGCGGTCTCTGCGGTGGAAGGTAAAGGCGCGGTGCTCCGCCGCTCGTTCTCTCGCTCTCTCTCCCCCACTCCCACTCCCACTCTCAGTCCCGCTCGCGCTCTGTCTCCGCGTGGAACGCGCTCGAGCGAGTGCAGGGGAGCCGGCACGTGCGTGGGTCTCACCTGCTGCTGCCTGTGAGTTCTACCTGGCCGGCGGTTTGGTGCGCTTTGGCGCGCGCTGAGGGGGTCTCGCTCCGTGGGACCCCACGATGACATCGGCTGCAGTGCAGTGGAGACCTAGGGTGTGTGTGTGTGTGTGTGTGTGTGTGTGTGTGTGTGTGTGAGTGTTTGTGTGTTTTTCTGTAGACCCCCTCTCTTGACCATGACTGGAAGTGGGTAGGGTTGGGGATTGGGGTTCATCCTTCATCCCAGAGGGGGGTGGCGGTGGGGGGGTGACACAGAGGAGCGGACCCCACTTATTAGAGGTGACGCTCCCGGTTCACAGTGACCGCGACCGCTGTGCTGAAATTCCCCTTCTCGTTTTCAGTGCCATCGAACCTGTCACGAGCTGCGCGGCACCATCTTTTAACGCACTTTAATTTCATTATGGATTATATTGCGAGGTGCTCCACGCTCTCGTTTTCACCACACGAGCGCCATCCAACAGGTTTTCACGGGAAACATCACGCGTGGACCATGATGAGGGGATACTGATGCGTTTCGCCCGCGCGCTGCGATCAATCCAATATGTCTTTTCCTCCTGTCACTTTATGTTCGCATCGTGTGTGTGTGTGTGTGTGTCTGTGTGTATTTTCAGCACTGTGGAGAGCGACAGGTCACCGGTGGAGTAAAACCATCCAAATGTCATTTTGCCTCCACTGATGCCGTGGAATCTGTTTGCGTGTCAGGGTCTGGACCGGGTCTAGGAACACGGTCGGCGCCAGTCGTGGTGCCGGTGTGGACCTTTTTTGGCTTGTTTTGAATCGTCTTTGGAGTGGGTCCGACTGTGTGGTCCACAGGTCTGTGGTCCCTCCTCGGTCGGTGATCTGCCACTCCGGTGCTGTGCTCTTGTGGACTTTCTTCCCACTTTACTATAGTAAAAGCACCTCGTTTTGTGGAACTCATATCATGACTGACTGCTCATGCATTCTGCGGTCAGTCGGTTCTGTATCCGTCCACATGTACGGTATCTAGCACACGGTCCACACTGTCCACTCCCAGTGGGGTCCGGCACACGGAGCTCCTCTCTTTGCGCAGCTTTTGCCCCGACCGCTACCGTGTTTGTGGTTCATTGTACGTCTCCTTGTCTTCAAATCTAGGCTGTGGACCGTGGGCTGTGCACCGTGCACCTTGGACTGTTGATTGCGCTCCGTGTACTGTGGATTGTGGACAGTGGATCAATTGCTGTGGAATGCTGGTTGTGGACTGTGGATTTGTACAGTGGGTTGCGGACAGTGTGCTGTGGATTGTGAATCGAAGTCTTTCAGGACCCCCACACCACTCCCACCCCCTAACCCCCACCCCCACGGCCGCTCCGGACTCTCCGATTCCACGGTGCCAGTGGAAGCGGCTGGCGGCTTTCGGACGGCCCGCTTTGCCTTTGTGCGCAATGAGCGCGTGTTTACGCAGGAGACAAACCACCCCCAATCAGACTACATCCCACAGCTCACTATCTCCCCCCCCGCCCCCGGAAAAACAGCATATGCATTATTGTTGGATTTCATGTATTATTTTCTGCATGATTTCGTGCGCGGCGCCCGATGAAAGCCGCTGATGGGCGCGTGGACGCGGCTCCCGGCGCGCGTCTCCGCTAATAAACCTGAAAATGTGAATTAATTACCAAGTATGGACGGCCGTCATTGATTAATAATCCTGTCTGTTCGTTCCCATTACGCTGTTTTCCATCTGTCAGCGGTTTGTAATTAAACAGTCGCACGAGTGAGTTTCACGGCCCAAAACCACGCAGTTTGCGGGATTCCCCGTCCGAGGTGTCGCGCGCGTGGGCTTTTTCCTTCCTGTTTTCTGCGGCGCGGAGGAGGCGGTTTTATATTTAAATTCTGTCTATGGGACCCGAACCACCGCGGAAGCAGAGGGTGGGGGTGAGAGGGGCAGTCTCTAGAGGTACACCTGCTCTCCGTGGGCTCCCGAATAATGAGAGGACGCGCACCCACGCGCACCGCTTCACCCCACAGTGGGCTGTAGGGGCGCGACACTTCTATTCACCACTGAGCTTTTAAATTGATTTATCAAGATTAATCCAATTTAACTGTTAATTAACTTGAACCAATTTACCAGGCTCCCCAGCCTATCTTGCCTGTCTTTTCCTGTGCCAGTGGAGCGCTGGAGCTGGAGGACAGCAGGGCAGCAGGTCGCCGGGTTCTCCAAGGGGCCACAATCCCACATCTACCTGATCCGAGGCCCACAGGTCCCTTCCTGAAAACCCAGCCTCATCCCTTCTGTTAAAAGTTTAAAAAGAACATATATCTGCTGTATCATATGCATGAAGAATGTCCTCAAAGAAGCTGTATAATCTATTATTACTATTATTATTATTATTATTGGCATGGACCGGATGTAACCTAGTCCCTTGTGCTTCTGGGATAGACTCCAGAGTGTTGTGACCCTGACTTGTAAAAGTGGTTGAGGATGGTGAGTGACGCTGCTACTGTTGCTAATAATAATAATAATAATTTAATTCTCCCTTTCACTGTGTCTGTAAATCTCTCAGACTGTGTAAATGTACACACCTGTGCTTCCCACTGAAGGACGCAGTTTGCAGTCTCATCCTGCCAAACATGATTGACGGTTCATATTTTCATAGAAGGCTGGGGGGAGGTGGGGGGGCAGGGGTCACTGTGCAGATGGGAGGCACCAATGGGGCAGAGCTGTCCCATCTGCTGGACACGGCAGGGAGAGGGTTTGCTTCCCAGAGCTCAGACGGGGTTTAATCCACGAGACGTCATGCATCAAGTTGCTTCTGATGTGTTCTGGGATCAGCTCTGGGGTGATCCTCCTGGTTCCTCTGTGTGTGTGTGTGTGTGCGTGCATATATGTGTATTATATACACCTCCCTGAGATTTGGGAATCACTGTTTCACATTCTATAAAAACCATCTGACCACAAGTCTGACCCTCAGTCGCCTGCAACCCCCTCCTCCAACCCCCCCATAAGGACTCTATGCTGCTGGGGAAGGGTGATAATGAAGTTAGTAGCACTAATATCTGCCCCTCAACCATCAAACCCTGGATATTAGAATTTGGCACTGTGCCAGCAGTGGTTGCCAGGTGGTGAAGGGAGTCAAGACATTTGCACCAGGACTTTTCGGGTTGTAGGTTTAGATCCTGAGTGGGTTGCTGCTGTTGGACCTCAAGGGAAATCACCAGCTGTGAACGAACTCCGTTCCCCAGCTGTGTAAGACCAGCCAAAGCAGCGGTCATGCTTCCGAGGAGCCGTGTAGCATGTTATTCGTCAGGCGAAGCCGTTCTGAGCGGCAGATTTGGGCACCAGCGGTCCTGACCATCCCCTCGGTTTGGGCTCAGCTTCCTATGGCTGACCCCGATAGGCCGCTTCAGTCTGCAACGGAATAATGAATAATCATTGCTTAATGAACTGGGCTGCTAATTAAAGAACTCCTTTTCTCAAAAGGGGAAAAAAACATCTTTATGGTGATTACATACAAGGGCTCATAATCATAATCAAGGTAGAAAAAATACACACGCACACACACACACACACACACACACGCTCACAGTGCAAGGAGCTCACAGTTCTTGAAACTACCGAGAAAGCCGTCTGCTCTAATCATCATAGTGCCTGTCAACCCCTGCCACCCCACCCTCCGCATATCCCCCCACCCCGTCTGTCTGCTTGTTAAACCTCTCTGAGTTTGTGATGAAAACAGAAGCATCTCTTGTATAATCACACAATCTCAGACTACTTTTGTGTGTCATCACGTCTGGTTTTTTTTCCAAGCAGTCAGATATTGCGGATGAATGAAGCCGCTCCGTCCCGTTCATTCACACTCTAGAGCACTTTTCTCTAGGCGTGACTTGTTGCATTCCAACCTTTGGCCCCACCTCCCCAAGGCCCGCCTCTTTGTTAAAGGTGAAATCCCCGCGGTGATCGGGTTAAATTCCCCCTTCGCCCTGGAGCCTCTGTGCCTTTCCGCCTGACCTGGGGGGGGCGGGCCTCTCTGCACCACCCCCCCCACCCCCCGCCATTCTGGTGCTTCCCTCAAGTTCGAGCTCAAACTGCTTCATCGGCATAAATTTGTACACACCTTGCTGGCACTCAACAGGACCATAATCATCTTAAAACCCAAGGATGGGATTTATGTTAATAAAAAAGAAGCATAAAACTAAAAATAAGTGCAGCACAAAAGTGAAAGTGAAAAATATTCTAATGTTAATGAAGCGGTCTGTTTTTTCTGTGCATGGTGAACAGCAACCCCCCCTCCAAGACCCCCGGTGCAGGGGGAGGGGCTGTTTTTATTTCCCCTTCTAATTAGGTTTTGTTTTTTTATTGACCTGACACCTGAAAATAGGATTTGGGTGGTATTGATTTCTGAAAGAAGTTGTCTTTGTTTTTACTGCGGTATTTACGGCGGCGGAAAAGAAGGTAACCGCCTGTTTCGGTCCGACCCTGTCGCACAAGTGACCACAAAGACAATCTTCTCTTTCGAAAACCATATTTCTCATGTCAGCTTTTTTGTTGGCGTTATTTATAAGGGAGAGAAGTGGGGAGAGAGGGGGTGGGAGGGGATTTAAAGGGGGAGAGAGGCAAAGAGGAGGGAGAGCAGGAAGGAGTCAGAGAGGAAGAGACACCTCCCCCCAGGCCCCCTTCCCGCTGCCACTGCTTCATTATTTCCAAATTACTGCTGACAGTGCAGGGTGGGCCACAGCAAGGGGGTGGACCTTCAACATGGGGCAGGTCCAAAGTGGCATCTTCAATGAGGGCCAGTTCTTCTGCAAGGGGCAGAATTACAGTGATGGACAGAGCCGGAGTAGGTCTGGACGCACTGTGAGAGGCAGTCCTACAGTAAGTATGCCGTCGGTTAGGTGTGGGTCTGGAGTAAGGGTGGTCCCATGCTAATGGGTGGATGCAGTGTGAGGGGGCGGTCCTATCGTGATGGGTGGAACCCTGTTAGGGGTAGATCCACAGCAAGGGGTGGACCTTCTGGGATAGGCAGACCCCCAATAAGGTCTTGACCTGTAGTAAGTGATGGTCCCATGATGATGGGCGGAGCTACAGTGAGAGGTCACCCAAACCTTTGAAGTGGTCCAACAACAACAGTGCAGTACATGCAGCAGCTGGAGACAGTGTACCTACTGCAGGGCAGGATGGGTAATGGGCAAAGATGCGGTGGAAGCCTGGTTAGAGCTGGGTGCTGAACCAGGTCTATGGATTCGGTCAGTAGATTTGAGGAGCATTTCAGTCCATCCCACGTTCATATGACCCTCTTGAGCAGGAGGGAGGTTGAGGAGACTGTTTCATACTGGTGATTTATAGGCACATGCATGCTTTGCTGTCATCCAAACCCTAACCCAATCTGCCCATACCGTGCTACTGGCCCTTGTTTACCCTATTTTATTCCCTCCTTCACCAAGGGGTGCCCTAATTAAAGGTTTTGACAGCAGGCGTTTTAGGACCAGCCACCCAGTAATTGAATTTGTTCTTTTTTATTATTATTTTCTGTGGCAGTAGTTAAATTAGTAATTTAAGTGTTTTAATATAAGAAACTTGACTCCATCTCAGTGTTGCCACAAGGGGGGGGTCAAGGTCGGGGTGGATCGGGGTGTACGTGGGAACTTGACCCTTGTTTGCAGAAGCCACCTGGAACAAAGACCCCAATTTAACAATCACTCCAGTGCAATGTGGTTAACGTCCCCAGACCATAATGATACCCTGACGCTGGGGATTTATTCACCCTCAATTTGAGCAATGCTGACAGCATGTCGACAGGGTTGTGGAGGGATGGCGAGGAGGGGGCGGGACTTAGTCCGCTTGAGGCGAATGCTTTCATCTCACTCTGCTCCCGAAATTCAACCGAGATTTGACATCGCAGCAATCGTTGGCGGTTCTGTATTCACTGCAGATCTCCATAGACCAAGAGCAGGTCGTCGCCGGTCATCATGGGTACTTTAATTAGCAATGAAGTGACTTCCTGTGCAAGTCATGGCTTCAATCACGAGGGAGCGGTTAAGACATGAGGTGGAAGGGCAGCCGGAGCGTTTCTGCTGCCATCGAGTGTCAGTATCATACATGCGTCCTCGTCAAAGGGCATCTTATTTTGGCGTATATTTGCTAAATGTTCTTTTCTATGCAATGCGGTTAGGGTGTCCCTGGTCATAATGATATCATTTAGTGGATTTTCTTTTACCCTCAGCTTTGTGGTGGTTGGTGGAGGGGGCAGGAAGGGAGGGGTCGGTTAATAAAGCAGGAGGTTAAAGGACACGGAAGACGGAGATGTGCGGGAAAGGCGGGCGGGCGGCGGCGCTGAAGTGACGAAGGCATTGATGACCTTGCTGAGTGACGGCAACCGAACTGGGGCTCCTCCGCCGGGTAGAAAAGAGACCATTTTCAGGTAATTAACTATTGATTTTTAAGCCGAGGGAATAATTAAAAAGGAAAAAAAAAGGGAGTCCCTCCCCTTTCCAATTACGACCGGGCTGTCAGTGACTGTGTGATCGACTGGATGGAACACAATCGAAGTGGGGGGGTGGCGGGGGAGGGGGCACCCTCACTGACCACAGCTGGAGAAGGGAGGGCGCTGGATCTGAACAACACCTCTCACAGATAGTGGCAACACAGCTATGCTGGTACCAGTGTTGATGCTCGGCGTACCTGCAGGCATCCCTGTCACCTGGCTCCAGGCAGCGGGATTGTGGGAAAAGTCATTTTTACGGCTGTTGGTTTCCCCAGCCCTCGCTAATAACTGCACATTATCCCAGCCAACCGGTGAAGCCGTGGGGGACCGTTGGTGTCTGTTTACTAATCACTCTCTTTATTATGTCAGTTAAGAACTCCAGCGGCCCGTGTCCTTTGGCAAACGTGTGCATGGATCCAATGGTGTGGAAGTTGATACAGTGTCCAGCTGGTCCCCGATGGGAGAACCAAACACGACAGTATGACGGGCGCGTCAGACCCCCGACGTCTCTCGCTCTCACAGTAGTGTGCAGCTTTTCATTGTTCGTATATTTGAAAGATGAGCTGCTAATCTGTCTGATCCTGTCTCCTACCGGTGTTTTGAAAACATTCTAGAAACATCTTTTACCCACAGTTGCCTGCCCTTGGGTGAAAGCGAGGACACTCCACGCCCCTCTGCCTCGCTTAATAAACATCAACGGCTCCTAACTGTAGGAGGATCACGCCTTCCATTGGCAGGTCTGCTTATTATATCTCTTTATATGATTGAACCTTTGTTTTGCAGGAGTTACGATCCCGTCATTCACCACCAAGGGCACGGGAGGGTGTTTTCTCAACACCAGCTAATGCTTTTTAACTCCCCGTGGGAAATTCCTGTACAGCGAGGCACTACAGTGCAGGACCGCGCTCTGCTGCCGCAACACATCTCGCCACTGTAGTGAAAATCGGATTCTTTCGATGGAATCCAACATGATGTCGGTATCAGGCTTAGCGGGGGCTGCTTTAACATGAAAGGATATGACTTCATCCTGCAGTTGAAAAAAATAAACTCCTGGCTCTGTGCCAGCTGGAGGGTGCCATTTGTTTTGATGAAAAATTTGGATGTGAGGAATGAGAAATGGCTTTTGGTCCAGGAGGGCTGATGGGTCAATCCGACACCACGGGAGTTTGTGGGTGAATCAGTAGTGATGGGTTCAGGGAGGAATGGGGGGAGGAGGAGGGGGGGTCGATGGGTGGAGAAGTTCAAACGGGGGAGCAAATAGGGAATGTAGTTTTGCTATGGGATCAAGGGTGGCCACCGTTACCCTTGGGTTGACGACGTCTTCCTTTTTGGGCTGGAGCTGTTTCTTGGAGCTGCCTAACGTTGCCCGATGTCTCCTTAACGATTCCGCAAAGGTTTGGAAGAACCTGCACAATAACTTTGGCTTTTCTTGTCATGACAAATTGGGTATCGCAGGAACAGGACTTCCCTTTGATCACTTCGTCCAGATTCTGTCCTGCTCCGTACATTTCAACCGTGGAAGACATCTTGGAAGACAGATGTCTTTGATGGCTCCTTTGTGGCCCAAGTACAGAAAGAACGAAATGAACAGCGAAGGTGGGGAAGAGCGGCCTTAATGTGCCGTGTGTCCGAGTGTCCCACCCACACCTTTACGGCACCATTATTGCAACACGTGGATCAAAGCTCTCAGCAGTCGCTTCCTTTTAAACCGAGAGGCAGCACCGTCGAGCTGTTATGTGTCTCATTAAATCTTTCACGGCAGCCATTTATAAGTCCCAGTAAAGCACTTTATGGGTTTTGTTTTGAGTTCATAAGCACATTAATGGGTTACTTTATGAAAGTAAAAGGAGAAAGGAAGAAGACTGAAGTGGCCTGATTTGTGGCAGGTCTGGGAGTGCTTCATTCAAGCTGCGAAGGCAATTGAGTTTATATGAAACACACTTTATTGACAGGGAATAATAAATATATACACCAAACGTTACCAAAGCATAAATTAGCAGTTCCTAACTGTTCAGAGTGATAAAACATCATGTGGGATATAAAATCATCAAAAGTAAAAGCAATGCATGGTGGTATAGGAGTGGCTGTGATTGGTGTCGGTGGTGGGATAATGGTGGGCGGAGTCATATGGAGTGGCCTTGGCAGGATTGTATATGGAGATGTGTAGAGCGTGAGGAGAATATTAGCGGATGAAGCCTTGTGTGATGGCATTGATGGGATGGTGGAATGCAGAGCCTGGGCAGAGACTGGAAGATGGAGCGGTTAAAAGATGTGTGGGGACCTGGGAGGAGTCATGTGTAGAGGTATCACTGTGGTTGTGGCACTGAGGTGGCTCATTCAGTCTAAAAACCCTGGAGCTGCCCCTTGTTTGGGGAGTCAAGACGGACTGGAGCTTTGGGGAATACCAACTGCTCAGTGTCTCCTAGTGTCCTCAGCTACTCCTGGATCCTGTAGAGATACACAGATGCTGTGCACAAATCTTAACACTTGTGCTGATTATATTTTTGGGTCTGTAGTAGCTTGGTTCAAGTGCAAAATGGTTTTGTACTAGTGACAGGTGACCATGTTATGAAGTTTTCAGGGAAGAGTTTGCGTACACCTGTGCCTTGGAACCCAGGTTGCAATCCCCACTCCTGCTGCAGTACCCCTGATCAAGGCGCTTGCCCTGAATGGGGATGGTAAAAAATACCAGCTGTCACTACTAATATCACTACTAATGGCCCAGTGTAAATCTTACACTGTAATTTGCTTCAGAGAAAAGTATCAAAAGTGTGACCTCTTTGGTGAATAACAAATGCCCCAGACACAGTTCTACAAGAAACACACCGTTGTGCCATATTCCTGATACTCCTCTCTTGTGGCTCTGGGATTTCAACCCCAAATTTCCTGGTTCATGCAATCCTTTAAATCCACATCACAGTATATGTTAACCATTTTTAAAGACTGGTGAGCTGAAAATAATTGGCTTTGAGCTGGTAGGAAATTTAACACTGACATCTTTTGCATTATGGTCACTTTTGCAAGGGTCTCGGTTTAATGACCACTTAGAGCTACCCTCCACAAATGCTAACCTGCAGGGTTGTGGTCAGATGTCCAGTTTCAGTCTTTGTGTTGCTGCACAGTCCTGTTAAATCACACTGAGGCTACATGAAACCAGAACGTTCATCACCGATAAGGAGACGTTGGTGGGGTGCTCATCCGAAACTCTACGTCCTGCACAGCTGGAGGTATTTAATTACCACTTTCCATAGCGACGCTCGAACCCCCGTCTCCTGTCACAGACGGTGTAGGAACACCAAGGAGTTTTTCTTTCCGTCCCGCTGTGGCCCGTCTCCCCCTCACACCAGCGAGTCACTTCTCATCTCGTCCTCGTCATTTTTGCACCACCCGCAACTCCCAAGAACTCATGAAAGGCTGACGCTCATGATTTTTCTTTTTCGCAAAAGACAGAGCGTAAGAGAGACGGAGTCGAGGAGGGGAGAAGAAAATTAAACGGGAAGCAAAAGTAAATTCAAAACCTAAACACTGAGCCTGCTGTTGCAATTTGCATGGAAGATCTGAGCTTTGGAGTTAAAAGTGTTAGTGTGTGTGAATTGAACAAAGTGTTTCAAAGGAGGAGGCCTTTGTCGCTCGTATATGGTGAAGTCATCTCTTCTGGCTTTTAACGGTTATTAACATGCAGAGTAAACAGGCCGAACCAGCTGTCACCAGGCTCGCACGCAGCGGGAGTGACGAAGGCTTTTCAAGCGCTTTGAAACGTTTATTTTTTCTAACGAATGTGGCCGCTGCACTCCGCGTTTGATTTTTTTTTTTTTTAAAGTTAATTTATGCTTTTATTTTTCATGCGGGTTATTCGGAATAAAGTATGCCATGAAAAAAGTTTTTCCTCTAAAGACTTTGCTGATCGTCAGAGTAAAGTGGGACCCTCATTCGCTGTCACTCATTGGCGCTGATGGATCAAAGAGCTGAAGCTGTTGTCAACAGGATGTCAGTTCAAATCCCAAAAGGAGAGGTTCCCTTAAGCTACTAGTTTCATTCCAAGGAGAAATGGCTGGAACATCATCATCCTGGGATAAGTAGTGCTTGCTAAGGAAATAGTGTAATTCTGCTCTGAGTACAGTCATGTGCTGCTTAATGACTGAGCGCATATCACAGTGGTCCAATAAGATTATACGGGAGCTGAAAAACTCATATGGAATAGTGACATCATAGCCGTTGTAACGTCGTAGTGCAACGTGTTACTCATATGTTCATGGTGGTGCTGCTGTAAATGAACCTACTGCGCTGCCGGTCATATAAAAGTATAGCACATACAGTTATGTACAGTACATAATACTTGATAATGATAATAAACACCTATCTTACTGTTTTATGTATTTACTATACTGTACTTTTTATCATTATTTTACAGTGTATTCTTTCTACGTATTAAAAAAGTTTACTGTAAAACAGTATGCTGGGTTATGCCAGCAGCGGCATCATAAATCTTGTGTTTACTGCGTCTCTTGACAGCATCGAGGCTATACCATCTGGGTTTGTATAAGTCCACTCTATGACCGAGGCTATATCATCTGGGTTTGTATAGGTACACTCTATGATCGAGGTTATACCATCTAGATTTGTATAAATACACTCTGTGATCGAGGCTATACCATCTAGGTTTCTATAAGTACACTCTATAATGTTCGCACAATGACGAAATCGCCTAACAACGCAATTCTCAGAACGTTTCCCTGTCGTTAAGCGACACATGCCTGTACTGGCTCTTGGCATTGGCAACAAGGGAGCACGTCCAGGTCTTCAGGAGATTCAATAAATGATGGCCACATAGTTGTTGACATCAACCAGTCAGCAGGCAAATTGTGAAGTATTTAGGAGCCCGACAGCTCAATAAATGGCAGCAGGCCAATCAAGTGTAGAATTCTGCTTTTGGCACGTGTAGGACAAGTACTTTTGGCAAGCACTCCTGGGAGCATCAGGTGGTAGAGAGGTTAACACAGCTCCCTTTGTGACTAGAAGATCCCAGGTTTAAATCCCTGTTCTTGCTGTATCTCATTTGATTGAGGTACTTACCCTGAACCGCTCCAGTAAAACATTCAAATAGTTGCATACATAGTCACTTACACAGTTTGAGGTAGAGGAACCGATGGTTTAATACAGATATAAACTGTGAATATGATGGGTGGCTAAGGCACTGTGCACATGGGTTCAAATCTCACTCTTGTTTTCCTTCAGAGAGAAATAGTAATGAATATTACAGAGGTAGCGGGTAGTGCAATGGTTAGAGCCTTTACTTTCCGCTCTCAACACCCCCGGTCAAAACCTGCTCCTACTGTGACTCTCTTGAGTAAGGTACCAATAAAAATTATCCAGCTGTATAAATGGGTAAACCTCTATAAGGTGCTTAGCATGTTATGTCACTTTGGAGAGATGCATCTGCTAAATAAATAAATGTAAACGTGATAACTAAGGGACGGGGTGAAAAATGATGTTTTCTTTGAAATGGCAAAAGGCAATGGAAACCAGATGCAAGACGACGACTGCCTAGCCTCTGTCTGCCTCGTACAGAAACATAAGCGACAGAGGACAGGGGGGTAAACCGAGCCAAAGGAAAAACAGCCTTGCAGTCGGGTTATAATAACAGGACACAGTACGGATTGCAGGGGGCGATCGGTGACAGCGAATGGCTTTTGTGTAAGAGAATGCCTTGTTTATGTTAATCTCCTAATTCCGCATGGATGTCTGATAAGTTCCAGTTGGTTCACTTGGGGGATCATGTTGCGCAGAGAGGAGGAATGGAGCCCAGACAAACAGGACTGGGGCTGAGGAGGTTAATCCCGCCATTGTTACTGGTGACCTGAGGGATGGGAAACAGGGGTCCGTCTTGATCTGTCTCGAGGGCCGCTTCCCCATTACACCACATCATTTCCCTCATCGGGCCGATCCGATTTGTGCTGATTAGAGTTCCCAAACTGTTTGAGCCGTGGGCTTCGACTGAACAATGCTGTCTTTGAGGGACACACACACACGCACACACAGAAAAGCACATATAAACCAAAAAAGGCAGAAAAAAATCTGCACACATTAACTGCTTAATTTCCAGGTTCACTAGCTTGCACATTAACTTTACGCTTGGTGTCCCATCCAGGGTGCCCTGCCTCATGCCCTGTTCTTTTGGGATAGACTCTGGACCACCATGACCATGCAATGTAAAACCGAATGGGTCGATGTATCAATAAATTAATCATTTTATTCAAAGTTGTCACAACATTTTACACACTTCTATATTCATTCCTTGTAATAGTCTAATATCTCATCTAGGGTGTACCCTGCTTAGCTTTGTGTTCTCTGTTTCAAGGATAGGCTCTTAACTGTCACGGACCTTGGCTTGGAGAAGAGGTTAAGGATCATAAGTGGGTGAAAGAGTGTTCTTATTCATTTGGATATTTTCCTCATTGATTCAGATCAAGGGTCTGACAGCCCAAGAGTCAAACTGGTCAAAATTTCATATTTAAGTCAAGCCTGGATCTTCCTCTACTTCCCAGCCACTTACCAACAGGTGGGAAGATAATGAGGAAAAATAATGATGGAATCCCTTCCCCAGGAGGGATGGGTGTGGGGCTTGTGTGAAACTCAAATGAAATGCGTATCGATTTACATTTTTCGAAGTACGTTGAGTTGGCTAAAAACAGGGTTTGACCCAAAAACAGTTAAGGAATGTGATTTCCCTAGACTGCAGGGAGGCCTGGTGGCATAGAAAGACAGCTCTGCATATCCAAACCCCTCACCTCACAAGGCAAACGAAAAGACACAGAGGCCCCATGGGCTGCTTGTCCACTTGACCATGGATTCCCTGTAGCCCTGGATGTTTGATCTTGGCCATGGTCCATGGCATCTCCTTCCTGTTCTCTTCCTTTTGCTCTGCCTTCATATTGACTTTGGGGTTCTCTTTGTTTATTCATCTCTGTAGGTCATGTAATATGTCTGCTGAATTGCGATGGCTTGACTTGCCCTGCATCTTTAAACTGTTTGCCTTTTGTTTATTTATTTATTCTTACATCTGTCAACTCATACAATTCACGTGTGGGGTTGGAAACAAACACCAGGCAGCAGACTCAAGGGACGCGTCCTAAATCCCAGGCGACGACATGGGCGATCAGCCAGAAATGCAACGGTTTAGCGGCTCTAAAAGGAGAATCTCATCCGGCAGTTTGTAAGCCAGGAGCGAAAAGCCTTTTCTCTCACTCTGGGCTCCTGTGGGTAAATTACAGCAGCCCGGTGCATTAAGAGACGGGCTCGAGTTTTACTGAGCTCAAAACTCGTCAGTTACCATCCCGTTTGTGCTGCCTCAGCTCTTGCTTACTTTCTTGTGATAATTATCCGGAAAGTGCATCACCTTGCTTGGCCTTGCAGGCATAAATATGGTGCCAATTAGAAGAGACACTTGAGCCTTTTAAACCTGCAGCCCCAACGGAATGGCTTTTCTGAACCCTTACATAACGTCCCTACCTGATTGCAGTGACACGTCCCCGTGTAGGTCGGAATGCCATCTGTACGTGGATGCTGACTAATTCCGTGGGTTCCCCTCTTTGATTTTGCACCGTCAGCACACGGTGCTTTATAAATGGTGAAATCATTGTAAATTCTATTGTGTAACACCCTGAGTAGCCTTGGACAAAGGTGTGAGATAAATAAATGTTAGTAATACTAATACATTTAGCTGACACTTTTCTCCTAAGAAACTTACAGTGTGAGGGTTACAGTAACTTGCCTATTTGTACAGCTGGGTAATTTTACTGGAGTAATTTAGGATAAGTACCATGCTCAAGGGTACTACAGCCGGAGGTGTGGATCAAACCAACAACAACAAAAACAGTAAAAATAATAATAATAATAATAATAATAATAATAATAACAAGGGCAAGTTTGTCTGGAAGGCAGTTTAGGGTTTAGAGTAGCAGCCTTATGCTCCAAGGACCTAGGTTCAAATCCCTATAACTTACTATAAATAACTAGTGCAGGAAGTTATTAGCTGCTTTTACCTGGACTGTATAAGCAGTGATGTTCCAGTGTATTATTTCTGCAATCACAGTCATTGACAGAACTGGTACTGATAGAAGCAGTGCACTAAAAGACTAGCATCTGAATCTGTGACCTACTGGTGGCAAGTTCACTTCCCTTTGCTTGTTGTCTGACTCATAATTCCGTAGGCAGGGTGCCGTGCTGTGTAACCTGCCAATGTCAGGCTGCTTTTGAGTTCAAGGGCGTGAAAAATTCAGAGCTACAAGGGAGCATTTTCAGGCGAAAGCAGAATTACCTGTCCCTGCGGAGCGCAGGCCTGCAGATGAAGGCCGGGCAATTAAAAAAGAACAAGCGGCGGGTGTGTTTCGTTTC
This sequence comes from Scleropages formosus, assembly GCF_900964775.1. Classification (NCBI taxonomy): domain Eukaryota; kingdom Metazoa; phylum Chordata; class Actinopteri; order Osteoglossiformes; family Osteoglossidae; genus Scleropages; species Scleropages formosus. Next base: position 29,758,730 of record NC_041814.1, on the reverse strand, counting down.
GCTCGTTCTTCCTTGCCGCCCGGACCCCGGGGCCCAGGCGGGTCGGGTTCCGGCGACTCGGATTTGATGAGTTCTTTCATCCGTGCTCGTGCTGTGTTTTCCGGCCCGTGCAGATTATTGTTTTCCTTTTGCTCGGTGGCAGACGGCGTTGCCATGTTTTGACTCTTTGTCTGCATGTTTGTTTGTTGAGTCTGGCTCGGCTTTCTCTCGTGGCTCCGAAAATGAAAAGGCTCACCTCGGCTTCTCCGACGCGGGAGAACCTGACAGCCGCTCGTTTCTTTGACACGTCCTGGCAGAAATCTGGGTCAGTGTGCGACACGAGACGGCGACACAAAACAGATGACTGACAGGCCCGTAATTGAGTGTTTTTTTTAATCTCTCTTGACTAAAAATCTGTCCATAGAAAATACCTCCCTTATGCTCCCCGGCATAGTCGGTCTTGAAAGGTATATTGTAAATTTATAGAAGGGTGATGGAAAAGTCTTCCAGTTGGGCTTGGTGTGTGTGTGTGTGTGTGTGTGTGTGTGTGTGTGTGTGTGTGTGTGTGTGTGTGTGTGTGTGTGTGTGAAAGAGAGACAGAGAGAGACAGACAGAGGGAGCCCATGAAAATCGATGTGTGTGAAAGCCAGAGTTGCTCCCCAGTAAAAGTCTGTTTTTCATTCGGCGGGACCCAGTGGAGCCGAACAAAGGAGGCTGGCTGCTGAGCCTCATAATTGATCCCATTTTGTGCCGGAGTTGCTGGGCCAGGAGACGGAGAAGGAGACAGAGACAGGGACAGACATGGGAGGAGAGGATAAAGCAGACAGAGAAGGCGATGGAAGGAAATGAAGATGGGGAAGGTGGAAAGAAATGGGGAAAGATGAACAAGGCAAGGAAGCAAATTGAGAAGGATTAAGATGGAAATGAGGAACAACACAAGGAAGGAGATGGAAATGCAGAAGAAGGTGGAGAAAGAGAGTGAGAAGCTCGAAAATGGCAATGGGGAAGCAGATGAATTATCTGCGGATGGAACAGGCACAAGCAGACACAAAAGTTCTAGGTGGATCGTTGATCCCGGAAAGCACCGCACACCCGTGGGTTGAGTGCCAGCGACCTGTAGGATACTCCACCTCTCTGGACCCAACTCTGGGACCTGATTGGCTTGTTTAATTTGCATCCTCACTGAAAGCTGCGGTTCTGAACCACAAGCTTTCAAAGCCCATCCAGAAAGTACCATGGTGGTTAAAGAGATACATATTTAACCAGAAGGTTGTGCGTTTAAGACCGAAGTTGGAATTAACAAGTGTAGTTTGGGCAATTCCTTCAAGAAAGTTACATACAGTTAATGACTTTGGTACAGTGAAGAAATTTATCGTAGAGCACTTAGCAGGGTTATAAGTGTAAAACTGTTAAATAAATGTAAAAAAACGTTAATCTTGTATAATGTCCGCATTACAAGGGTGTTCTGAGTAATGCAGTGCTGGCGTGGTGGTGTCCTACTGGGACCTCTAATACCTGATTTACTGTAGCTGTGCGCTGTAAGTGTTATAAAGTGCTATTTATTCCCACTTTCATATCTGTCATTGTAAGCATGTGCTGCGGAAGATATAGTGTAAGCACACATTGTGAGAGCACGCCGCATGATGTGATGTATTTGGGATGGTAATTATGACCGATGCTGGAAGGAGAACGCGGGACGGAGTGTGACGTCGCACTCGTGGCACGATGCCCAGGCTGTTTGATTTACACGGACAAGGGCGGCCAGCAGGGTCCAATCAAATGGGCTTTTCGGGGGACCTATACTGAGATGAGGCCTGTGGAGAGAGTCGACGGATGAGGCCGTTTTTCTTCCGGACATCATTCCTCTCTCTCTCAGCAAACACCGCCCCCCCAAGAACCTCCACCCCCACCCTGGGCAACCCTTCCTCTCTGAGCTGCGTGCTGCCAGGAGGAAACCATTACGAAGGATAAAACACCGTTTCTTGGCTGCAGTCCCAGCTCAAAGAGCTCGACGCGTCCCATCGCCTGTGTGGGATCCCGTCACGCGGACCGTCGCTGAGGATCAGCTTGTGCGATATGAACGAAAGGCAGCGGAGAGGAGAGAGGTGAGAACAAAGAAGGCCTTGGAGTTAAGCACCGGAGTGAAAATTTTGGAACGAGGTCTCCTTCCGCGGCCCTGAGATCTTCACTCTTGCCCGGCTAATTAGAGAAGCTCGTGATCCAGAACGTTCTCTCGCCTTCCAACACATCCAGGGCTTCTTCAGATTTTTTTTCTCCTTACACATCCACATTTTGCTGTTGTACTTGCACGTACTTCCTTGAGACTCTTGTTTAACTAATTAGAGGTGCTTGAAAGGGAAAATTAAACCTCCCCCCCAAGAGCATTAATTTAAAATTTTATCAAAGGCTACTCCCATTTCTTGACGACTCCAGAAGGAAAAATTGGGATCAAGGCAATCGCTCACTCAGCTCTTCCTGTTCAAACATTCTGTATTAGCTTCCTTACTCTCAATGGTGGAAGTGCACTGCTGCAGCTTCTTTGACTCTACCAGATGATCTCCTCACCCTCCTCTTCCTTTACAGCTGTTCATTTAAAGAACCCCAAGGTCAATTCAACAACTCAGTGGCAAGGTCAGCTCAACATCTCAATCCCGAGGTCTGCTCAACAACTCAATCCCGAGGTCAACTCAGCAACTCAACCTCAAGGTCAATTCAACAACTCAATACCAAAGTCAACTCAAAAACTCAATCCTGAGGTCAACTCAGCAGCTCAACCCAGAGGTGAACTTAGATCCACCCCAACAAACTCAACACTGAACATCCGGGGAAAAACTCAACTATGTGTTAAATGCTTTATTTTTTTATTAATACTTTTTGGGGTCATTTGGGAAGAAACAAAAAGCCGTGAGTTAAAAGAAAGAGTTTTCCACAGCATTCAAGCTGTTCCATTTGCCACTCACCCTGAGCAGTGCCCCACACCGCCCCCCCATGGTTCTCCTTTCCCGTTTTTTGCTTCCGATCCTCGCCGGAGCTCTCGCCTTATTCCCGGGACTCGTGTAAACAAGCTAATTAAACAGAAATAAACTCCCTCTGGCCTCGGTGGGGAGGGAGCGACCCGCCGCTGATCTATGGGTTTGGACTGTGCCAGATGAGATGGGGAGGAGGGACGACAACTGGGGGCAAGACTTGAAAGCCGGAGTCCCGGTTCCAAAGAGTTTGAACTACAGCAGACCTGTTTCTTCACCGCCTCCGTGTTCTGGGACCTGGGTGGGGGATGGGGGGTTAATTAGGGTTGGCACATGACACTTGGGTAAGATAAATCACCGCGGTACGCTGGGCCTGGTTTCTTTCGTGGAGCGCAGAAGGAGCACCCTCCTCGGGGTGACTGCCGGAGGCAGGACAGCTGGCTGATGCACCACACCTGGGTCCGCAGGAGGAGCGGAGACTCTCATTCTCATGCTGAATTATTAATAAGGTAACCATTCTGATCGGGAGTGATTTGCATGACCTAAATCGCAGTTACACACTTCCTCTTCTTTCTCAATGCCATCCGTCCCAAATGTGATGGCTTTGACAAAGTCGCACGTCCCATGCAGTTATGCACCAATGATGTTATTAATATCACCATATATTGATGAACTGACACATTCCTCCACTGCAACTTACAACATGAGGTTTCTACATTTATCACAATTTTTTTATCATGATACAGCAAGGTAATTTTTTACTGCGTTCATTCAGTGTAAGCACCTTGATCAAGGGTAATACAGCAGGAGATTGGATTCAGATTTTGGACCTTTGACTGAAAGGCAGTGATTTTATCAGCCCTGCCCTCTGCTGCCCATGCTGTGCAGTTCTTTGGTAATATGAACAAGTCTGTGTTGCAGGGTTTATGGTTTGATCAGCTGTCCCGTAAGGGAGGGCATCAAAGGTTGCTCGGCTGCCCTCTTCAGTGAAGAATTGTGGGTATTTCCCTATGGTACGGAGGAGGGATTTTTGGGAAAGTCAGTACCTAGTGGATCGCTGTGCGCCTGTTGAGAGCAGGGCATTGTGGATAGAAGTGCTGTGCTTTGGGGTGGTACGCAAAGTGTAAGCCACCTGTTGTTGCGGGGGGTAGGTTACGAGGAGGTGACCCTTCTCCCGAGCCTCCGGTTTCGTTCCGACGACTTCTTTTTCCAGCTCGCGGAGAGCGATGAGAACTGTGGCAGGGCCTGGCGGCTCCTTTCCGGCAGGAAGTCAAGCGTGTGCGGCGAAGCGTGTCGTCTCCGGCTGCCAGGATCTGTCTCGACCAGCTTGACCTCCCCCCTCCTCAGTCCTGTTAGCTTCCTGTCACGTACCCCTCCTCCTGAGCCACCCCCGCAGCTTCCTGCCCTAGAGAAGCGCTGATACGGACCAGTCATATCAAAGTGACAGGCGCGACGCGCTGGCAGCATGGCCCTTACCCATAATGCAATGTACTCGGTGGATACAGACCCCCCCCACTCCCCTGGGTAGCCCCCAGGGACTCGGAGCATATGCACAGAAGTCACAGGTTGCACCGGTTCTACTCTACCATTCTGCCTCAGAGCTACCTGGAGTCACTCCTACAGGGAGCTGCAGGGCCGTCTTTGAAATGCAGAAACGATCTTCACTAATTCTCCAGAGTTATTATTTTAATTTTTTTTTTTTTTTTTAATGATAAAACTCAGCATTCTGGCTTCCCATCCAGGGTGTAGCTGACTGCCCTTGTACCCCGTGTTTCCAGGAAAGGCTTTTGACTGCCGCGACCCTGACTTGGACAAGTGGTGAATGATAGCGAGCGAGTAATTTAATATTTAGGCAAACAAGCAAAGAAATTAAATTACATGTTTTTAAAATATGTTTAATATTTTTACCATTCAGTTACACCAACAGCTTGTCCTGGTCAAGGTCGCAGTAATAATCTATCTGTCTGTCACCTTTGCATCAACTTCTGAAAAACATATGTCCATATCTTTTACACAGCTTTCGTATGTGTGTAAGCGTACGAGGTGTGTAATTAGGACGAAGACATGCGCATTGGGTGGCTGAGAGTTGACGACACTCACACGGCCGCTCCCCGCCGATTAGCTGGCCCCTAAGCACGCGAGGGACCAGCGCAATGAATCGCTCCGGTAGACTCGCAGCTATAAAAGTGGGCGTCGCGCGTTGCTCTCGAGGAGGGATAAACATGACGATAATAACAACAACAGATAATAAGATAATAATCCTTATTCTTTGCTGAGTGACTCCTGTTGGATTTTGGCCAGACAGGCTGCACAGGACACATAAACAGGGGTGCGCCGGTGGGGGGTCTTCCATTCTTTGGCTAAGTGCATCATGGGTAGGATGCAAAGGTGGGGGCAGTCAATGCCAAGACTCTTAGACTGGGGTGGTACAGTGGCCACAAGGGATGAAGGCCTCATGTACAGTGGCCATCCAGGAGGTGAGAAGTGGGTTCACGCAGTGTGGTCCTCCAGGACGAGAGGTGAAGAACGTGGGTGCGAGACCCTTCCCCCACCGCGTGTACCGCCCGGACCGGATCAGTGATGCACAACCGTGGACAGAGCTGAGTCGAGGATAGGCTGAAAACTTAGGTGGTTGGTGATTGGAGGAATTTCAACGGCCCGTGTTAAGGCAGCATGGTCCAGGTTACTATGGAAACCAGGCCTTCCAAGAAAATGACCATTTGCATTTGATTCTTGATTGATCCTTGTTTGCTGTTCAGGAAAAGGATGCCGTAGAGGTGTTTGTCCTGGTAGTGAACATATGCTCGCTTGTGTGTATGTGTGTATCTGTTCCTTTCCTTTGAAAGCCAGAAAAGAAATGTGAAGAACTGACACAACTGCAAGGAAACAATGGTGTTTTCGCAGCACTATGACCCTGAGTTCCAACCTTAACCCTAACCATAACCCTGAAACCCCCCCAGACAAATTGACAAAAATATGACAAAATAATTTTAAAACAAATAAAATTAAGTTGATTTTACCACTAATTCAACAGTTTTAGGGTAATAACACAAATGTCCACACACACTTTCAGAACCGCTTGTCCCATATGGGGTCGCGGGGAACCACAGCCTACCCGGCAACAAAGGGCATAAGGCCGGAGGGGAAGGGGACACACCCAGGACGGGATGCCAGTCCGCTGCAAGGCACCCCAAGTGGGACTTGAACCCCAAACCCACCAGAGAGCAGGACTGTGGTCCAACCCACTGCGCCACCGCACCCCTTTTATCAATATATTTCGGGCTTAATGTCCTGTAAATATCTTGGCTATAGATATAATAAATTAAAAAAATAAAAATTTGAGACATTTAAACATTTTTTACTACTTAAATAATACATTTTAACTTGAGCCTTATTCAAATTCAAACAGCTTTAAAATATCTGACAAAAAAACTTTCAACTCCTATTTAAAACTCCTTGATGGATTCATGAAATAAACGTGAGAAACTTCCCTCATCACTCATCGCCGAGACTCAGGAACTCCTCACTAGAGATGTAAACACTGTGGAAGCGAGTTGAATTAAAGCAGCCCGACACTACTATCCTTCTGGGTGCTCTTTACCGCCATCTATAGGCTGGGCACAAAAGTACAAGACGTGAATGTTCCAGACAGAATTTTGTTGAGCAGAGATACATAGGAAAAAGGAATTCGGAATTAAAAAATATACAGAAAAAAGCTTGTGTCTTTGAAAATTCATAACTCGATTGCTTGTAACACGGGAACAAACGTAAATGTTGTTTCCTCTTCTTTGGTCTGTTGGACGGGTGCAGCATTGGTGTGACACGGCACGATTGGCAAAGCACGTGTTGCGGTTCATAACAAAGAGAGACGAAACACAAACACGCATGCGGATCGACGGGCTCACCAAGGGGTCAAAACAATGTCCACTTCCTCCTCTGCCTGCCTTCTCCTCTGCCCCTTGGGTCAGGCTTCTGCGCGTGCTGCCGATGCACCGTGGCTGGTTTACTCACCCAGGTATGGCTTGTCCAGATGCAGGGACGACCTCCCCCCCCCCCCACTACCCCCCCAACATGAAAACAAACCGATTTGGTGAAACATCGACGGGGAGATAAAGCCAGTGTTAGCCTTTCCTCCCACACAATGGGAGAGTGCTGGGGAAAAGTAATTGCTTATCGATTCCCGCGGGTGCATTTGGGGAATGTTTGTGTTCATCCTCGGCGCTGCTCGAGCCGCTGGCATTCTGCGGTCGCGTGGTCTACGGTACGAGGCTCCCGGCGAGACATAACCGCTTTGGTGCAAAGGGGAACACATTTACATTTCTCCAAGTTCATTAAGCAGTTCAGCTAAAGTGACTTTCTCCTACGTGTGACAGCAGGGCAGTATCTGGGCCTGGAGCGTACAACCTTCTGGTCACTCCCCTATGTTCTATTTCCTCTTTTCCCATATTTATGATCCTCATTGCTTCCCATCTTTTTCACCACTTTTGCCCCTCAATCAGACCGTAGTGAACTGAATGGGAAGTGAGGTCCAGTAAGACATGTCAATGACGTTTTCGCCTTGTCCAGTTGTAGGATTTAAGCCCAACCCTGGACCCAGCCCTAACCCTAAATCCAAACCCAACCCTGACAGTAACCGTGGAACGAACCCTAACCGCAAGTGGTTTGTTCGAAGGTAACAGTTTGGCTTAGGACAGCGGCTGGTGTAGCGGTTAAAGCTGCTGCCATGTCCTCTGAAGGTCTTCTGAACGTTCCGATCACACCTCCTGCTGTAGTACCCCTGAACAAGGTACTTACCCTGAATTGATGCAATAAAAATTACCCAGCTGTATTAATGAGTAAATCTCTGTAAGTATAGCATACCCGACACTGTAATTTGTGCTGAAAAAAGTGTCACATGAATAAAAAATACACTTTGAAAGCTGTACTTTAGTTTCTTTTCATGCTTTGAACCTCATCTTGCCCGAGGCGTTATGGATTAATGAAGTCCTTGTCCGTTCATACCTTGAAACATCAGCCAGGCTGTCGGGTTACTTTAAATGTCCTTTACGAGGTGCAGCCCAGTAAAGCTGGGATGCTGACTGGGTATTGGTGTGCAGGGACAGAGAAGCAGCCAATCAACGGTCATCAATCGGTAGCGTTTAACGAGCTTGGCCAATAGGATTTCAGCAGCGGGTGTGGCTTGCACGTGATTTGTCCAGTTACACTTGAGTAAAAATTGTGAGAAACACGTTAATGCCTTTCGGTATAAAAATCTGTTCACCTTTCTTTCCTGCCAAGTTTAGAGATGTTACATAAAGAACTTTAGAAGGAGAGTTTCTAAGAGTTTCTAAAACATCCAAAGCACGAGGAACACAACAGTGTGAGATAAGAGCCCCGGTGTTTGGCTTAGCATGCGGTGAAGAGCCACCAGTATGGAGGTGATGTGGGTGGTGGGTGGTGGGTGGTGGGTGTGGAAGGGCCGGGGGGGCCCATTACCCAGAGTGCAGGAACAGATGCTCTGGCGGTGAAGATGGCTTGCAACGCCTGGCTATGGTTAATCGCCTGGAAGGGCGCCTGGGACATGAGGGTCACTGCACCTGGCCTTTTTTTAAAAAAAGTAAAACAGTGAGGTTTTGGGAGAGTTTGCACACAAGCTGGCCATGCTAAGCCAGCTGTGGGGTTAAAAACGGTCAAGATATGAATATTCATGATTGAATCTGACTTGTGCACCCCACTGGTTCACTGGGGCACAGAAAGTGGTTAAAACACTGGGCTTTGGGCCAATCACAGCACAGGGAGAGAAACTCGGAGCGGGACCAGTGTGACAATCTGCATAAAACACTGTCTGCCGAGCAAGTAAATACTGCAATAATTTGTAGAAACATGATTACATTTTATACATTTCTATAACCTCTAACATACGGCCTCTAAGGCTCCAACAATGTAAAACAGGATTTTTCTTCTGGAAAACATATTATACATTTACAATAAACATAAATGCAGAGAAATGAATAATACACCTGGTATTACTGTACCACCTCTGCAGGTACTAATATTAAAAATAATTTAACGGCATACTATGCTACTTGAAAGTATGTGAAGCCTTTGTGTCCCTTGATTTTACCAGGAAACAGTTATTTAATGAGAATCAGTGTTTCCTGTGTGACATAATAGGTGTGCAATGTTGCTTTAGGGGAAACCATTTATGTAGTAGAAACATGGTAGTAGTGCAGGTGTAAAAAGAAGTGCTTGATAGATAGATAGATAGATAGATAGATATGTAACAAATAAGTTAAACCAATTAGGTAAGTAAAATCATGTGTGTAATCAGTAATTTATTCATTTTATTTTTTTATTTCAAGATTTAACATTTATTTTTCAAAAATTTATTTTAATATTTTTACAAGACTAGTAACCATCCTTTAAGGGTTAATATGTTTTCAAGCTGCACTGTATGCTGTTAAATTATTTCAGTTTTTTTCAATATTTGTACCTGCAGAGATGGTCATTTTCATACCTGTATCTGACACCGGGTGTAAATTTGTCCTTAACTGAACAGATTCCTCTGTTTACACTTTTTTTATGTTTTCGTTTGCCAGTGTGTGTTTATTTGAATGTAATAATACGTTCTTGTTGGCTTGTTTATCGCTTCCCAGACATGCAAATGAGGGTCGTCGGAGAGGGGCGGGAAATCAGCCGCTTGGGTTCCACAGCTGGCGAAGCTGTCTGGCCTGGTGTCCCCTCGATGGGGGGAGCTGGTCAAGTTGTGCGCGTGTGTGTGTGTGTGCGTGTGCGTGTGCATGCGTGTGCATGCGTGCATGCGTGCATGCGTGCATGTGGTCGCTCAGCACTCTCTGGAGAGAAATGATCCATCAAAGCCGGACAGGAGTGAAAAAATGAAGTGAGTTCTGTCCTCCTTCGTATCGACCGTTTCTCCTTATTCGCTGTGCCGCTCGGTGATGGGAGGGTGGACGCCCTGTCCACCGGGCCTGGAACCCAACCCCTTCTGCGCCAGGTCATCCATTCCCATGAACATTAGTCTTTGTGTGTTACCGTGGTCCTTTCTTCATAAGAGCAGAGGACAGCGTTGCGACGGGCGCCGTCTCACCTGATCGTGTGCTGTATCTGAACGCCGTTTATCAGCTGTGAAATTAGCTCTGTGTCGCGGTTCATTGCGTGTGTTTTTATTAATTTATTTCGCCGTTTGTTGTGGCCCGTCACGGGTCAGAGGTTTCTCCTTCAAGGAGAGGAAGCTGGGAAAAGGGACTACGGGGCATTACTGCAGAACTCCTAGATGGTCTGGCTGCAGTGTGGGACCTGGTTTACCTCTAGGGAGTTCTGGATTTTCTATTAAAATGACTTATTTATCTTATTCCTTTGTCCAGAGTGACTTACAATGTTTGCTTTGTACACTGACTTACACTGATTTACCTATTAACACAGAAAGGTCATTTTTACTGTATTCTGGGGGCAGCTGGTAGTGTAGTGGTTAGAGCTGCTGCCTTCGGAGATAAAGGTTGCATGTTTGAATCCCTTCTCTAGCTATAGCACTTTGAGGAAGGTCCTTACTCCAGTATAAATGAGACAATAATTAGAGGCAGTTTAACATAGTAAGTCGCTTTGAAGAAAAGTGTTCCATAAATGAATAAACATATCAATTGAGGGTAAGTATCTACAACAACGGTAGCGCGGCAGAAGCGGGGTTTCGAACCCTGGTCTTTGATTGCATGGTGATGGTTATAACCGCTACCCCATGAGGTTCAGCTTTTACATGCAGGTACATGATTAGCGATATGAATGCCTGTACCTGGAGGGGCTCGGTTCACGTCCCAGAAGTGCGCTGCACTTGTACCGTTGAACAAGACACTCAGCCATAATGGCGACATGCATATGGATAAAAATGTCTCCAAAGGAAATAATCTCCTGCTAAATGATCCCCTTTGGAAAAAAAACCATCCGTTGAGAAGTATGTAAGCAGCTCCTGATAAGAGCATCTGCTTAGCAGATAAATGGGCTAAAGAGGCGCAGTAATCCCCCCCCCCTCCCACTGCCCCCCACGCAAACAGATTCCCCGCTTTCAGGAGTGGGCTGTCAGACGCTTGTCTTGTTTGGGCTCCACGTTATCGCAGAGCGGTCCTGGGAGACGATGTAGTGGCGTTTTATTAAAAGGGATCTGTTTGCAAACGGGGCTGGACGTATGGGGGGGCGAGGCGGGGGTGGGGTTTGGAGGCGTCAGCTTATTCTCACTGTCTTGTTTGAGCGATCTGTGTGCCCGTGTGTTTTAACAGGGGTTCTTCTTGTATTTTTTTTTTCTTATGCAGGCCACGCTGGCCTCGTTTAAACATCCAAGGAGGAGTCGTCGTCAGCGAGTGAGAGCGAGGTGTGTGTGTTCAGGGAGATGAGGGACCGAGTCATCTCACATTTGCCTGCACGGTCTCGTGGCGTCGGGGGGTTTCTGGTCCGCGGACCTTCTCATAATGGGATGTTCTATTTCGGGTGCAGCGCGCACATGCTGACCCGGCTCTCTTCGAATCGCCCGCTGACACCCTTCCTGGGTGGTAGAGAGGAGGCTAATTTTTGCCAATTAGGGAAGGAATCTGTTTGATTGAGTGTTTCAAAGGTGTTGCTGGAAACCTGCACTGCTGGTTCATTCAAGCTGAGCCCCACAGTACCCAGGTTTGATGGAGACTTTGACTGAGTTGTTTTATCCATCCATCCATCCATCCATCTTGAGAAACTGACTGTCCAAATGAATGTTCTGGTGATCCAGAGTCTATTCCACCAAGCACAGGACATGATATCATCTGACATCATGACATCATATGGTGAAAAGAAGCAAAACTAACTGCACACATCTTCATCTATATCTCTCTTTCTGCTCATGTAATGCACATTGCATTTTCTATGAGATGTACGTCGCTTTGGAGAAAATCATCTGCAAAATGAGTAAATGTAAATGTAAATAGGAGGCATGGTACACCCTGGATAAAATACCCATCCGTCACAGGTCGCACAAACGTATCCGTTCACGCGTTGCGTGTGATGTAGAGTCACCGATCAACCTGAAACACGTGTCTTTGCACTGTGGGAGGAAGTCCATGTCAATGCGGGGAGAACACACAAACCCCACACAGACCGAGCTGGATTTGAAACCAGATGGAATCAGTCTAAATTCAACCAGCTAGCTAGTTGAGAACTTGTTATCCTTTTCCACTGGGGTTAAGCAGAATTAAATTTTATGAAACTGCCGTACGTACCAATTTGCACATGAAATATGCTCCCTTTATTTTCTCATTCTTTGAAATTGTAATACGACAGAATGAATTAATATTTTACTGACTTTAGGTAAAATATTAAATCTTCAGTACTCGACTTTAAAAGGCTAAGAGCGAATAGTTGCCGGATAATTGAAATCCTTAATATTATTGTCAGTTCCAAGAGTCAAAAAGTAGAAATGCCTTTACTTACCTTTCTGGCTGTCCGTAAAGCGATTTCTCGTTCAGTCCGAGCTGCGTGTCCTTTAGTGGGGGGGTCAGGCCATTCATCGAAATTTGGATCTGGGGTTCAGGAGCCCTCTTATACTGTAGGTGGCGCTCTTCATGAGATGGTTCCAACATGAGTCCTTTGCTGTGACATGTCTTTTTTTCCTGATGAATCATTTCATTCATAAACAAAACCTCTAGAATGGCACAGGTTGTTCCACAAACAAAGACACAAGAAACATCCCAAACAAAACTAAACAAACCCTGAGTATAAAATGGGTGTTTTCGAGAGAGCCTGAATTTTCCTGACATAAGAAAAGGCTTTGAAAATGAAAAATTTGGATGCCCTTGGAAAAGCGATGAGTTCGTCTGTTGTGTGTCTACACAAAACAGTCTCTCCCTCCAGGAAGAGCATTTGTAAACTGTTTTTGATTTAAACAGATTTTAAACATCACGACGATTGTTTACTGACACCTGGTGAGATGTCACCTTGTCTGGAGGATCAGAGTAGCGTGGTAAATTGAGGGGTTTGGGGTAGCGCTTCGGCAAGCATCAGGCTTTAATTCAGTTTTGCAAACTTCACACTTCATTGAGTTTCACTTCAGTTGTTCAGAAAATGAAAAAGGCAGGTTTTGGCTAAAAGTGTCCTGTTCCGTACTGGAATCCATCGTTCCCACCGCTCTAATAAAAGCATTCCGGAGCACAAGACCCGATATAAAGCCAAAGTACCGGAGACGCAGCCAAATTCCACAGAAGGCGTTGACATTGCTGACGTCTTTCTCAGGACGAGCTTCAGCTGTTCACTACCAATATGGGTGCCACTGCTTCTCAAAAGTTTTCACTTCTCAAACGTGTTCTGTGACCGTTGGGAATTTTAAATATTGCCCACTAAGAAAATAATCCAAAATAAAGCTGCATTCCAAACAAAGTTCTGTTGTTCGAAAACATTTACCTGCAGAAACAAGTAGGCAAAACGAATTCTCTCAAAATTCAGAAGCTGTCAAAATCTCGATGTTCATGTTAACGTCCTCGAAAGAGGAGCAAAACGGGTTTGAATTCAGAGCGACTGTAGCAACCGTCTTGTTCTGCGTCCCAATGCCGGCTTGAACTCACCCCCGTTCAAGGTTCCAAGGGCTTTCAGGTGTGGTCTGGACTATTTGGTACCTCACCATCCCCCATCTTCAGAGGCACCAACTTGCTGTCAAAATGGTTCCAACAAAACGAACTGCGATCTGTCAAGCCTTCGAAGTGCCTCCATCTGAAAACTGTTTTTTGGGAGGACTTTGCTGCGTTGAAAGGTTAATCTGGCAATAATTCTTGGCTAATACAGCCTCCCGAGGTCCTTTGTGGCACAGCAATGGCTGCGGGGGATTACAGAATCGGGGTTAATTGCGCTCCACAAAGGGCAGAGGTGGCTTCTCCGTTTGCAGCTGGACCTTTCTTTGCCTTTCTGGGAGGCCCTCAGATGAACATCTGCACGTGTGTCGCAGCCAAAATTAATTTACAGCTCGAAGCACTTCCCAAGAAGGAGCTCGTCGCTGTCGTATCTGCAGAGCCGGTCCTAATGGAAAACCTCAACTGCTTAATGAAGTTGAGGCTATTTTTATTCACTGTGCTTCCTTTAATCCTTCTCAGTTGCTTTGGGATGGCTGGATACCTAATCATTTCTGGACACTTGTGGACATCAGAACACACCCCTGACTTGAACAGAACTGGGTCACAACCATACAGTGACAAAAATCTGTATGAGAAAATACACATACAAACAGATATGTGCAGGGAAGCAACACAGGCACAAATGGTTCTAATCTTTTATAGCAGTCATCATGTTACACTATCTTAGATGCTCCTGATCTTTCACAATTTATTTGAATTCTTGTGCAGGTGAATGTTAACTTTTCAAGTGGAAGTGTGTTACACACTTGGGTTAACTGCATATTCATGGAGGGACCTTCTGGTATGGAACATAACAATAGAATACACTGTCAGATGAACAAGGACAGTGAAGATACGTTCATTAGCTTAAGTTTGTAATGGGATTTGATAAATATGCTGAAGGGAACGTGACTGATTGTTTTTACTGAAAGTGTTTGGGTTGCCCATATTATCCAGGATTCTGAACCTCTTGCACAACTTGAACCTGCAAACTTGGAGGAGCAAATCCAGTGGTTTCTCCTCCTGAGTTGATTTTGGAGGTCATCAGACATAAGAATTGAGTAGCTGGCCTTATCTGACTCGGAAGAAAAAGTTTGAAAAACCCAAAGATTGGGCCAGGCCAGTTTTGTAAGAGAGCTGGTAGCATAGTGGTTAGAGCTGCTGTTGCTGAAGCCAGAAGTTACAGGTTTGAGTCCTTTCTCCAGTTATCATACCCTTGAGCAAACTACTTACCCAGTTGTATAGATGGGTAAATACTTGTGGATAAGTTAATGTTGTAAGTTGCTTTGGTAAAAAGTATTGAATAAATGTATGTTGAAGCAGGTAAATACAGAAGGGCAAGGAGAGGTTGGACCACTGCCAAAAACCAGGTGTATCTATAGATGTACCTTCAGCTTATTTATTTCTTTTAAAATGCCAGGCACTCTTTTTTTGTTTCTGCACGTGGTTAATTAAAGCCTTTTGCTTCCCTTTGGAGTGAATCCAGCAGTCAGCGCGCAACCCATAGCAACCGCCTCTCCCAAGGCGGCCAGAGATGGATGCACTGCAACACATTCAGCCACAGCGATGCTCAGAACAGCTTTTCGGCCTACTCTCCTGTTTCCCAGCACAAACATACTGGCGTCTGGCCCTGTCGGCTGTGGTTTAGGAAATGCAGAATTGTTGCATCAGCCCCTTTACAGAGGGAGTGATGCTGGAACATGGAAGACAGAGACTGTCGCGTGTAGCCAATATGTCATATTGGCTCAGCCCTTGATTCCTGTAAATGCAGAACTTTGAACTTGCGAAGTTCTCGAACTGCAGGGATCCCGAATCAAGCCGAATCGTTGATGCCAACATCTCAGAAACCTCTGCTAACAGATGTTCACTGAAACTCCCAAGGTTTCTCAATCCCTTGACACTGAACCAGTCTGGCCTTGATGGCCAGAGTAGGGTTGTGCTTCAAGAGCTTGGGCTCGAGACCAAAACATTGCAAGTTCCCATCCCTAGAAGTGGACCCGTTTCTCTACAGAACGTTTCAAATGTTTAGTTTACATCCTGACGTGTGGGTGTGAGCAAACTAAATAGAAGCAAGATAAATAAGAAGTTTTAAAACAAAGTGTGACCGTCTTAATGCTGTTTCATTTAATTCTTGTTTTTATCGTATTCCTTTGGGAAGGCATGCACTGTTGTCCTTGTCGTCATGTCCTTGGTTCTGGCATCACAACGCTGAATGTGTCGGACGTCTTGGAAATAACAGGGCGTGTGAGAGAGTAAAGCTAGGGTTTGTGTTCACCATGCCACATCCCTTCATACTTATGTCGACCGGTTGAGCCAAGTCAAGGAGAAGGGTCACAGGTCTCTTCACTGGTGGTGTGACACTGCGCCGGCCAACTTTCCGTCAACGTTCTCGTAATGTTCTGGCTACGCTTCAGCCTCCATGCAAGGACTGTGTTTATGGTGACAGGAGGAAGCCGAGCGCTGGGAGTGGGACTTGGCTTTGCAGTGGATGACCTACATACAGATCCCTCCTGCCAGAAAAAGCCCAACTTATGTGTGCTGGGGCTCCTTGTTCACTGGAGAAAAATTGCTTTTTGACGACTGTGTGACAATGAAAGTAGCTTCTGCCTCCATATGCCAGACTGACCCACTGCTTTTAAAGGCTGACCGGTAGCCGTGGGTGGATAATGACACAGATCTCACATGTGTGCTCCTCCAGACGTTGGATGTGAGGACAGCTGGGGTACAAGACATCTTGTCGGAGATCAGGAAGTCCAGGCTTTCTGAGGTTTGCTCCAGGTAGGGGTGGAGTCAGGAAGAGGGAACAAATAATTGTGTATTATACCTGGAAAGCAGGATTTACAGAGGTCTCCATTGCACCAGGGTGGACCCAGCTATATGTGAGTGGAGCCAGAAGAAGAGAACCAGATGTCAAATAGGTTGCCTGTGGGTTGGGCTAGAGCCAGTAATCTGTAGGAGGAGCCTAGACAAAAGGACCTGACATCTTGGAGGAATATGCAGTAGTGGGTCTTCCTGAGGTTTGCTCTCGGTACAGGCAGAGCCAGAAATCTGTGGGAGGAGCCTTCAGAAGAACAGCAGATGTCATGCAGGTGAATCGGTGAGTAGGAATTGGTGAGGTTTGTGTTGGGCAGGGGCTGAGCCACTAATCTGTGGGTGGAATGAAATAGGTTGAACTGGACATCATACAGAAATATGGAAAGGTGGGCTTCACTGAGGTCATCAGAGGGTAGATGTAAGGCCAACAATCTGTGGGTAGAGTCAGGAGGGAGGAATGAGAATAGGATAGAGTTGCAGCCATTCCTATGCAGAAGGGTTGGAATGCGGCGCTTTTGAGGTTTGCTCTGGGTAGAGGTGGAGCCAGCAATCTGTGGGAGACACTGGATGGAGAGACTAAGACATCATGTAGGATGGAACGAAAGGCCTCGGAGAGCTGTGCCCTAGGAGTGGGGTCATCTAGCTGTGGGAGGAGCCAAATGTTGAGCAATTAAGTTAGCTGGATAGAAGGAGGTGGGGACAATAATGTGACTTGTGTTCTGAGGGATGGGACAGTGTTTATCCAGTGTGTGGAGCTGCCTGGTGTGTGTTTGGCAGGATGTCATGGGTTTGCCCCAGGCTGTTGTTCCATTTCTTGTCTTTGGGTAACAATTATTTACCGGCAACATTAATAATAAATATATCGGCTGCCTGAAACTGCGGGCTAATAAATATTACCTATTGCCAGCTAGCTCGTCCTGAGTGTGTGTGACCAAGGGGGTGTGCGTGTGAGTGTGTGTGATAACAACATTCATGTCACGTCCACAAAGCCACATGTTGTTCCGCGCTACCTCTACCTTGCAAACTGCCGAATAATTGAGTCTCCATGGATTTTTTTTCCCATTTTCTCTTTTTTGTTGAGAAGAAGAAAATTGCCCCATTATGTTAGTTATCATTCATGAGGGAAATTGCCCAGAAAAATGATATCGGTGCAACGGGCTCTGCATTCAGATTGTTAACTAAGTTGTAGCTGGTGGCTGTTGCTTGTAGATTTTTGCTGTTTAATCTACAGATCTGGGGAAACTTTTATCTGAAGGCATTACTGTTTGTTTTTTACCATTTCGTCTTTTCCTGTCTGGGTTCGGAACAGATTGCCAGTGTGTGTGAGCGTGTGTGTGTGTGTTTTTTTTTTCCAGACGTTACACCTGTTTGAAGTCTTGCCTCTGCGAACCTTTCACTTAAACGCGTTTGCTCGCTCCGCATTAGTCGGCGTGCAAATTCAAAATTAATCTGAGACGGCAATTATCGATAAGAGGAATGTTTGTGATGTGCGCTATCAAACGTTAAACAAGGTGTCTGGGAGTGGAACTGATAGCTCCTATACAGAGCAGATAAGGAATCAGAAGAAACCAATTTGCCGACATTAAACAATCTGCTGGTTTGATGACGCTTTCTCGTTCGTGATAACGCCGCTTCCCCTGAGGCCCCGGCCTGCAAACCGCGGGTCGGCTCCTTTGGCGGATGTCCAGGTGAGATGCCCGCACACCTGGCAGGCGTTCTGTTCTGTTGCATGGGAACAGGAAATGGGGGTCGGATTCACCTGTCAAAAGGCTCTGGACTGTGTTTACTGAAGTTACCATGGCAACAGAAAAAACATAATTAATTAAACTGTGAAAATAGTTATTAAAATGCTTATTGGTAGCATACTAACTTGTCAGGTTTGGGGGACCCAACAGATGTTGGCAATAATATTGAAATGAGTTTTACAGAGATGTTGTGGGGAGATGCTTCTGCTCCACTTGATTTATACCTTGACACCTATGATTCATATTAAAAATTTTCTTGATGATGTAACATTGATTATTTAGCTATTCTTCAATGAAAGTAGGGATACAAATGAAGGCTGGCTATAGCATGTCTTGCATATCTTCTTGAGACCCAACCTTTCCTCTTTGTCTACTCTGGAGGACGTATGTTTTAAAGTGTATCTCCCTAACTGCAAATTCTATGCAAGGCAGTGCTGGGTCGTAATGCACCTAGAGGACATTCTGTGATTTTAAATAACACCACAGGTTTGAGTTTTGGGCTTAGATGACTCTCTATAAAGCCTAGAAATAACAAAATACCTTTTTGCCTGGGTCTCAGGAGGATAACACATTTATTTAAACATAGTATAACAAGTGTATAACTGCACATACAAATTAATCAGCACATGGCTTTTCAGACACTGCTTGTCCATCCCAGACTGCTACACCACTACTAGTGTAAATCATGTTACACCCTGAATGGGATGCTAGTTCATCAGATTCTGTGTGAAAGTAAGTGAAAATATCAACACTGATGTGAATATCTGAGACGGAGATGGATGTGTGTCCCTGTTGTCACCGCCACATATTCGAGGCCATTTTAAAGATGGATTTATTGTCATTGTGAGTCGTGTTCTACAGTGGAGAAGATGGAGGGGGTGTTGGGGCTGGCCTTCCTATACCTTTTCCTGGGAGCAGATGAGGAAGCGATCATTATCAGCATCATTCATTCAATCTGTGGGTGAGGGTGCGAGGCGAGTGCGGGCTGCTGCTCCCCATGGCGGTTATTCTTGGCCCCCATTGACATCTGTTTGGCTTCCCCATAGTCTACCTGGCCTTTCAGTGTTTTCTCTCCCCCACCTCCACCCCGCCCCACCTTCGAAGTGCAGGCAGCAGGCATGAGAAAGTCAACATGTGGAGCACCTTGTCGAAACCTGCTGTGCTATCTGATTTATTAAGAAAAAATTAAGAAAAAACACACTCTGACGTATGATGTCCGGTGAATGCAGTCCTGTGTATTTAAAAAAAAATAAAATAAATAAATGGAAGGGTTTGCTGATTGAAAGGTCAGTCGTTCACTTTTGGGGCTTAAACTATCCACCCCCAGTGTGGGGCTCATTGCTGGGTGCTGGTTGAACTGGTTTAATGTCGTCTCTGCTGTTTAAACAGACCCTTCCCTGTGCCTCAGCTTTTCAACTTCCTTGTTGTCACGTGGAGATCTCTGTGGCCATTGCTCTGAGTTCGGGGTTCACGGACCCCCACAGGTAGCAGGAATTGGTTTTATGTGGGATATAAATCACCAGGATTCGGAGCCACTCGACATGAAGTAGCTGGCTGCATGCGAGATGTTGTTATGACACTTTGGACTTTCGCATTTAAATAAATAAATACGCAAATAAATATATAAATTAATTAATTAAATTTAAACTGTTCCCGACATACTGTGAAAAATCAGCTCGGCAATCAGGTTATATTAAATTTGCTCTACAAGGTGCAACACAGGAAACTGGGACACTGAGGAGAGACTTAAGTGCTGAGATGAAGAAGGAGCCCATCATTAGTAGGCAATCGATAGTGTTTCGCACGACTGGCCAATAGGAAATCAGCAGGGGGTGTGGCCTGTATGCAGTTCGTCCAATTAAAATCCTTTAGGTATAAAAATCTGTCTGTTAATTTTTTTCTTTCTCACTCTTCTTTCTTTCTTTTTACTTTCATGCCAACATGTTGGACAAGAGTTCTTACATAAGGCCCGTTAAAAGAGGAATTTATGAACCAGAACTAAATCCCAGTGCAAATGTTTAGACTTATGAAGTAGTGTGTCATTTTTCTTTTATACTTGCAGTTGTTTGGGTGTCGTGTTCCATTACCTGTCAGAGTGGGAAGAGGACGCTGTCTCTCACCTGATCCCGCGAACAGGTCCGCCGTTCGCTCCGAGCTAATGAAAGATTAACCGTTAATGCGGACGTGTTCCACAGCGCGGCTCTTGCTTCAGACTTAATGGGCCGTGCCTCCCTCCTCAAATGGGCCTGGAATGAGCTCGAGCCGTTTTATGAAGCAGGGAAAATCGCCCGTGTAAACTACAGTAAAAGAGTTACTGGAATTAGAAGCTTCTTTTTGTTCTGGCACATTGTGCATGAAGTGATGAGAAGTTTTTTATTTTTTTAAAAAACTCCTCATCCTCCCCCAAGCCCACAGTCCTCGCCACTGATTGATCGGCTTTAATCTCCCTTGTCAACGCGGGGGAAAAGGGTTTTTTTATGCAAGAAAACGCCATCTATCAAATTTGGGTTTTAACAGGTGTGATAAATTAATCCGTTCGGCTCCTCTCTCAGGTATTACTTTGACCACTTTTCTAAAGGTTATCATATAAAGTAATTAATCATTTACATTAATTGTCTCCTTGCCGTCCCTGTAGAACAGCACGCTTACATTTAGTGCTTTTCCACAGGCACTGTGAGATATGGTGCAAAGGAGAAAAAAGCATTCAAGCTATTGTACTGAATATACCAAGATTTGTTAGATGTTTAAAGATCATGGAAATTTCCAGAAAATCTAAAGGGAAGACTGGAATGAAAAAAATGGCTGGACCTGCTAACAAGCATAATATTTCCTTGACTTTGCGAATTAGACATGTTGCTCATTTTGAACGGCACTGCAGATTTTCCCTGGTAGGTATGCTTCTCCACACAGCCATGTAAAAGAGTATTTATTGAACTGAATTGAACTTGAAACCTAAAGTCCAAGGTGGCTGATCTAGGTTGAAACCAGAACCTTCTGATGTAGATGATATGAAAGCTGTTTGGTTCTGATCATCCTGCCCCTGGGCTCAAATCAATAGGCGGTCCCACTGTGCGCCTTTATGGGCTACTGTGCCCCCCAGACACCCCGCAAACCAACCCTCATCACAGTGCAAACGCTGCTGCCTCTCTATTACTAATGGTCTGTTATTAAGTGCCGCCGGTCCATCGTGTCTCTCCGCAGCTGCCATCTCTTGTTGATGTGTCGATGTTCACTGATGACTGAGCATGCTCTGAGGGGGGGCCCTAGGAGAGGGGGGTCCAACAGCAGCGAGAATCCAGCAGTGAGTTTTAGGAAGGACTGAGAGCTGCGGGCACACAGTCGAGTTGCGGTTCGATGCTGGCGGAAAAGGAGGGATGTAGACGAGTCCGGGGGGAGGGGGGCGGGGACCAGGGGCTCGGAAGTGCTGTCAGCAGAACGAACGCTTCTTTCAGGCACTTGGGGATGAAGGCAGCCAGCTGTTCTGAGTCCCCCTGTCCCTCCTAGAAGAAACCAGGGAGCTGCAGCGATCTCGGCGGTCTTGCTGCCGGACCCCGGGGACGAGCTTCCTTCCCTGCTGGCTTTGCTGGTTCCGCCCCGCCGCCCTCCCGCTCGGCTCGCTCCGTTCCACGCGAACCCAGTGGACGCTTTCATCCGAAGGCGATGCGGAGAACCTCACAGTGTTCCTCGCTGGTACAGCCACACGTTTCACTGAAGTTATTTACGTCCCATTGTCTCGGGGCCGGCGGCAGTTCCTCACCTCGGGCTAAACGTCTCTCATTGCCTCTGAGTTCCGCTCCTTAATTATCACGCTACCTAGCAAGACCGGGGGACTCTTTGGGAAAAGCTAAAAATAAGTTTCGCTATTGAAAAAAGAAAAAAAACAATGCTGTGCCGTGATTCTCCTCCCAGAAAAATATAAAAGTAGCTTTTATAACTTCCTTTGCGGTGTGGAAAATTAAAACGGCTGCAATGTGCAGAGGAGCTATTTGTCGAGCAGTTGCTCGTCTTGGGGCCTCTTCACCTACTCTTAATTTTTTTCTTTGGGTGGGGGAGGGCATCCTCTTTTCACAGCTTCTGGAAAGCTCTGCCGCAAACAGCGATCGTGTCCCCCGGCACACCGCTTTGGCTGGAAAACAAAATAAGGAGGACAGCCCGTATTCATTTCGGCGTTGGCCTGCAGGAGGGAAGCCATCATCCAGACAGATGGTTAAAAGGATGTCCAGGAAACAAATGCGCCCTTGAAATCAAGTAATATATGCTGAAAGTATGGAATCCGGAATTAATAAGGCATATATTTTTAAAACGAGCACCAAAATAGAACGTTCATTTTCAGATGTGCTGCTTCGTGTCTATGTGGTGACACCGAAGCGTTTCGGTTATAGACGTTCAACCTGTGGGTTGTGCTCCGGTCAAATTTGACACTTTTCGAACTTTTCTCCGTCATCAACCTGATTGATTTTGTGCGATTTCCATGTGGCTTCACGACATCCTCCACCGCCAGGGCTTCAGAACACATGAAATCCACAATCTGTGGTTTCTTTGAATTTTATGTATTTTATTCACATCTTGTCCATCTGTGGTGTGCGTGATCAGATCTGGCCGACCGTAAGAAATAGATGGAAGACTCTATAATAAAAAGCATCAAATTCAGTTCACATATAGTACTATCATTCACTCTTATTCCTTTAGCCAATGCTTTTTTTGCAAAGCAGCTTGAAATGAACTTGAAACCCATTTCTACAGCTGGGCAATGTAATACCTCGCTCAGTGGTATTATTGATGGTAGGATTTGAACCTGCAACCTATAGGTTGTAAGGCAGCAACTCTGACAACTACAAAACCAGCCACCCCTAAGCAATTGCATTTATTTATTTACCTGAAACTTTTCTCCAAAGTGGCTTACAGTGTTAAACTCCTTACAATTATTTACCCATTTTTACAACGAGGTATTTTTTTAATGGAATAAATCAGAATAATACAGCAGGAGGTGGGATTTAAGGAGTTTAACACTGTATATCCAAAGACATGGTGTTCAGGTTCACTCATGGTGTGTGTGTTCCACTGATTTATAGATGAGTGGTCCAGTGTAAGTACTGTATCTAGCAGCATAAGTCACCGCGGTGAATAAGGTGTGTGGGGCTGATAACACTGCATAGAGTTCATTGGAAGTTGTTTTGGACAAAAGTGTCTGCTAAATAAATAAATAATAATGTAATGTTAACCAATAATCTTCAGGTCTGCAGGTTGCAGCTCTAACGACTATGCTGCTATCTGCCTTTCTTTCAGCTCCCTTAAATGAGGTCTATAGACCATAAATTCCAAAAACAAGTGCAAAATGTCTGACAATGATTAGGAATGAAGTTGGTTAGAGGGTGAAACACAACATGAGGTGACCATTTATATTTTATAATTTTGTTAGAATCGCTCAAAATTGGCCTCCCAGTTTAGAATGAGAACACCAAAAATAGAAAGTGGTCTGGAACACAACCCAAGGGTTAACACACGTTGTTTGTTAAAAAGGGTCCCGGCAGGTGAGCTCACCGGTTGGATCCTAGAGGAGTAAAGCGACCAGGTGCAGAACATATTTTTAGCCATCAGATTTTGGAACAGGCCCTTTTTCGTGTGAGACAGGAGAGGGTCTTGTCATTGAGTCGAGAACAATAATGGTCCTGAGCGGTTGACTGGGGTCCAGCTGTCAGTCAATGTCTAGAGCTTTTGGCTTTGCCTCCAGGTGATCAGTCATCAAGACACAACTACAGATTTTTCCAGCAACCACACAGTCCCTAGGCCCCTTTTCTCTCCTGCAACATCATTGTAGGTCAAGAAAAGGCACAACTCTGTCCCTTTTCCACACCAGTTGCACGTATTTGAGGAGCAATGTGTCCGAACACGGTGAAATCTGGATGCCGAGGGGGAGCTGCCTAAAGCAGTAAATATATATAAAAATAATCAAATCAAGTGCATAACGGGGGTGCAGTTTAGTGCATACTTTTAGATTTCATATGCAACTACTTTTATTATGTGCCATAATCCTACAGTAGCAACGAGAAGAATATCTTTATTATCTCTAAAATGCACTTTGTTGTTATGTATTTAGCTAACGCCTCGTCCGAGGCGAGTTACAATGTTTGATAATCTACTTTACAGTGATTTACCCATTGCAGTAGGGTATTCTTGCTGTTTAAAATCTATATAAGCACCTTGATCAAGAGTGTTACGGTATTAAAAGGGATTCAATCCAACAACCTCCAGATTACAAGGCAAAAGCCCATCATGTTGCCTGCTGTTGTTTAGTACTGTAGTTAAAACAAAAAAAAAGTCAACCAGTAATGTATGAAGCGAAGAAGATGAGACTGACAGCTTGAGCCAGTTCACCACCCCTCCCCTGTTCAAATTCCCATCACCTACAAATAAGAGAAAAAAGTTCAAGGAGATTTGAGGAAACAAGGAAAGGACATGATCAGCTTTGAATCATCACACTTACAATATGAAAGTATTCTTAATAAAACTTATTTTATTATTTAAAAAAATAATTAAAAAAAACATAGTATTGTCCCCAATGCTTATCGCTCCCTAATGCCACTCTGGGTCCATCTGTGTAATGAGCAATGGGACCAAGCGGTGGTGGGATGACCAGAAGAGAACTGGAACACCACCGTGTAGAAACATTCCTGTGACACGAGGCTATGCTTAGAATAACGACCAGAAAAACAAAAGAGAAAGTAAAAACACAGTAAAAACTAGGATGAGACAATGCAGGGTGAACCTAAAAAGTATTTTTCACACTCTGAAAGGTGCTTGACCCCACTTCATATCTTTATACAAAAAAACAAAAACAAACGGAGAGGAAACAAAAGGCTGCTGTCTCGATGTGATTTGTCACCGCACAGAAGGGATTCTGTTGCCCCCGGATACAGACACTAAACTGTAGGCTGGGGGGGGGGTCACAGAAACAGAAACATTTAGCGCCCCTGCTGTGTCTCCTTGTCTTTGTCATCCATTCTCGATTTCGCCTTAGCGTTTCGACCGAGATATAGTCTGCCGAAAAAAAGACTTTTTAATCATGTATATTTTAGGAAGAACGGATCGTAGTCGCTTTTTAATAATACCATTAATAACACCACCTACAATAGCATTTTTTGTTTTATTATCTTCTGATGTAGCTGTTTAATAAGAGATGATAATATTGGGTTGCGGTGCAGCAGAATTGAAGAAGAAGGCATCTGTCTGCCAAAATCATTGTAGCATTTCGATGATCATTCTGTAGTTCAGCAGATAGCCGATTAATGATCATCGTAATGCTGTGATAGTTTCGGGAAACAGACCCCCGGTGTGAAAAATGCCCGAGTGACAGGATTGTTACCAAGGTTATACCACCGACACTGAACGCTCAAGCAAATCTTTACAGTGATTTACTCTTTTATGTATCAGGGTATTGTCACTCTATTAGTTTAGGGTCAGTACCTTGATCGAGGTTACTTTGCAGGAGCAGAATTCAAACCCAGAACCCTCAAGTCACAGGAGAGCAGCCAAAATCTCTATGATAGAGATATTTAGCTATTTAAATCAAAACTATTGTTCGCCACGTCACTTCAAAAGCCAGTACTTTTGTTTTTTACTAGAACTCACTTCCGAAGTCTTCCTTCTGCTTGTTGATCTGTAGTTTCAGAGCCGTCAGATGCACCCGAAGGACTGTGTTTTGTTGCTTTTGTTAAGCATCGTTAAGCCAAAGTCATCTTTTAGCGACTGCATAAATAGAGCGCTTCCGGAAAGTTCTGCCCTCCACCTCTGTCCTTCCTGTTGTAAGGGGTGTGTCCATTGTCACCGTGATGGAGTCCATTCACCTGGCTGCTCTTCTTCTTTTCCCTCCAACTTCTGCAGTCGTTGCCATCTTTTCGAGAGAATCCCATCTGCTCGGGATGCGTCCGAAGTTCGACTGTAGTTCAAACAGTGCTGATATTACTGTGATTTTAAAGCACAGCCTATTGCATTCACACATTTTAATTTTAGCCATCATGGTCAGACTAAAATACTGACTGGATCAGTCATCGCTGTCACTTTCAAACAGCATTTTCATCATCACTGTCTTTTTCTGTTAAAAAAAAAAAACTGCGATCTCTTCAGTGAAGTAAAGTCCAGTTTAATGATTTGTAACAAAAACAGTGTATCCATGCCGGCATGGTCTGAACGCATACACACATCATCTGAAACCGCTTGTCCCATGCGGGGTCGCGGGGAGCCGGAGCCTAACCCGGCAACACATAGCACAAGGCCGGAGGGGGAGGGGACACACCCAGGACGGGACGCCAGTCCATCTCAAGGCACCCCAAGCAAGACTCGAACCCCAGACCCACCAGAGAGCAGGATGGTGTGAACGGTGTGCCAGATATCAGCTCTGCTTCTCAAACAGGGCCCAGGCTTTCCTATAAGAGAGTAACCACCTGGTTAGGGGACAAGCGACCCGTAACGTACACATTTCCCACTCCAGACGGCAGTTTTTAGTGCCACAACTGTGTCTGTTGCAGTGTCATGATCATGAGTGGCTCATATAACCACCACCAATAACCATAAAAGAAATAATCACTTGCCTTCCTCCATATGCGGCTTCTCTTCCATGTTGTCCGCGTAACCTGTATTAGGTAGGAAAAACTGAAAAGCACTTTAAAACAAGGTTGAAACAAAAATGATTGAAGGTAAATGTTCCGTTAGAAATAGAGGAGCGGAACCTGTTATGAGGCATTTCAATACAAAGTAATATTTATTTATATATTTGTTATTATATTTATTTTATTTACAAACAAAATTAAAGTGTGTGAGTGACAGAGTGTGTGGGTGTTCCACTAATGTATGGATGAATGACCCAGTGTAAGTAGTGTATCTAGCAGTGTAAGTCACCGCGGTGAATAAGGTGTGTTATTATTATATTGTTATTATTAATGAGTTTATCCATGTACTTCCATAGCTTCCTTCCTACCGTGGCCTTACTGGATTCAATGAGCTGTTTGATTATAATCAAAACCATTTTTATGCCCTATATCCTGTTTATGTGTCTGTATTTTTGGTCGTGTACCTGCACGCTGATGAGGACACTCAGCCGAAACGCATCGTATTTTATGCAAATTGCGCCTCCTATTGCTTCACAGGCGCCCAGAGCGCTGCCCAATCCTTTTCCTCATACGTTGTGACAGATGGAGTTCCGGCACCGTACACTGAACCCATCCTATCTTTTCGTATTCAGACTGCGCTAGAAAAACTTGAAGAAAACCTGAGCGCTGAACCGGCTCTCTTGACCGCAGCCCTTCGTCCTTATCGGAGTTCCACCACAGCGTCAGCTGCCATCCCGCCAGAGACGGACAGCGCTGTCAATCAACCGAGGCGGACAGAAAGTCAGGAAAGGAATAAAAAGTTTAAATCTAATAACCGAAGGTGGAGGAGGAAGCAGGAGCGGGTGACCCCGCAGCGTTGTAGGTTAAGGAGCGTCCACGAAGCTGAGTGCACATGGCAGGGCGGTGAGCTGTCAGCGCCGAGACACAATGCGTCTCACTGGTGGAGCGATGTGCCTCCACAGTGGCCCCGGGGCTGACGTTAAGCAGCCCGTCGCCGCTCTTCTCGGTGGTTTTAGTGGGATGGGATGCGACATCATCTCCTGATGTCGGTCCGTATCGGAGGCCACCCAGCAACCTCCTCCCCGGGAGAGCTGCGGATGCTCTCGGGCACTTGCTTGAAATGGAAAAGTGGCAACCGCCCTGCATCTCTCAAAACGTGTGTTTCCAAACCCCTGGGCGGTGTGCAAAAACACCCCGTCCACTTAGCACCTCTCGCTGGTGTGTCGCGATCCATAAAAAATGCAGGACGCGTTGAGGTGGTGTGTGCCTGCAATGTTTCAGCGTGGGAACAGAGGGCTGCGCTGTGTTTTTCTAATGTCTTTTTAAGAGCAAGAGGGAAATGACACCAAGAAGGAGATGAGGGTGGAACCAAGAGCAGTTTATTGGATGATGAAAGAGGAACGGATGCAGGGTTTGGTGTGATGGGGTCGGGGACGATGCGTGAAAGACGTTTGGGATGGAGAGCAGGCGTTGGTGCGGGAGGTGAAGTCGGAATGAGTTTTGGGGTTACAAAGTTGGGGGTCAAGTCCGTGGTCGGGAGAAGTGTGGGATACTAATTTCAAGCTGCGATCCGGATCAGGGTCGAGGGTCCAAGTCAAGGTCGAGAACATGATTAAGTAAAGAGTGGAAGTGGAGAAAGGCGCAAAGGGAAGAGTGAGTTCTCAAAGTGATTCGACACACTTCCTGCGATTGCTTGGCCTCTTTCATTCCACCTTTCACGATCATGTCCAGGTGTGGAGGGTGGATCTTTCAGGTCCAATTGTTCGGGGCCGAGACAGCATGGATGATAAACCTCCACGATCAGTTCTGGATGGAGGATGAGGTGGTGATGTTAAAATAAAGTCAATTGTGGAATGAAAACAAACAAAGAAAAATAACAATTAAAATAAAAATTACATTGAAGCAGCCTCTCAATTTCAATAATTTGTCCTGATCTGGATCACAGTGAACCGGAGCCTGTCCTGGAAGTACTGGGTGTAAGGCAGAGGGGCACGCGCACACGCACACGCACACGCACACACACACACACACATCACTATGGGCAATAAAGTGTCACCAGTCCACCTGAACTGCATGTCTTTGGACTGTGGGAGGAAACCGGAGCGCCCTGAGGAAAAGACCCTGAAATGAAAATTGTGAAATGAAAAAACGTAATTAGAAAAATAACGTCAAGCTATTTATACTTAATCGTTCTTACGGCATGTTGGTAGAGTTTTGGCCACTTAAGTATCTGCAGGCTTCACAGGAATCTGCCCTGCAGGCGAAGGGTTGCTGGTTCAAGTCCCAGCTTTGGCACATTCACTGGACCCAGGAGAAATATGCAAAGCCTAATGAAAAATCTAGCTGTATAAATACATGGCACTGTGAGCTTTTTGTTATTTTAATGATAATTAAATGAAGGTCTTGAACAAATAGTAACAATATGATGTTCTATTAAACTGCCAGCTGAAGGGATCCAAAGGGGGTTTTATTCCCGTTTTGTGCCATGTTTCCAGGGCACCCATATTCTTGTAGGGTGTCTTACCTCTGTTTTTAACTTTTCTTTCACCTTCTTTTCTGGTGGGACTCTTTTGGAGAAAACATCAGCATCACGCCCCTGGCCAAACGCTTTCTTAAAAACAACTTTGTGCCGTGTTTTATTTTTATTTTCCGATATTTTTTCCAGGCCGACGCTCTTCGCTGCCTCCCACAAACCCTGCGGGCGGCTGTTGTCGGTGTACGCACTTTTCTCTAAATATACCTCTGATCGGCGGCCCGCAGGAGAAAGTTTTACTGTGCTTTCTAACCTGGACTGTGTCACACACTCACACACACACACACACACACACACACACACACACACACACACACACACAGAGGAGATGTTGGAGAGCCTATCATCAGACCACAAAGCCTCTTGTTCTTGATCTGTACACTCATGTTGCCAAGTATCCTTGGGGATTATCTGCTTCCTGATGATAAATACTTACAGGGCCACCTGAAAGCTCAAGTTATTATTATTATTATTATTATTATTATTATTATTATTATTATTATTTAGTCTGTGCTTTTGTCCATAACAGCTCACAGTGTGGCCCCATTTTGGATATTTAACGGTCTTAGCACATGGCTCAAAGGTACTATTAGAAGGCTCATTTTGAGTCATTTAAAGCTGTATAAATGACTAAATCAGTAACAATATGAGAACTTTTGAATTAAAGTTGTAAAAATATTAAAATGTGACAAAAAATACTGGCTGCATTATGAGCCATCTACCCATCAGATGGTGTTTGATTAATTTTTGCAGCTGTCAGGAGATTGGAAGGGAAGTGTGTCTGAAAGAGATGAGTTTGAGATCCTTGTTCAATGCTGGGAAGGATTCAGCAGCTCTGAGGAGTAGAGGGAGTTCATTTCATCATATGATTTCTCTTCCTCAGCTAGAATATAACCTATATTTCTCTTCCTAACTGCAATACTCTATCTATCTATCTATCTATCTATCTATCTATCTATCTATCTATCTATCTAATCACTGGTTATAAAGTATGTTTTGGTTTTTAGCTGGACCATATTTGGCATTTTGCCATCACATTGGAAACAATGGGCCAGGGTTTGAATCCTTCCTCTGGCTGCAGTACCCTTGATCATGGTACTTACCTGGAAGCAAAAAAGTAAAAATTCCCTAGCTTTATGAATGGGAAAATAATTGTACTTAACTTTACATATAAACCTCACACTGTCAAGCTACCTTGGAGAAAAGATTGAGATAAACCAAAAAATAGACTTTTTTAGTGCTCTTTTACCTATGTGCTATAAATCTGGCTCCATGTGCAAATCTTGACATTTATAAACCCTCGAGTTTTTTCTAGGCTCATCTGTTCTTCAATTTGTACTCCTTAAAACGAATTATAAAATGTATCACTTTATTAGTCTTAATACATTGCTTAATTATTGATTACTTAATGGTGCCTAATCTCAGAACGATCAATAGCAAATTAGTAAGCAACTGGGTGGTGAATTGCTCTTAATAAAGTTAAATATTTATTTATACGAGTTCCTCTGTGGTGCAGTTGAGCCAATGAGGTTAATGGAATGTATTTCGCTCATTTAAGAGCATGTACAGCATACATAGCTTCTAAAGGAGCTGTAGGCTGTGACCATTATGGACCATTTAATGTACACACACACACACACACATTTTCTGAACCGCTTGTCCCATACGGGGTCGCGGTGAACCTGAGCCTAACCCGGCAACGCAGGGCGTAAGGCCGGAGGGGGAAGGGGACACACCCAGGACGGGACACCAGTCCGTCACAACCATTTAATGTATAACTTTTAAAAAATAATTATTTGGAGATGAAGAGGAGGAGGAGGAATCGAGAGATCGGCGCAGCCCAGCATGTTCGCGGGAGAGTTGTCTGCGGGTTTCAAGAGCTCCTCAAAGGAGACATTTGGACGTGTTGAGGCCCAGGGCTTTCCAGGTAAATTGGCGGACTGCAAGGCTCAAAGCGGTATCTCTCCATGACCCCACGCCCTCTTGAGAAAGGCTGTATTGACATGGCTTCATGTAGGACGAGGTATGGATGCACCCTGCCCGCCGCGGATGCAGAGGTTCGATCATTTAGCTTGTAATGGCTGAGGTTAGGATAGAGGGATGTGAGCTGATCCAAAGGCAGCGGTTCGGGGGGACGGGTGGGCGGAATTGTCCGTGACCTCCCGATATAATGGCAAAGACTGCTGAAGGAAGCAGAGAGGGAGTGGAGCGTCAAGCTGCTTCTGCAGAAGAGCAATTTCTCCTCGACTTGGTGTTTTTTTTCTACAAGATTCTTCCAGTCCAGGATTGTCGTAATCGTCCCAGAAAAGGTTCCTAGGAAAAAAATTATTTTTGCAATCTCCTGTGAGGGGCAGATCACTTTTCTGAAGGAGGTTTATTAAGTATTATTGCCTTGTCTGCTTATTCAATTGTGAGCAGTTTCTCAGACCTGGACGTTAGTATTTTAATTTTCACTCTTATTAATTCACCTTATTCTCAGACGACTTATAATATTCAGCTTGTACTGTAAAGTACTTACGATTATTCACCCATTTAAACAGCAGGGTCATTTTTACTCTACCACTCCAGGGTAAATGCCTTGATCAATGACTGCTCAAGTCAGGATTTGAACCCTGGTCCTACTAATCATAAAGGTAATGGCTTTAACTGAGACATTCATATAGATATATTATATGTACATAAGGCATTACATGTGATACAGGCTGTGAACTATACGGCCATTCAGGAAAGTATTGTATTAACTTAGTGGATTTTAACCAATTACTTAGGACTCAAGATGGTAATATTGTAGTTAGAGCCTCTTCTCATACTCCAAGAACCCAGATTCAAATCCATCCTTCTGCTTTACAACTCTTGAACTACAAATTTAGCTTAAATGAATACTGAATACACTGAAAGTACCCTGATACTGTATATAAATGAGTACAGATCAATGTAAGTAGCCTAACATTGTAAGGCACTGAATTTATATTTACTTATTTGATACTTTTCGCCAAAACAACTTGCAATGCTAAGATACTTACATGAATTTACCCATTTTTTAGAGCAGGGTAATTTTACTGGAGCCGTTTAAAATAAGTGACCCCTCGACAAATAGACCTTTCTTCAACCCCTTACGTAAGTCAAAATGTACGTATATCGGATTCCCCCTCCTTCTCCGTTACAGAGCCAAGTCTTCTCATTTCCTTCACATTTGCTGCAAACACGGGTATAAAAAAATTACACAATATAATTTTCTAGAAGTAGGGGATGTGGTGGTGCAGAGGGTTAGGCCAAGGCCTGCGCTCTGGTGGGTCTGGGATTCGAGTCCTGTTTGGATGCTTTGTGACGGACTGGCGTCCTGTCCTGGGTGTGTCCCCTCCAGCCTTGCACCCTGTGTTGCCAGGTTAGGGTCTGGTTCGCCATGACCCCGTGTAGGACAACCGGTTTCAAACAGTGTGTGTGAATTCTCTAGTAAATGTCTGTCAGATTGTTATTTTCATGTTAGCTGTTCCTTTCACGTGCTTCTTTAAACGTGCAGCATCCTTCACTATCGTATTTATAGCCAATACGGCTAAACCTAGTTCCCGTGCTATAGACGATAATCTTTGTCCACCTTCATACTTCCCTATTATTTTCAATTTCATCTCCAAATCGATTGCTGTACGCTTGCGAGACGCTTCTTGTTTTCCCTCAACTACACCTTTACCACCAGGCATTGTGAGTAATGAAAAGGGTAAAAAAAACGTGTGAAAAAAGCACTACACTAACAAGAGGAGATGTGTTCACGGCTCAAAACATGCGGGAACTGGGAAGATCCAGATTCCCTCCTTGACTGGTTACGGTGACTTGCGCTTAACGTATTTCAGATGTTTTGCGTAAGCGCTATCTGTAAATAATGTGTATGCCGGGAATTTTTTACCTAAATCCAGATTTACGTAAATCGAATTTATACAAGTAGAGGGGTGTCTGTACTTCGCTCAAGGGTACAACAGCTAGAGGTAGGTGTCAAACTTGCAACCTTCAAGTCCAAAGGCAGCAGCTCGAACCACTACACCACCAGCTGATCCAGCACACTAAAGAAAAAGTGTCAGTTAAATAATTGAATTTATTGTTCTGTTGCCTGTAATAGCAACAATACAAGAAATAAGGCTTTGTGAGCTCAAGCTCAAACAACGCTGGAAGGAGCTCACCTGCAATACCATTGAAAAGATAAACGTTCTCAAAAGATTAACAAAATCTGACATAACTGGTGAATGTTAGCCAGAGCTTAAATCAGAGCCTATCGGTTATGGGACGAGCAGGTGAAGATCTCCTTGCGTCAGCGTGGACTTGGTCGTGCTTCCTCTGCTAAGCGCCGGCGCGAAACGTATAAAAACGTCCAAGGGGACAAACTAATTTACCGTGGGATTAGGCCAAACGGCGGTGCCGTTTCCCATTCTCGGTGCTGGGATCAATAGCCTGCGGTGGAGAATGAACTCAAGCTCAGCCAGGTGGCTCAACACAAAGCCTTGGGAGAATGCAGCCCGCTATCAGCGCCATCAAAACCAGGCCACGGCAAGGCCTTATCTTGAGCCCTAATGGAGTCTTAACTGAGCCGTAATGGAGACCGTGCCCGGGCACCGGGGGGAATTAACTCCACGGGGTTAAGGACGGGTCGGTGGAGAGGTATGATTTTCACCTCGATTGCTCTCTAATGGACCAGACACAGAGGAATGGGCTTATGTCGGGTTTAGATCCGAAAACGAGTGGCCGCAGTTCCATTATTGTCCCCCTACGAAGTAGCAGGGATGCATTAGAATGAGGCTGTCTTTTGTAACTGTGTTTGGACCATTTTCAAAAAAAACATTTAATTGTGTGGAATAATAAGTCTAATTGGAAGCACTGGGAATAACAGTTTGTGGCCTTTTGCGTTGCCGATTCCTGGTCAAAAAAAAAAAAAAAAAATGTGGAGCCACAGATCATCCGCACACAGCTGGACATCACAAACCCGATGGACACTTCACTCCATCACAATATTATTTTTAAAATGTATTTTTTCCTAAAAAAAACGAAAAAGGTTTGGAAAACATTAGTCATTAGAATATTTAAAGTCATATTCAGGCATTCAGCTCTCTTTACATAACAAAAATATTTTCTTGGAAATGCTGAATTGGAAGGAGTTGTAATAATGAAATGAAACACAATGTTACAAAAGTAAGTACTTCAAGTGCTTTGCCATTGTCAAATTCTAAATACTTTACACACAACAGTTTTAAATTGTTAAATATTGTATTTCTTCAAAGATTTCTGTATGTAAAACAAAGTTACTGCTATATCAAAATGATTAAAAAAACAAAAAGTATGACTTACCCCCCACGAGTCCGGCTGTTGAAGGATAAACTATCGACTGGTAAGTCAGGCTTGGAGGTTGACGGTTCAAGTTCCGCAAGGTGCCTCGTTGTAGTACCCGTTACAAAGGTCCTTCACTAAATCCCTCTGCTGAAATATCCTGCTTTACATATTAATTCAGCTGTAAGTTGCTTTGAATCAAATAATTTCTCCTTGACTCAAAGTTTGCAGCTACTCTTAGTGCAGAGTTCAAGTCAAAACTGAGAAAATGTAAAACACAGCGGTCCCTCCTTATCCGCGGTTTCGCTTTCAGTTTCACGCGGTCAACCGCGGTCCGAAAATATTAAATGGAAAATTCCAGAATGTATTAGAATGTGCCAGTCCTGGAACATATCCTCCGCGGATAAGGCGGGAACTACTGTACTTGGCAGTTGACCGTCCTCAATTGGCCTCTTCAACCTGATCCTGGGTTCACCCATCTGTTCCAGGCCTTTGTTCAGCCCAAATTTGCGTGATCCCGATCCTGGGCACATCAACCAAAGCTGACAGAGGATTTGGGTTCGAGTGGGAGGTGGTGGCACGATTATGAGGTCACAGGGGGAGATGTCGGCTCCCCTCTCCAGCGGGGGACCATCCATCACATGGCCCTCCACTGTAGAGACCTAATGGCAACTAGACAGGTCTCTTAGAAAACCATCAAGCAGCACCTCCCTCCCAGTCTTCTCCGATTGTCGCTTGTTTTTATTCTTCTCCCTCCAAGGTTAAATAGCAGCTGGAACGAAAACACCCAGAGACACTCGCACACACACCCTCCCAGCTATTCCCTAGTGAAATTTAATCGTTCCTGCCTGCCATCTCGGAAGAAACGCCACGGACGAACCCTTGCACCTCGACACCGTAAAGCAGTTTAATCCCTGGCGTGGGGATAAAAATGACTTCTTTTCTCCATTCCTTTCTCCCAGAGCTGCTGTGGACCGACAGTGACCCGTCCAGCGCTCTGCCCTCGCAGCTACTCTGAGCGGATAAAGAGAGTGGGATCCGCTTTATTACCGCTGTAAACCCGCCGCACTTGTGCCGGGTGAGAAACGTGTGATAAAGCAGGATAATGGGACTGGGGGGGCTGGACAGTAGAGAAATGTCTCTCCTCCTCCTCTCCTTTGTCTTCTAAAACTCTTTATCGTGCCACATTTTCCAAATACTGACAACAGAAAAAGTTACTTACAATGATTCACACATTTTTACTGCAGGGATACAGCACATTTTTACTGTATCTAAATCCAGGTCAAGTACCCTGATCGTATTAGGGGGAAAAACTGAATGATAAGTGAGGAAATAATGACTGTTAAATCATTATTATTAACCTTTATTTATCTGACAACTTTGTCCAAAGGAACTTACAGTGTAGGATAATCAGCTTTACAGTGATTTACCCAGTTTTTGTCAGGGTTTTCTTACTGTATCACACACACACACACATTGACTGAAACCACTTGTCCTGAGCGGGGTTGCTGCGAGCTGGAGCCTACCCCGGCAGCGCGGGGCACGGGGCTGGAGGGGGAGGGGACACACCTAGGACGGGACACCAGTCGATTGCAAGGCACCCCAAGCAGGACTCAAACCCCAACCCACCAAAGAGCAGGCACAGGCCAAACCCGCTGTGCCACCGCACCCCCCAACTGTATCAGCCCAGGGTAAATATATTCAATAAAGGGTCGACTTCAGGAGTGGGAATTCCAACGGGTCCTTCGGCTGGAAAACGACAGCTCCAGTTGTTCGACGCAAAAGCGACTGACTTCCTGATTTTATATCACAAAGATCTGGCACTTTAACCATTGCGCCCCCTACAGTTCTTGATCCCACGCTGTCCTTTTTCACCCCACTTACTCCTGTCTATCCCTTGCCGTTCTTATAATCATGAGGATGTTGTGCCGGATGGGGGGGTTGCAGTGGGGATGTACTGGTGTGCGGACGCAGATGAGCAGACGGCCAGTTGAGTTGACTGACAGTAAAGGGGGAGGGAGGCGGTTCTGGGTCCTGTCCCCCGGCACAGCTGATCCCCCCTGGCACTTCCTTTGCCTCCTGCGTTCTGACCCCACCCTGTCACTGCCGTCACGCTCTCCGACACACTCGAGTGAACCGTAGGCAGGAGCTTGTCACTCGGGCGGAGCCCCCCCACAGCACCCGGTGCGCACCAGTGACAGCCGGGAGAACGTCTGCCGTCCTGTTTCTGAGCTCCACTGGATCCTCCGTCCTTCAGTGCGCAAAGACTGCAGGCAAAACTTTCTCTCTTCCTCCAGTGTGTCTCAATTGCAGCAGCATCTTGAGAGCAGAAGTTTCAGAGAGTTCATGTCCTGGATGCTGAACAGGAGGTATAACAACTAGAGCCATCAGGCCAGTATTGGATAGGTGAGATTCCAGGTTGAATACCTGCTCCTGCTGTCATACCCTTGATCAAGGTACTCCCTTTGAACTGGTACAATGAAAATTACCCAACCCTGTACACAAGCGAATAATTGTAAATAGTTTAACACTGTAAGTCACTTTAGGAAAAAAGGGTCTGCAGAAAAAAAGGTAAAGATTTAATGTGCCCTCTACCTGATTTATTATAGCAAAATGCAGAATTTAAACATTTACATAACTCTAAAACATTATTGGTTATTAAGCGTGTTTTGGCTTTTGGTAGCCTATAGATATTGGGTAGTGATATAGCAAGTGATATAGTGGTTAGTGCTATCATATTGCAATCGATGGACTTGGATTCACATCCCCACTTATCCTATAGCACCCATGATCAAGGCAGTCACTTTAAACTGATACAATAACAACTGTCCATCTCTGGAAAAGGGCAAATAGGGGCAACCGGTACAATAGTGGTTACAGCTGCTGCCTTTGGTCCCAGAGGTTATAGGTTGAAATCCCCCCTCTAGCTGTAGCA
Organism: Scleropages formosus; assembly: GCF_900964775.1. Classification (NCBI taxonomy): domain Eukaryota; kingdom Metazoa; phylum Chordata; class Actinopteri; order Osteoglossiformes; family Osteoglossidae; genus Scleropages; species Scleropages formosus. The sequence goes on along the minus strand of NC_041814.1, from coordinate 29,721,226 downwards.
TCCTTGCACAATGTTCTTACCCTACATTACACACACAAACACACACACACACATTTTCTGAACTGCTTGTCCCATATAGGGTCGCGGGGAACCGGAGCCTAACCTGGCAACACAGGGCATAAGGCCGGAGGGGGAGGGGACACACCCAGGACGGGACGCCAGTCCATCACAAGGCACCCCAAGCAGGACTTGAACCCCAGACCCACCGGAGAGCAGGACCCAGTCCAACCCACTGCGCCACCGCGCCCCCCTACCCTACATTACTCTAGTAAAAAATTACTCCGCTGTAGAAATAGGTAAATAACTGTCAGAAGCTTAACATTGTAACTTGTTTTGGGGAAAAGTGTCAGCTAAATGAATAATAAATATTAACTTCTCACTATAAGGTACCCAGCTATATTAATACAGTATGTAAATCATGGAAGGTAGCTTATTGTACAAACCTTACAATGTAGGCAATTTTGCAGTAAGATAAATAAATAGTCTTGCACAGACCCTTCTCTTGTACCCTCGACAAGGTGTGTTTTTTGACTCTTTTGCAAAAAATATTAATTTCTTAGGTCACTCTGGGTAAGTGACCAGTGAGTAAAGAATGCAAATCTTATTCTTTTCTTTTGGCATCTTGTTGTCGAAGTCTCTCTGACTTTATGCTCCTTATGCTGACCCACATCCGGTGCTGATGAGAGTACTTCCAGGGTCTGTTGACCTTTGGGATTTGTGCCTGGAGCACAAGCAATTAATTAGGAATGCCTCCCCCGTGTCTTACGGGGTAGTTTCTGGACCGTGCAGAAACAAAAAGAGGGGGAGGCACAATGTGGCATATGGAGTCATGCATTACTGTGCAGTGTAAAGCATTATTGCTTTTTTACAATGCAATAAGGCCTTAGCCTGATTTGCTGCTTCATTGGAGTCCAAGCTGAAGGAAAATGCACGCATTCTCAGAACTTCATTGCTTGCGGTGATGGATACACAGCTGTCCACATGATGCTTACTGAACCTCTAAGTCTCTCTTCGTGGGCACCGAAGGGCCATTAGTCTTTCAGCATTTCCTCAGATTGAATATGAGCAGCTTCTCTGCAGCATAAGGCAGGAAAGACTTTGGCACTTTTCAGTTTGTCCGAATGCCCTTTGGTCTTTATCGTGTTTCTCCATAACACAGCACGCAGTTGTGGAAAACGAAGCAAACGTTTAAAAAAGGTAATTTGTCTTTGAGCTATTGATGTTCACTGCTGTCAGGTCAGTGTTAACTATTTGTGACCACATGCCTCCAGAATATGTTCAAAAGTCTTGAAAGAGCTGTGTCTGCTGTCACTGTGATTGACTCCATCAATTTCGTTGCCAGTTGTCCTCTTCTTCATTTCACCCACAAATTTTACAAGCTTTTTTCCTTTTTTTGAGGGGGCCAATCATCCTCGTGTGTTATTTGTCTGGGGTATGATAACTTCAGTCCTGAAAGTCTCCTCCAAGTGCCCTGTTCAAAGTGGTCCCGAGACAATAATGTACATATTTTCAAAGTTTTTGTCTTATGCTGGGACACAACGTGTGATAGTTTACCTGATGTTAACGGGGTCATGATGGACAAGCGGCTTCAGGTGGAAGTTCTCCTCAAATGTGCTTGGCTTCCTGAAGACTTAGCACACTCTACAATCCCAGCAATGTGGGCGGAAGGAAAGAAGAGAAACGAGCCCTGAAAGACCCAATGGGGGGTTCTGACTGAATCACGCTCATCTGAAAGCAGTTGACTATGTCTTTGTTGCTAGTCCTGTTAAGTGGGAGTGACTGGTTGTTAATGAGTCTCTGGAAACTGGGCCATGGAGAGAGGCGTTTCCTCTGAGTGGGTAATTGTTTAATTAGCATCGTGGCGGATGGATGACTTTGACGTTATTGGCTTCAGCCCTGCTCAGTTGGTGGGTGTGAATGGTTTAAATATGTCTCGTTGTGCTACCGCCATTATCTTGCTGTCCAGTGCGAACCTCTCAACATCAGGGTCAGAGATTAACCATCGCCATGGAGTCTGGGGGCTGGCACTGCAGACATCCATGCTGTGGCCTTATCCTTTGCCATGCTAATATGCATCCTGGCCCCAGGCAAATGAAGAATTGGAAACGCAAGCGAAACAAATCGGGCAAAATGCAATTGTGCACCAAGGGAAGCCGCTTGGGTGGTGACCATGACCTTTTGCAGGATGGTTTGTAAAGGTCATGCTGTTCCTTGAACTTTAGTCTCATTTGCTGGACGTGTTGCATGGAAAATTGGGAAGTGGTTTTGCAGAGATGAGGTAATTACAGCAGCCTGTTTTTTGACTCGGTTTTTTTTCCGCCTCTTCATTTTTATTATGTCTCCCGTCGTTACCGTTTTGTGCCAGCTCTGCTATTTTCTCATGGACGTGGCTGTTTCCGACAAAGGGTTGGGAAGGGCGCAGGAAGCCTTTTCTGGAAAGGAATGTGAATGTTGCTGAAAGATCTACAGTTCAGCACCACTGGGGGATCACCAGCAAAGGTGCTACACAAAAGCCATATGGCATGCATCGGAATGCATCAGCCTGCGTTGCCGTGACCTTTACATTGCATTTCTTTGTTTTGCTGGCACGTTTCTCCAAAACATCTGGCAATGTCAAGCTATTTACAATGATTTACACAGCTGGGTAATTTTGACTGAATCAATTTAGGGTAAGCACCTTGTTGAGGGATAGAGCAACACTAGATAGGATTTAGGTCTTCAAGTGCAAGGCAGCAACTCTAACCACTAGGTCAACTGCTGCTCTTACTACAAAAGCGGAGTATCGGTTGCCGTGTGAGACAAGTGCACATGGAGAGGGCCTGGTAGAACCTGCTGCAGGAACAGGTTGCTAAACAGAATAGCGAAAACAAAGGAAACGTCCCCTTCCTGAAAGGCAGTTGTCCAAACACGCATCCTGGGATGCCACTGTCAGGTTTACATCCTGTCACATGACATACCTTGTCAAGCAAGCACGCAGACAGAAAATGTCAAAATACGTGCACAGATTTCCTGGGCATACGCTTTAGTGCACAAGACACAATATCCAGAGGTTCCCTGAGAATTTTCCTGACGTGGAGGAGAGACGTGAGGCAATGTCCTACTGCTGCCCTGCATCAGGGGGTTGGATTTGGGTGGGAGACAATGTGGACCCTTGTTAGTTGTACACTAACGTCTGCATGGCATGGCTACGTGCATTACTGACCCATATAAAGTGCCAGGTGATGGATCAGAGCTGAAATGTGCACCGGCTGTATGGAAACAATGACTGTACTAAAGCTGCGACTCTGCAGGCGCTTGCACAAAGTGCAGATTGGTCACCTGAAGAGATCTTTCGTCTTTTCTCCAGCTAAATCCTTTCGGGAAGAAGGGTGTGCCACAGGAGGCCCATTAACGTGTATTTTCATGCGAGCAGCAATCCCGTCCACACGAAACCTGTTCCTTAAAGTCAAAACCCGCGGGCTTCCAGTCTGTCAAAGTCCATGTCTGTCACCCTTGTTAAGAGCTAGAAAGGATATCTTCATGTTTTCACACCTCATCCTAGAAAGCTGCCTTAAGGTTTTAAGGGTTATGTAGACAAACATAAAAAGCATAAAAATGAAATCTCTCCCCTTAGAAGATGATCGTCACGAATCATAAATTTTCACCATGTGGATTGCAGTACAAGCCAGGTCACATCCAGGGTCTCCAGGTGGTTTTCACCCACGCTGTTGGTCCATCTCTGGCCTTTTCGGAGAAAGCTGTGAGTGAGGGACTTCAATTGGACATTTTTTTTGGGTTGACATAAGGTTTTACTCATATTTACTCTGATTTACCCATTCTTGCAGTTAGAGTGATGTTTATTCAGGGTAATTTTAATGAAGGGTTTGTGGTTAATATTTTTACCCCATAAGGTAAATGTGATATTATGTATTTCAGTAAATCATTGACTGATCAGTTACTCTTTGCCCTGGACCAACGGCTACTTAAAGACAGAGAACTAAATAAAAGGAATATACTGTGTTTTAACAAAGATTTACATGTTAATCTATTCTTGTAGTAGATGATGTTCAACTTGGAGTAAATAAAAGTGCACTTCATCAATGAGAGATACAGATGCAGATGTGAGATGCTCAAAGTGCAGTAACCTAAGTCCAAAAAGTACAGTTTTTGCCAGCGTACATTACATGAGTAGGTCACGTAAAGCTGATGGCGTATACTTTTTTGAGATAATGTAATGAAGGCTTCTGGAGAAGAAGGGAGAGGAGCAGAAAAGTGGGTCCAAAGGAGATGTGTTGTGAGACCTTTTTTGGATGTTGAGAGAATTCAGCAGCTCTGAGTGAGAGAAGGAGCTCATTGCGCAACACGAAAGTCAGAAACAAGAACCTTTGTGATTTACATTTTGCACCAAAATCAATTGATTCTGGGTTATGTGATATGGAAATTATGGCATGTTCTCGGTTAATGTCCCCGCTTTAGAGTGATGTTTCATGTATTCGGTCTCTTTCCCAGGTGTGCTTCAGTAATACAGTCATTTAGAGCTCAAGCACAAGGAAGATCTGGTCCCAGTTCTGCAGACCCCAGTTCCACAACCAGTGAAAGTGGTGACCAGATCCAGACTGACCAGGGGTCGTACCGGTGGCTGACTTAGTTGGGACCCTTAGTCCCATTTGATACACTGGCTTTCTCTCCACGGGACACAAACACTGGATCTTTGGAAATGTAACGTCGCTCCTGGGGCGGCACAGCGGGTAGCGCTGGTGCCCGACAATGTCTGGTCTGTGTGTTTCGATATGGGCTTCATTCCGGTTCAGTCAGTCCACGTTTTTCTTCTATTTACATTTTCTCCAGGTGCTCTGGTTTCCTTTCGCAGTCCAGATGGATTGGTGACTCTAAATCACCTTCAATGTGTCACTCTTTGAGTGAAGGAGTGTGTGTAATTGCCCTGTCATGGACCAGACTTACACCCTGCCTCATACCCCTCATGCCTCTGGACAGGCTCTGGCCCCCCACGACTCAGCAGTGGATAAGATCTTCCTGGGAATGGATGAATGTTTGTTGACGTTTTCAACATGTCGCTGTGAGCCCTGTGTTGACAGCAGCACCAACAAGCTGAGGAAACTGTAGGAATGTGAAATGCACACATCCTCCCGATTGAAAACGTGAGGTTTGTACACTAATCCACTCACATTGATTCACCAGTTTATAAAAGTCATTTTTATTTTATCAGTTCAAGGAATTTGATTAAGAGTATGACAGTAGGAGGTGGGATTCAAACCCAGGTACTTTGAATAGAGGAAAGTGGCTTTAATCACTGTACTACCAGCTAAGTGAGGACAAGCTCTGCACACACACACACACACAGATGAGCATAAGTGCAATGACGTGTGTTTATATAATATTGCATAAACACCCGCAAACACATGCCAGTGGTGTATTTCGCCTGATCAAAGCGTGTGTGTGTGTGTATGTGTGTGTGTTTAATGGGTTCAGCGTTCCTCTAAGGTACATCCTTTATCACCACAGCAGTCGGCTCTCGTTGGTTAACTCCTCTCTAATAGTGAGCGCTTTGAGAGATTTTCTGCCTTTTACCACCTTTATGGCAGAGTTAATCATAATCAGTTTTTACATCATTTTTACATCATCCCTTTCAGTTGGGAGAAAACCACCACACCAACTCGAAAGGAACAATAATAATAATAATAATAATAATAAGAAGAAGAATAATATATGTGGGTAGTGTGCCTCCTCATCACAGATGTAGAGGGGATTCAAACCCATGTCTCCATATATGGGCTTCATAGAAATACATGGATACTGTTTTGAGGAGACACCATGACATGAATACACTCCTCTGTGTATGATTGTTTTCTGTTTTTCAGAAAAAAACATTACTGTTAAGAGCCGTGTTGGAGTAGTGGGACGATAACATACCGCGGTTGAGGGTGTCCTGTTAGGAGTGCTGTGGTGGGTGTTGCTGTGGCACAGGACCGCAGGGTCGAGACAGTGGTGGCGTGTGTGTGTGTGTGTGTGTGTGTGTGTGTGTGTGTGTGTGTGTGTGTGTGTGTGTGTGTGTGTGTGTGTGTGTGTGTGTGGCACATGCACCAGGAGGGGGTACGGCGATGCGACTCACCACCGCAGTCGTTCCCACCAAGCGAACAGACGATGATGAAGCGCTAATGAAATAATAACATCCCAAGGCGATTCTGCCAACAGCTGGAGAGTACCAAGCATTGTGTGTGTGTGTGTGTGTGTGTGTGTGTGTGTGTGTGTGTGTGAGAAAGAGAACGAGAGACAAACTTTTCTGCCCAGTGGACACTTTTACTGTAACTGACAGTCGTCATGTACGGTTTTACTGGATTCCCCGTGACGGTCTTAGTTCTGCTCTTCCACCACTTAGCCACTAGTTGGCGCTGTGACAGTGGAGGCGCTTCGCTGTGTGTTACTCGCTCTGTGTTTGTTTCTGTGGTAACTCTTCAGGGTTTATGTGAAGGCCTTGAGTGTTAACTCCCAATAACTAAGAGTATTTAGCGACAGCAACAAAGAGTCGTCATAGTAACCAAATCGTCAACCCCTGCATTGACACAGCATTTACTCTCATTAACCGAAACCATTTACTCACAGTAACAGAGTATTTACTCACAGTAGAAGAGAGTAATTATTTACTCCCCCAGTTACACCTATTTATATTCAGTCTATACTGTATATTGAGCTGTTATTTCCACTTCTGAGCTCATACTACTAATATATGTTCATACACAGTCTGTGAATAATTGCCCTCTCGGGGTGGTGTTTTTTCGAACCCGGGACCTTTAAATACAAAACAGCCCTTCTAACCGCTGCTCCACCTGTCTAGAGAATCAGGCAACTCATGGATTTTGCGTGGTTGTCACAAGGTGGTATTGTCTCGGCTGTACGGTCACGGTCACACTCACACAACCCCAGTACGATCGTTACGGATCTCCCTGCGCGGTTCTGCGTTCCTCACACACTTTACGCACACACACTTATGTTCTTGGCTGCTCGCTCTCATATGAATTTCCTCTGAGGTTTACAAATTGCTTGCTTGTTGCAAATTGAGGGTGCCCAACCCAGGTGTGTCAGCGGTCTTCATTCAGCGGTTTTTACCACAGTCGGTGACTAGAAGTCAAATGCAGGGGCTATACAGACAGTGACCACTGGAACATGGACCATTTGGACAGTGACCATATGCCCAAAGATCAGAGGACCGGTGACCACATGTATGAACTCAAGATGGACATAGACCACATTTACAAAGACCAGATGGACACTGACCACATGGACCAAGATCGGTGACCGCATGTATAAACACCAGACTGCTAGTGACCGCACACTCAGTGACTTCATGCACAAGCCGCGTCTTCACACAACGTTTAAACGGCAGATATTTGTCGGGATCTGCTGTAGACCGCTTTCACACCTGAAAAACATGAGCCGAGTTCCCGGAAATATGAATTATTTTCTCTTATTTACTTAGTGGCTCACCTTTACCGCGGTGACTCACAAGTCTTCCAGTGTAGGACCACGACCGTGTGGAAAGCAGGTACTTTCCTGATACGCTGCTGTGTCAGGGTCCCCGTCGTGGCTATGGTGGCCACATGTTACGGGATTTCGACCCTGCAACCTACTGCAAGCATGAAACCATATTGATGGTCCCGGGACCCATCAATATGGTTTCATGCTTGCAGTAGGTTGCAGGGTTGAAGCTGTCAAAGCAGGGCACCATGGGAAGGCAACCACACCCCATGCTTTATTCTTTGTACTACCCTTATTTCTTATAGTCTGAAATGTTTACATACATTAAATCATTTACATTATATATAGACATACAGGGCAGCTGGTAACGTACCGGTTAAAGCTGCTGCCTTTGTGCCTGAAGGTCACTGGTTTGAGTCTCATCTCCAGCTATAGCACTGTTAAGTAAGCTACTTACCCAGAATTACACCAGTAAAATTAGCAAGCTGTGTAAATGGGTAAAAAACTGTGTGTTGCATTGGAGAAAAGCATCTGTTCAATAAATGTGTGTTTTATAATGAATATAATATTATAAAACAAAATACTAGCATTCTGTAATTAGTTGTATTGATAGGTAAAATTATATTAATTATATAGCTGTACAAACGTAACACAGTTTTACCTCCATGAGGGTATCAGAGAATTAGAGCACCCCCACACACACACACACACACACACACTCACACTCACACTCACACTCACACTCACACTCACTCGTTTGAATCCAACCTCTTGCAGTGGTACTTTAGATCAAGGTTCTTGTCCTAACTGATACAATGAAAATTAACCTGCTGTATAACTGGGTAAATCACAGTAAGTAACACTGTATGTTACTCTGGAGAAAAGTAAATTAATAAACACTAATATAAATTGCTTTCCGACGCCACATTACTGTGATTTCCTGAGGACCGATTCCGATACGCTCTGTTTTCACCTGGACGCTGCAGCCAGTTACTCCTCACCGTCACAAGGGTACAACATACCCTGCAATGGAGTGACATCCCATCCAGGGTGTTTCCCCTTCAGCCCTGCATCGAATGCTTCCGGGATAAGCTCCATTTCACCGTGACCCTGCTCTGAAACTGGATGGATGGGTACAACAGCAAGATCCTATTCTGGCCCTTTCTCACTTTGAGGTTCAGCCCTTTGGCCACTACACCCCCTGCTGGTCACAGATAAATAGCTTCAGCTGTGCTTGTTTTTCCACGTTGCCCCTCACCCTTGGCGTCAGAAAGCCGGCGGACCGGAACGTGAGGCTCCGTGACCAGGTGTCCTCGCCACCCGGCAGCCATTCGGAGACCCCCGCATCCGCCAGGGAGAAACGCTTGAGCTGCTCCAATCAGAGAACTAATTGATCTAATGGGGTCATTCAGCACTCGGTGCTCCGCTCGAGCCAAAGAACGGCGCCTTCCGGCCCACCTCCAGTCGAGGATCCGTTGGTGGCACCGGCCTCGTTCTCGTTTCCCAGAATTCCTGCCTAGTATACCCCCCCGCTCCCTGGCTTCTCCATCACACCCTGGATAGCAGCCGTGGATGGTTCTGTGCAACCTGCTGGGTGTGTTTACACCGCTTTTGCTTCTACAAGGCATCTCGATAGTAAATAAACAATAACCACTTTTTATTCTGCGAAACAATATCCCACTGCTATTTCTCAGCTGATGCTCAGAGGAATTTACAAAAAGTATTTTTACTGCAACCAAAGGTACAAGATCAGGTGTGGGACTCAACCCCATAACCTTTAACTTACAAGAAACCATCCCTAACTACCACTACACACACTGTACCCCCCACCTTAATTTCCCATGATTATGTCCTTTCTGCATATATGTTCAGTATGATGACATCACGATAGATAGATAGATAGATAGATAGATAGATAGATAGATAGAGACCGAAAACTATGGCCCACTTGAGCTGAAGGTCAAAGATGATGGTTCTTCAGGCTACTGGTTCTGGTCAGTCAGGTGTGTTTGCTCATTTGACCCAAGTTTGTGTCGATATCTGATCTTAAAGGGACATTTCATCTGAACTTTGTAAACACTTTCTGATGTCCACTTTGTTGTCTTCACCAAGCAGTCTGACGGGAAGCTGCGAACCATCTTGAAATGCCTTCTTGGCAGCGAAAGGACGATCTGGAGCTCTCTGATAAGATCCGGCAGAACCTCGGCCAAACAAGGCTGCGGTGTCCTTGTGTCCCCCTGGCGGTGAATCAAGAGGGGACAGTGAGTCCAGAGCGCTGTTGGGCTTCAATCCCTTTATGGATCCCAGTGGAATGCCGGTGGAAGTTGGTGAAGAGCAACAGTGCTGGTTGCTGGATGGAGTAATTTTATGTTTCGAAAGCAGTTGGAGTCCAGTTGTGCTTTTGATGCCCCCTTTTGTCCATGTGAGTGTGGCAGGTTATAGGAAGGTACAAGAACTACAACAGACTATCAGTGGGAACATTCAAAACCATCAGCAAGTCATGCTGTGTGTGTGTGTGTGTGTGTGTGTGTGTGTTGTGTTTTCCGGCTCAATCTGTTTCACGCCGCATATCGATTTCTGTCACACTTGGCTTGGATTTGATTTGAACTCCGTTTTGTTTTTGGGCTAATTTAAAGTAGGACATAGTGGATGTGCTGTAGCGGCCTTAGGATGGGCAGGATGGACCACCTAGTACTCAGGGTTCTGTCATTTGGGTCCCTCCTTTAATAGCTCTGCAAGGTGGGTGTGGCCTCGATGAAACCCCGCCCTCTGGCTGAAAGGTGGGTGGGGACTAGAAATGACTCCACCCAGAGGTATGCAAATAAGAGGGGCAAAGGAAGCATTCTTAATCATTGTCAGAGGGACACTTTACCCTGAGGACATATGGAGATTAATAGCTCTATCTGTGCCACTATTTCATCTTGAGCTCACATTACGCTGGCCTGGCTCCAAGCGGCAGGGTCCGGCCAGGGGCAACGAGGTGGGGATGGTGTGGAGGGGGTGGAGGGGGTGGTTAGGGGAGGCATAAATGATATTTTGGGAGAGAGTGAGGCAGTCTTTTCTGTGTCTCCTCACTGACAAAGTTCTTGCACTCCTGTTAAAAAAGAAATATACGCCTTTGAAAAGTCACGTAAAAAGCACATTTTTGTCATCTGAAATGTAAAATCCAAAACTCATCCCTCATATCTGACAGAATATAAAAGCAGTGGATGTTAAAACCGTTACGACAAGAGATTGAAACGAATTAAACCGAACTCTGTTAAAAACTGTACCAGGCAATTTACCACGCTGACCTTTCGTGGCCCAAGAACATTAGTCGTGTCATGATGTGTAGTCGAACCCTGTGACATCACCCATGATTCCTCCTGTTAATGCTATTGGAAGTTTTATTGAGCTACAATGGACTGGTGTCCCATTCAGATGTGTCCTGCTTACTTTTACGCTCAATTTCTGGGATAGGCTCCCAACCCCCAGGACCCTGACTTTGACACGTGGTTAATGAGAGTGAGCGAGTCAGCGCTTTATGCAAACGATACAAGTAATATCGTTTCTAATAATAATAAGAATAATAAGAAGAAATTCCATATTTATTACGTACATATTGGCTTTCTGTCTATGTTCCAATATCTGAGACTCCATCAGATATAACTGGACGGCGTGGGAGCAGTGGCTGGGGCTGTTGCCTTACAGTCAAAATGTCTGGGTTTGAGCCCCCACTCCAGCTGAAGTACCCTTAATCAAGGAACTTACCCTGAATTGATACTATAAAACTGCACAGGTTTTGGAAAGGGTAAATCAGTGTAAATTTGCTCAATATTCAACCCCATACATTACAAGTCACCTAGGAGAAATGCATCAAATTAATGGCAATTATATAGGTGGGTGGGGTTTGTAGTGGTTAATGAACCCGAGTTTACGACGGCGGCGGGGGTCCCGTACTGAGGGAAGGTCCTTTTTTTACATGCTGTTTCGCTCGACAGCGCTGTCTTAACCGCTTTTTGTGCGGGAGGGGGAGGGAATGACGACGACGCGAAAAGAGTTTGTTAAATAACCTGCTAATTGTTTTTTGAACAAACGGCTCTCGCCATCCCCTGTAATGACTTCTCGGCCATGGCTTTCTTTTACCCAGCCGGCTCTGGAGAAATGGGACCCCATTTGGACGTCGGGGCCCATTTCCAGCACGCTTACGCAAGTCGATGATGAGTCGCGAAGCCAAGGACCTGTAATTAGGATGAGCACTTTAACCGGGGGCCAGATGTGAACGGCTATCTTTAGCACCCAGAGAAGGATGGCGGCGCTTGCCGCAGTGCTCTGTAGCCCCGGCACGGCCGCAACGGGCGCGATGCAGTCAGCAGATTTGTCTTTCCGGGGGGCCTGATGATATGCGCAGTTAAAAAACCGATAATATGACAACTTATTAGGGACTCGGCCTCATATTTTCATTGTCCGTTGTGCCGCGATAAAACCGCACCGTGGGCCTCGCCCCCTCCTCCCAATCGATATCTGCAGAAGTGCTCATTATTGACGGATGTTTTCGTTATTAAATGGTTTCTGCGGTAACGCTTTTACATCTTCACGCTGCCATTACAAAACACCCAGCGGCCCCGTCATAAAGGCTGTTTCAGGATCTCACTTGGCAGTCTTTATGAGTGTATTAAGGCAGCACCAGCTGTATTGTTTGAGGTCTTGGACTAATAACCTGAAGGTTGTTGGCTTTAGACCTGCCCCTTGTGTTCCAGCACTAGCCTTGATCGCTTACCCTAATTTTGTTGAACTGAAACACCTGAGGTGGCACAGCAGGTAGCACTGCTGTCTCACAGCACCTGGGTGGTGCGAGAGGGCGTAGGTTTGATCCCTGCTCAGTCTATGTGGAGTTTGCATGTTCTCTCGGTGCTCTGGTTTCCTCCCACAGTCCAAAGACATGCTGTTCAGGTTTCCCCATAGTGTGTGAGTGACAGAGAGAGAGAGAGAGTGTGTTCCACTGATGTATGGATGAGTGACCCATTGTAAGTAGTCTATCTAGCAGTGTAAGTTACTGTGGTGAATAAGGGGTGTAGGTTGATAACGCTACAGAACAGGATAATTTTCATAGCAAAAATTAAGGGTACGTACCTTGATTGAGGGTACTGAAGCAGGAGTGGGGATTTGAACCCGGGGCCTTTCAACACCGTACCACTAGCTAATGAGTATAGGTAAAGCCTACTTCACTCTGGCCTAGCGGGCCTTTGGAGTTCTGTCAGTCCATCAAAAAAGACAGCGAGAGGAGGAAAAAGAAGGCGACACAGGATCCCCACGGGTCCGGAAGCTCTTATTATTTAATAGGTGTCGTGTTTATTATAAGGCGAGATGTCAGCCTTGGCCTCCTCACCCGTCTCAGCACCGTACTGTCAGGCGTCTCCGAAAAGCAGCTCTCCTTTCATCGCTGGCACGATTCTGACTTTCCTCTGCGTCGGCACTTATTAATAAAAAGTTATTAAAAAAAACACCCTGTCAAATTCTGCCGGAGAGGCCCCCCCCCGCCATGTTCGCGGCTAACTGGCATCGGAGGCACAGAGCAGAGAGTCGCCGCATCAGCGCTCTCCCCTCCCCACCCCACCCCACCCCACCCCACCCCACCCCACCCCCTTCCCGGACTCGATACATGAAGAAGCAACACAAGTAGGGTGGGGGGCGGTGGAAAAAGCGGGGGTGCTCCACACTGCTGGAGATGCACTAGTCAGCACTGGTTTCGCCTCCTTTCTTGGAGCCCGTCGGGCCCCGTTTGATGCCTCTAATGGAGGCGATATTGGGGACGCTGTTGTGTGCTGAATCTCTTTAAACCTAATGATTTATCAAGGTGTATCCAGCACTGAAAAGGGAGCTGACAGTTAGACAGCTGATAGATGGCATTTATTAAATTAAGATTTGCTGTCATTTTTATATTATTATTATTTTTTTTCTCGCCACAGAGATTGATATGAGCTATTCTTATCCATTCAGTTTGGCAGCAGCTTGAGTGACAGGTGGGACCAGAGCAAATAACACAGGGAGATCAGTATGAGGGAAAGGCAGGGCCATGTGGACAGCTGGTAGTGTAGTGGTTAGAGCTGGTTCTGTTGGACTCAAGGGTTGCTGGTTCAATCCCCCTCTTCTAGCTGCAATACTCCTGAGCATGGTACTTACCCTAAAAAATTGCTCTAGTAACATGAGCTGGCTGTACGAAGGGATAAATGCTGTAATTGTAGGTAGATTAACATTGTAAGTTACTTTGGAGAAGAGTGTCAGCTAAATGAGGAGATGTTGGGTTGGGCTGTTTGAAGGTATTGTTCTCTCCATACCCCTGAGGGCTTATGGGTGTATTTGTATTTACAAACTTTATCTGACACCTTTTTCCAAGAAGACTTATACAGTTAGATAATGTTTTTTTCAATGATTTGTACTCTTAGGTCATTTTTACCCTATCTATTCAGGGTAGGAACCTTGATCAAGGGTATTACAGTAGGAAGGGGATTCTTACCAAAAACCTTCAGATTGCAAAGTAATGGCTCTAACCGCTACATGCTCTTAATTTTACTTCCCTTATTCTTAGTATTTTGTAGTGCTTTAAAAACTCGTATTAGTTTTTCAGGTCCATTGTACTGGTTCTGATACATGATCTCAGATACTCAGATAAGTCTCAATGTGTCTAATGGATGGGTCACGGTATAATTTGTCCCGCTTCTGGTAAAGGTTATACTTATATTGAATAATAAGCTGTCCTGGAAAGCAGAAATATGGGTAAAACTTAACAAACATAAACTTCATTGGGGACTGATCAGCTGATCTCAGGTTTGGGATTTGTGGTGCGAATGTTTCATTACCGATGGAGGAAACATCATCTGTGTGAAGAAAATGAAAAAGGGCGGAAACGGAAAGACGTTGTTGGTATAGTCTTTTAAGAGACCTCAGCTAGTGGCTGGTCCTGATTTTATCACCTTGTAATTGACCTTGACCCTTGGCTGTTGACCTTTTCGGGTCCTGTTTGTGTTGAACACTTTTGCCTCTGCTGCATGAGCTCTAAACTTCTCCCTTGCTCATAGAGAGTGTCCAAGTCCCTGTGCCAGATGATTGAATTTTCTTCTGACAACTAGGCTTCCAGAAAGTCCCTGACTGTTCTGCAACCAGGTCAGGACAGAACCTCAATGCCGTCCCAATGCAAGGATTTATGTGCTGTCTACGAGCCTATGAGAGGGTTCAGAACGAGGAGGTCCACTGGACACAAACTGGCCTCATTCCCTTGGGGCGATGAAATGTCAGAGGTTTGTCTCAGTGATGTCAGGACCCAGCCATGTACTGAAACCCTCTGCATGGAACTCTTCTCCACGTGTGTGCCGTCACCCAAAAAAACCGATGCGCTGAACTGAAGCTTGTGATTCACGACGTAAACCTCAAAACCTGTCTTGTGCGTCAAAGTTGTACAAATGGCTGTGAAAAAATTTTGAAAGAAGAATGCAAGCCCTAGCCACTCCAGCTGCTAACTTCCCTTTCTCTCTTCCCTTCCCGTGGTCCCGCTGCAGAAACGTTGATGGACACGCGGACGGCCACAGCGGAGCTGGGCTGGACAGCCTACCCAGCATCAGGGGTAAGCAGTTTCTCTTTCTCTCTCCTCTTGATCAGTGGTCCTGGAAAATATGTAACTTACCATTCTGAGCTGCACATTTGTGTAGACAAATGTACAGCAACTGGGACTTGACCCTGCAACCTGCTGATTATTTGCAAGTCCAGCTTATGCAATGATCCTCTGTCTCCTCACGAGAGGTGCACAGGGTGCAGCGAAAACCTCCTTGTGGGGCAGATCGATGTGTGAGCATTGCATATATGCTGACTCCACCTCTCTCTGAAGTTAAATTATACAATCAATGGGAGTCACTGGGCACCAAGGCTCCTCTTAACGGCAGAAAAAAAAGGCTCCGTCATCATTTACATTCATGCATTTAGCAGGATGCTTTTCAAAAATGCGACATACAACTCAGACTCATCAGAGTCTATGATTGTTACTGTTATATATAGTCATGCTTCCTGTCTTTGGTGATGCAATGAGACTGATTCAGAGTAAAAGACCAATGATGCCTTTGATGAGGCGGAATAAGACCGCTCTTACTGGTCAGAACAGGTGGAGTGATGATGGGTTGACCTGCAGTGATCTGCACTGGAGTGCATTTGCCGTATTTTTCAGGCCGCGTGAACCAGAATCAGTCCAGCCCGGGCAACCGACTTTGCCCTTTTGCAATGTGAATGTCACATGAGTGTGTGCGTATGGAGTATGCGTGTGAGTGAGTATTTATAGTTTTTATACAGGCATAAATCTCAGGAAAAAAAAAAAAAAATCATGTTAAGCATTGTTTCTGTAAAACATTTTTCCAGAATCTTGACTACGTGCTTCTTGGTGCCAACTGCAAAAAAAAAAAAAAAAAAAACTAGTTAATGATACAGGCAGCTCTTTTCCACCTTAATGAAGGGGAAATTACACATGGCTCTGTCAGCCTGAAAGCCCCCAGGACCTCCTCAGGGTTGAGCAGACCTGCATCCTAATCTACAGTCTGCCAAAACTTCAGTTAAAACACTACGATTTGTCCCCTCCAATCAAGTCTTACGAATTTGCTACAAATATATATACATATATTACATATATCTGTACATATATGTACATATACTGTATATACATAAATACGCAAAAATATATACATATATTTGCAGATATGCACACACATATATACATATTAAAAGTAATTTATATGTATATATAAATTATATATATGCATCAAATATGTGTATACATTATAACTATATATGAATGAAAAATATTTTCAGTAAAAATCTTGAATGTGTTGTGTGACACTACTTCCACTTCTTATCATTTAGTTTCTTAGCTGGAACATCTATAAAAAGCGACATTCATGTCATAACAGTGTTAAACTTGACCCATTTTTTTGACTACATTCTATTAGTGAGCCACTTCAGGTTATGTTGAAGGGTACAAGAACAGTGCCTCTTCTGAGATTTGAACCCAGAAAGCTTTCCGTCACAACGGTGCCTTTGAGGTGCGGAAGAAGAGCAGACCGTATGTCCTTTCATAGCTCGCCCTGAGGTGAGCTCTGGTGTGGCCCTCCTTCCCACTTCTTTAAAGCGCTGCATTTTTTCACATGGCCCCTAAACTCTCAGCACTTCATAGACAGGGGAATATTTCACATTGCCTCTAAGTTCATAGCATGGCAAGTGTGATGAGTGGCTGTCACAGTTTCTTTTAAAATGCATTTAAAAACATTTTCAGCTCTTTTTTTTCTCATTCAGAATTCCCACAATTTTGGTGGCAGAAATGAAATGTGATATGTTAGAAAAAAAAAAAAGTGAGTCATGTGTTGGTGAACCTGAGAAAAGCCGTTTTGTGTTTACTTCAGCTTGACTTCATTAGCAAAAAAAAAAAAAAAAAAAAAAAGAACAAAAAAATAAAAAATTGCTTTTTTGAGAAGAGACTGCTTTCATATTAATTGTGAAAGGATCCTCGGTTGGACAGGTCTTTAAAGGGAATCCCTCGTTTGAAGAAGGCACCGCGGATCCTCAATGGAATTCACTCTCCAAAGCAACTTTACATTCTGAAGCTTCAGAGCCTGCCAAATTTATCCAAAAGGATTGCTGTTGTTAAGTGCCACCGACCCCCAGTCCCTGTCTGTGAACATTAAAGAGCCATCGGTCTTTCCGCTTTTACTGTGGTTCAATATAAGCTGCATCACTGCAGTGCCCAATAGGCAAGACTACGGCAATTGTCAATTAGTCTGAATGCCCTTTGGACTTTATTATGTTTCTACATATTGTAGCATGCTGTTTTTTGACAGTGGAAAACAACGCAGAATTTAAAAAAGAAAGGAGTTAAAAGAAAAGAGTTTTTTTCTTTTTCAAGAGGACATCTTGAGTGCTATCTAGTCAATACTGACATATATGGAGTCCTTCCAGAATCCTGTTTTGCGGTTCCGCCCTTAGTGTTGGAAGAGGTGTGTCCATTGTCACTGTGATTGAGTCTATCCACCTGGAGCCTGCCTGTCCTGTTTTCTTTTTCCTTCAACTTTTCCAAGCATTTCAGTCCTTCTGAGAGAATCCAATCTTCCAACCATCTGTCCAGATTATGAACATCTCAGCTTCATCATTTGTGCTTCCAGTGAGGTTGGTCTTGCTTTGACCTAACATCCATCAATTTGATTTAGTGGGAGACCATGGTATCCTTATTCCAGCTAGCTCAGTTGTTCCAAGTTGATCCTAATTACTTTTTGAGGATGGCGACTACAACTTATCATTCAATGAGAAGCTCTACTTGAAGTATCTATACCTTCTTATCCTTATACAGGGTAAAACATACGTTTATAATTATATTGCAGGGAGCAGGTAAAATACTGGTTAGAGCTTCCACCATCCACTTAACAAGACCCACATTTGAATCCCAGCTCCTGCTGTAGCATGCTTGATCAGGGTACTCATCCTGAACTACTTCAGTAAAAAATACCCTGCTGAGTAAATGGGTAAATCAGTGCAAGTAGCTTAATACTATAACACAGGCTAAATTAATAAATGTATGTGCAGTTTTCTATCCTGGTACCAAGGCGAACAATTCAGTCCTGACCTAGATTGAATGCCTTAAAAACCCAGTGAAAGCATTTTGGACCAATGCCCGTGCCGACAACAACAGGCAGCTGAAGCCAATTCTCAGATTTATTTTGATTGCAGAGTTTTTCAGCCTCTAGTTGCCCGGAAGGGTTAAAAACCCCTCATTTCCCTGCCAAAGTCTTTGCTTTGGCTATGCTAGCTTATTTGGATAGGGGTGGTTAAAAAAAGACAAAAGATGAGTGGCCGGAAAGGTGTATGCTGAGGATGATTCAAATGCTGTACTCCAGTGGACACTGGTGACCCCTGACCTCTGGTTCCCAAAGTGCAAGCAGTTTGAAAAAAGGCACAGGCAGAGGGTCTGGGAATTTTCAGGATGTTGAGTGAAAAATAGAGTGTGACTGATGAGAGAGAGATTTGTGAAAATGGTTTTACCTTGTTCATCAGCCAGTCAGCCCCTACCCCACCCCACCCCACCCCACCCCACTCAATCCCATCCTACATGCATTCTCGGTGTTGGACATCGGGGAAGTGAAGGAAGCCAGCCAGCATTAGGGGCTCAATTGTTTGGATTTATCAAATCAGCCTGGTTCGAACAGTGGATGTGGTATAGCACAAGTATTTGGGGGGGGGTTGTTTATGATTCAGGTTTTACCCCCCCCCGTCTTGGATGCCTGCACGCTGCATGAATGTGCTAATGTGAGTTACAACCAGGGCAGACGGCTCCAGGTAACAGAGAGCCTATGAAAATGAACACAGCAGCATCTGTCAGTCGGAGTCACACAAGGGGCCTTTGAGCAAAAAACAACTCCAGAAGTGGTCCTGTAAATATGCAGGTAACCTCTGGTACAACCGTTCACTAAATTAATAAATAATAATGT
This sequence comes from Scleropages formosus, assembly GCF_900964775.1. Lineage (NCBI taxonomy): Eukaryota > Metazoa > Chordata > Actinopteri > Osteoglossiformes > Osteoglossidae > Scleropages > Scleropages formosus. Next base: position 29,702,261 of record NC_041814.1, on the reverse strand, counting down.
GCCATAAACCATGCAACTCACAAAACACAGAAACCCCCTACATAAACCCTGTATGTTTAAGTATTTTCCCTCTATACAGCAAGTTTGTACATACGCTCGCACATAAGTGAATGTACACACATGCGCGGCGTTTGTGTGTTTTCTGTGTATAAAGTACATAATAGCTGAACAGCAGTAAAGCTGCACTGACTGTGCTGTTGCACAGGAACTATTCATCATGTCACATAGGATGCAGGGAATACGGGTGCAATGTGGCCTGCAGGGAACGCCGTTGGGCTGAAAGCAGCGAGTCTTCATTCATCACCTCACGTCGTGATCTCGGCACAGTGAGCTCAGTGTGGGTGCGGGGTGGGGAACGAACATTACGGACAGAGGGGGACCTAGGGAGAGTGGGATGCGATTGGTCAAGATGGTGTGAAGATGCGCTGTCGAAAATATCGGCTCGGTGTGCCTGGGGTGTGAATGGGCGTCAGGGGGGCAGGCAGAATATTGCACTTCATAAATGCAGCAGTATCTCTATTTAAATTTACATGTATTCATTTAGCTGATACTTTTCTTCAAAGCGACATACAGCGCTAATCTAATCAGACTGATTGACCCATTTCTACATCAGGGTAATTTTTACTGTATCAATTCAGGGTGAGTACCTTGCTCGAGGGTACTGCAGTAGGAGGTGGGATCGCACAGAACAATCACTGTAGGCCTCGATGGCACGTTGCCCCTAGAAACGGAGCGGCTATTTTGACCTTTAACCTCCTCCTCATTAATCCGTTTCACGATTTCTCCTTTTTTTTTTTTTTTTTGTTGTTTTCTTACTCTTTTCAGCGACCGCAACACCAGATATCAGCGATTTTTTTTTTCAGTGTTATTTCTCTAGCAAGACGTCGAGCGAAATCATTTCGCGATTCCCGCCAGCTCGCGGAGACGCCCGGGTCCCAGTCGAGTGTGAATGTGTTGCGGCGCTCCACGCCCGTTTCGCGGGATCGCCGACAGTGTGAGCAGAGCTGCGAACTCACCTGCCCTTCACTTGTGTTTATATTACAGTTCGTTGCTCCAGTTGGCTCATTTTCAGAGTCGAGCTTTAATTTTATTTTCTATGGATGTCCAGAGACGCACAAGCGCTTTCTGAAGGCCCTCTGAACCCCATCTAACCGTCTCTACTTAATGAATGAACCGCTCTCTTATAATTTTTACTCTTATGCTAAAAGCAACAGCTTGAGATTTAATAGAAAATTATAATTCCCATTTTTTCTTAGCATGCGCTTCTGTTCAGCTCAGTTCGGTATTTTACTCATTTTTGCAAAGTCGGTTTTTCACAGAAACCTTTCAGGTGAAGAGTCCCACAGAACAGCTGCGTTCCACCTAGAAGCAGTTTGTCTCCCAGAATGAGTTCTGATCCACTGCATTACAGGCTCCTCTGTGTTACAGAACATCTCTAATGATTGCAGCTGCCAATATTACGACTAAAAGCAGTTTTATTTGCTTTGCTCATGTTTTTCTCCAAGGTGGCTGACATTGTTACATGTGTACACTATGGTACTTACAGTGATTTACCCATTTATAGACCGGGTAGTTTCTTTTCTTTACATCAGCCCAGGATAAGCATCTTGAGCGAGAGTACGACAACAGGAGTAGGAATTAAACCCTATTACCTTCCTATTCCAAGGTGGCACTCTTACCACCAAACCACCTGCTGCCTATGACTAATCCCACTGCTGCTAATACAGAACTAGTACTAATATCAGGACTAAAACTATTCCCAGTCCTCCACTGATCACAATATTTCATCGAGATTTTCCTCATGTAATTATCTAGTAACCTTGTGCGCTATTCTTATTTGCACAAACATAATGTTGTAAACAACAACAACAATAATAATAATTCTATCCAAGCCCATCAGACCATAAGTATGTTCAGTTTACTGTACAAAGTACAGTCATGAACCACTGAGCGACGTTTCACTTAACGACTGACCACATATACAATGGTGGTCCCATAAGATCATAATGGAGCTAAAAAATTCTTATCGACTAGTGACGTTTTAACGTCGTAGCGCAACGTATTACTCACGTGATTGTGGTGGTGCTGCTGTAAACAAACCTACTGCGCTGCCAGTCATATAAAAGTATAACACATACAATTATGTACAGTACATAATTCTTGATAATGATAATAAACACCTGTGTTACTGGTTTGTGTATTTACTGTACTGAACTTTTTAACGTTATTTTACAGTGTAATCTTTCTACTTATAAAAGAGTTTCCTATAAAACAATATGTTGTGCTGTGCTGGCAGCAGCATCATAAATCTCATGTTCACCCTTCTCTTGACTGCATCGAGGCTATACCATCTTGGTTTGTATAAGTCCACTCTATGATCGAGGCTATATCATCTGGGTTTGTATAAGTACACTCTATGATTGAGGCTATACCGTCTAGGTGTGTATAAGTACACTCTATGATCGAGGCTATACCATCTGGGTTTGTATAAATACACTTTGTGATTGAGGCTATACCATCTAGGTTTGTATAAGTACACTCTATGATCGAGGCTATACCATCTAGGTGTGTATAAGTACACTCTATGATCGAGGCTATACCATCTAGGTGTGTATAAGTAAACTTTATGATGTTCGCACAACGATGAAATCGCATGATGACGTATTTCTCAGAACGTTTCCCCGTCGTTAGGCGATGCATGTCTATATGTAATTGGAGGATCATAGGTGATGGTTGTTAAAGCGTCTTGCACATGATACTATGGGATAGCCCATCTCCCGCTGAAGCTGTCATTTGGTGACCAAGAAAAGTCAGTGGAATAAATGACACATTCGTCTCAATCTGTGTTCAGCCCTGTGTGTTTCAGCTGGATTTCTTTTTGTTTTGAGGCAAGCGCCTCAAAGCGGATCAGACTGCCGTGACATTGTTGGGTTGTTGATCTCACACACAGCCACTGGCTTGTTAGGGCTCGGACCCTGGGCAATGGCTCAAACCAGATACTGTAGTAAACAAATCATCACCATGCAGCGAAGTCAGGGTGAGCCTGTTTGATGTGATCCAGTGCGACGATAGAGGTGTTTGCTTTGACCTCAGTCCCGAAAACTGAAACGCAGTGTTGGCTACCTGGCCCCTCCCATTCCCTTCTCATCTGCCTGCCAGGGTTAAGCTGGAGTGCAATCACACACTCGGTGGGGGGGGCGGAGGGACTGGATCCCAGTGTTCCGCTGAGTCCGCTAAACCGCACGCTTTCCCACTTAAAACAACGGATGAATAATAGATGACTCTGGACAAACCAGCGAGTGTGTAGGTAACACTTGCTGCAGATTGTGCAGAACACCATGTTTCATTATTATTATTATTATTATTATTATTATTATTATTATTGTTATTATTATTATTTAGATGAATCGCATCTCTGTTCCTATTGTCCATTTATGCAGCTGGATATTTTGGATATTTTCCTAAAGCACAGGAGTTCAAGTACCTTTGGTGCTGAATTCTGGGTGCTGGTTGTACGGCTCCCCTTCATTACACCCAAGAGCACTGGGTCCAGGGTGGGGGAGGGGGATTGGGTTGTGTGATGGGGTAACGCCGGTGCCACGAGCCTCCATTACTGGCAGGGTGGCTCACGGTGTGTGGGTATTTATAGCCCAGGAGCTGAAGGGGGCTCTGCTCTCGGTCCAATTCAGACCCAGAGCCTGGGGCACTAGTGCTGGAGGGGATGAAAAGCAGCACTTACAGACACTCAGAAGATAATCCTGTGTTTTCTTTTGTACGAATACATATAATTACACACAAGTGTTTTTTATTCTGCATCGTATATAGAGCTATGCGATGTGTTTCTACTTTCTAGGCATTGAATTACCCAGGTACTCTTCATATGGTACTTTCCATCTGAAATGTGTCTGTCTGGAAATATATAATTACACGCTTGTGGTGTGTGTGTGTGTGGAGGGTGTATGTAATGTGGGGTGAAGCATACTGCCGTGGGATATAACACGGAACGCCGTAGTAAAGGTATAGGGTAGGACGCGTATGGTGGCAGCCGTCTGGGTGTGAAACGTTCCTTCATCTGCGCAGAATCTCCGAAACCTCGGAGAGAGGAAAAAAAGCAAAACAGAGGCTGCAAACTGAGGCCAAAAAGCCGAACTGTCACATATCTTTGCTGGCGAAACCTCGACATTCTGATTTTCGCAGACGCCTCCGCCCTGCGCCGCTCGGTTACAGCGCCGATGAAACAGATGAGCTCTCTGGCTCCGGGTTTGAGGTTTCCCGTCCACTTTTCATCAAACGGAGCGGTACAGCGACTCGTTGGGAGGGCGGGACTTGGACGTTTTCGTATCTAGTCCCGACCGGGGGTGATTAAAGGTGAGAGAAGAACATGGAGCCCCCACACCCCCCCACACCCCCCAACCCCCACCCCACCCATCCCATCCCCTGCACTGGGTTCAGTCCACCTGCCGGTATTAATGGTCTCCCACTGTGAAAAGGGACAGGTCAGTCTAATTCAGATGAATTGTCGCCGTGGCTGCAAGGCGAGGAAGAGACTGCAAGATGTTCCAATAAATATACACCCCATTGTGTGTGTGTGTGTGTATGTGTGTGTGTCCAAAGGGAATTCATTTGCATTGAGGACTTCTGTAAACTCATTAATCACATCTGCAGCCTTGTACCTCTTGGGCCCATCTTCTTGAAAACCTCCAACTCCCTGTGCACCCCCACCACCCCACCTGGAGAAGCAGTTCCATTGGCCTTCCTTCCACCTACCAAGCTTGATGGAAACCACGAGCTTGAACAGCGGTGCACTGGGTTCTTGCAGGGTGCTATACGTGCTGGAGTAACCGTAGGAGAACATGTTGGAAAACATATTGATGGAAGTGACTGAGGACTTCTAGGAAGAGCTGCATTTGGAAGAACCAACATGTTTCTTGAACCTCAGGTTAAGGGTGTAGCACAGAATGCCTTTCAAAATATACTCTAATTCATACTAAAAATTTTTAAAGCCCTGATTTTTTTTTTTTTTTTATCTGCAACATATAATATTTATGCCATACATTACACCAATTGCAAATATGGACAACAGAATCAACCTGAAAGCATTCGAAAGGCTGAGAATCAGAAACCAGGATTCAATCAGCTGTTTTAACCTTTATTATGATACTTAATCCACAGGCATTTAGAAATATCAATATTTTCCAGTGGGTAAAGTGTAAATGAGGGGTGTCACACTGGTTCTGTACAGTGAGTCCAAAAGGATTTACAGCACCTGCTTCAGGCTGCTTTTTCTACATTGTATTTGTATAATGAGTCTGTAAGCATTATTCATATCTACTGTAAGTTATTTAGGCTGCATTTTCGCTGAATATTGTTCGTCCGTTAGGCTGTGCGTTCAGAGCCTCTGCACTACTGTTACTGAGAACTAAGCAATTTTGAAACAGTACAATAAAAATCAATAAAAAGAGTCACTATTACAGCAGGACATCTTTGCAGTTTATTTATGTTGCAACTTGCTTCCCAGCGTCAGACACCACTTTGCTCTCATATCACTGTTAACACACTGAACTATGCAGGGATGTGTAACGTCAACACAGTCCCCCCTGCTGGTTACAACACTAACACACATCCCTAACTCTTACGTTTACTCATTTAGTAGACACTTTTCTCCATAGCAACTTCCAATGAACTCTATGTGGTGTTATCAGCCCACACACCTTATTCACCACGGTGACTTATTACGATGGGTCACTCATCCATACAGCAGTGGAACACAGACACACACACACACACACACACACACACACACACACACACACACACACACACACAATGGGGGAACCTGAACAGCATGTCTTTGGAGTGTGGGAGGAAACCAGAGCACTCAGAGGAAACCCATGCAAACTCTACACAGAGTGAGTAGGAATCAAACCTATGTCCTCTCACACCACCCAGGCACTGTGAGAGAGCAGCACTACCTGCTGTGCCACCCTGCCGCCGTCAAGCCCTTAACTACAGATTTGAGAAGACCACAGTTAGCTTTCCGACAAAGTAAAACCTTTGGTTGCCTTTTACTGGCAGTTGATGAAATCACCGAAATAACTGATCAGCTCAGCTTGCAGTTTTCATTTGCACTGTTGATAAAGATTTGTTCATATTAATAAAAATATGCCTATAACGTAATGATGAAGATGTGCATCGAACTGTTGATGGGTTCTGGGACTGGAAATGTACTTTGCTCCTTTCCCAAACATTTTGTTCATTCCACCAAGCGGGACCCATTCACTGTACCATACAGCACTGTAGGGTACTACCCCACCCACTGTGGGAATATTTCCCACACGCTATTGGAAAATTCTGTCCCCACTGTACAACATGACCCTGCCCATTCTGCGACAGACCACCACACTAGCTTTCCGGTGTCTAACTTGAAGGAATCTCCTGTCTCATCATGCCTCATTCTTTCTTCCCCCGTGATGTCTATGGTCAACTCATCACTTCCATTTTTATGTTGGTCTTTAAGTGTTTGTGTGTGAGATTATGCCCTGTAGTGATCTGCCAAGGTTTCCTACTAAGAAACAAGCATCCCAGAATGCCTAGTTGGTATCAATCTTGGTCCTTCTCACTGGACTGTCCTCCTCTCTGAGTTCTTCGGCTTGAGGGCTTGCAATGAGACCCATAGCCCAAGAATCTAGGCCACGATCTCACGGTTCCCCATCTCACATCACATCTACAAATAAGGATGCTAACAACTTGGGTTGAGAATACTAGTTGTTTCTGGCGCTGCGATTTCCTCCTCCTACGAGAGTTCTCATCTTCAACGATATTTGACAGATCTGCAGGAAATTCCACTTATTAGTTTGGTAGGACATTAATGTAAATGTGGCATTTGAAAGGTCCCCATTAGGGCTGAGCGAGGCTGACATTAGCAGGGCGAATTGGGAAGGCTCCGCATTATTTAAGACGTACCGGGTTCATAACTGGCTCAAATGGGAGCGAGTCCATATTCCTTTAAATGCAGACTCCATTAGTGTGCCAACGTGTTGGCAGATAGTTGCGTTCCCCCCACCCCCCAAATTCTAATTCAGTTTCACATAATCCTGGATCCGAAATGCACCGAATTTCATAATGTGCCGACTCGCTGCTTACTCATGTCTGGCTGGGATTCTTTTTCAGGTGAACGAAAGAAACGAGCGTCTAAACGGACCGGCGCCTGGGTGAAGCATATGCAAATGTGAGAAAGAGCGGCTGATGCGTGGAGGGAAATATTCAAATGCGTGCTGTACGTTCACGATATCTACAAGCAGCCCATTAGTAATCAGGGAAATGATCCACGTGCAGTAAAACAAACAACAATTATGAGTAAAAGAGGGAGGCGGGTTCACCCGTTCTGCAGTCACCTGCCGCACGGTGTCACTGTCAGGAGTGCCGACCCTGGATGTTAACGCCTCTATGAGTTTATCAATGCATTTTACACCTCTAAGAGGCATGAGACAAGAGTAACCTTTTGGGAGGGGGGCTTTGTTTAAGGGGCGCCTTGGAATCCAAATGGAAGCACAACAGATGATACCTGAAAAAGTTTGGATGCAAAAAATAGTAGAAATCACATTGTACTGTATCAGGGAATCCAATGAAGTAATAGAACTCGGCACAAACGCACAGCGAGTAGCGCTGCTGTCTCACAGCACCTGGGTGGTGCGAGAGGATGTGGGTTTGATCCCTGTTCAGTCTATGTGGAGTTTGCATGTTCTCCCCGTGTCTGTGCGAGTTTCCTCCAGGTGCTCTGGTTTCCTCCCACAGTCCAAATACGTGCTGTTCAGGTTCACCCATAGTGTATGTGTGAGAGAGAGTGTGTTCCAGTGATGTATGGATGAGTGAGCCACTGTAAGTAGTGTATCTAGCAGAGTAAGTCACCGTGGTGAATAAGGTGTGTGGGCTCATAACACTACATAGAGTTAATTGGAAGTCGCTTTGGAGAAAAGAGCCTGCTAAATGAATGTGATGTAAAACCAGTGGAAGACGAGGGGGGTCAAAAGCTGCCATCCTGTTTCATATGTTCTCGCTGTGCTATCACTGAAGCTGGTTTAGGGACAGGGATGAACGCAACAACCATTTAAGTCATTAAATCTCAAGATGATGCTCCGTTTTTCACAGTTATATATGTTTGCATTTATTCATGTGGCACATGCTGTTTTCCAAAGTGATGTGCAATTCAAGGAATAAAGCAATACATTCTGTAAAAGATGGAACGCTTGAAATGCAGAAGCAGGATTATCAAAGCGATGCTTGATTGTCTGATACCACCATGTTGCTGGTTCACATCATTCAAGAAGCTGCCTGTAAAAGTAACATTCAAAGATCAAATAACCATAATCATATGCATAGCAGATGGTGCTGGACTCATTTATGTAGCTGTTAAGAGATCAGGAGAGAAAGGACTTTGGAAGAGAAGGGTTTGAGACCCATCTTGAATGGGAGGGATTCAGCAGCTCTGAGGCATGGAGGGCATTTGTTGAACCACGCAAGGACTGCAACTCAGAACAGATGAGAATGGACTTATAGAGCTATATTTTGGAACGCTTATGAGTGGTGTATGGATGTTATACTTAGCTGTAGACTTTTTAATTAAATTTGTGATAAATTCTTGGTATTTAATGCTTCTGCTTAAAAAAATGTACGTATTCCGTAATAATATGTCGCGTTTTGCGTCTTCCCTTTTCTTTGTCTCACAGTGGGAGGAGGTGAGCGGGTACGATGAGAACCTCAACACCATCCGGACCTACCAGGTGTGCAACGTCTTCGAACCCAGTCAGAACAACTGGCTGCTGACCACCTTCATTGAGCGCCGTGGAGCCCAGCGCGTCTATGCTGAGATGCGCTTCACCGTACGCGACTGCAGCAGCATCCCCAACGTGCCCGGCTCCTGCAAGGAGACCTTCAACCTGTATTACTACGAGACGGATGCCGTCATTGCCACTAAGGGCTCCGCCTTCTGGATGGAGGCACCCTACTTGAAAGTGGACACCATTGCGGCCGACGAGAGCTTCTCGCAGGTCGACTTCGGAGGTCGCCTGATGAAGGTGAACACGGAGGTGCGCAGCTTCGGGCCGCTGTCTCGCTCCGGGTTCTACCTGGCCTTCCAGGACTACGGTGCTTGTATGTCGCTACTCTCCGTCCGTGTTTTCTTCAAGCGCTGTCCCAGCGTGGTGCAGAACTTTGCCATCTTCCCTGAAACCATGACGGGTGCCGAGAGCACCTCGCTAGTTATCGCCCGTGGCGTCTGCATTCCCAACTCCGAGGAGGTGGACGTGCCCATCAAGCTGTACTGCAATGGTGATGGCGAATGGATGGTGCCTATCGGCAGCTGCACCTGCAAGGCTGGGTATGAACCTGACAACGGGAACGTATGCCGAGGTAAGGGAGTGTTTTTTTTTTTTAATTCCACATCCATGAGTTGACTTCCTCTTTACTCGGTATCTGCATTGGTTGAGTTATTGAGCTTCCCTTTTGTCCAAAGTTGGCTTCAGTTGAGTCTCATCTTGGTTTTCACGTTTCTAATTCGCTCTTTGTTTAGTCCTTCAGCTTCTTCTTTATTGGATATTTCAGCGGCTTCGGATGTGTGACTTCCTGTCTGTTAAATTTCTGAATTGGTTTCGCTGTACGGCTTCTTCGTTCGGCGTCTTTGCCTGCTGTTTCATTTGGCTTCACCTTTACGACTTCCGGTTTGTTGTGTCTCTGAATCCTGTAGCTCCATCACTTTCCCTTCTTTCAGTGTCGCAATCAGTTTAATCCTTTACCCTCCTGTTTGTCTGGTCTTTGTATCGGTTTCGTCTTTGAATTACCGGGGTGTTTCATAGTCTCATCGATTTAGTCGTTTGTCCCAGGTTCGCAAAAGTTTGGTCATTTGACCTCCTTTTTGTTTGGTGTCAATATCGGTTCAGAATGACAACTTCCTGCTTATTTAATATCAAAAGGCTTCAGTCGTACAGCTTCCTATTATTAGAATTGTTCAATCCCAGAACTCGTTGAGTCCATCAGCTTCCCGTTACTCTGATACTTCAGTGGCTTTAGTTGTACAGCTTCCCATTTGTTGAATATCTAAATTGGTTGAGTTGTAAGAACTCGCTTTATTCAATACCGTCATCGATTTAGTCCTCCAACTCCGTGTTTCGTAAATGTTTGTATATCTCTAATAATAATAATAATAATAATAATAATAATAATAATAAAAATAATTACTAGTAAGATGATCCGGAATTGTCAATATTCGGATAAAGTTTTATGCAGCTACTCGTATGATGAACATTGGTTCATATGGTGGAAACAAACTAACTGCACTTAAGAATCACATGTCTGTATCTAAGTGTCTTTTCCTGCTAATGTAATGAACACATTGTATTTCCTATGAGATGTATGTTGCTTTGGAGAAAAGCGTCTGATCAGTGAATACATTCACATGTATTGTGTTTGTATTTCGGTGCCTTTTTTGTTTGACTATCTAAACCGATTTCGATGTATGACTCCTTTTTGTTCATTCCCAGGACTGGTTTAATCCATCTACTTGCCGCTTCCCTGATATTTAAATTGGTTTGGCGTTTGCACTCTATATTTGAATCGGTTTCGTCGTCCAACTTCTCGACGTTCTGTTATTTGCATTGGTTTTGCTGGTTCCCTTCCTTTGTGTTTGTTATTCAAATCAGTTTCGATAACTTCCTGCTCGTTCGATATCAAATGGGTTTAGTTGTACAATTTGCTAATTGTTCACCATCTGAGTTGTTTTATCCTTTGACTTTCCCATGTTTTAAATGGTTTAGGTTGAGAACTTGCTGTTGGTTCAGTACCCCACGTGGTTTAGCCCTCCAACTTGCTGCTCGTCTGATATTTGATTCAGTTCGGCTTAACAATATTGTGTTCAAAATTGAAACTGGTCCCATTTGCTCAGTGTCAATCTGGGAATGACACGACCACCTTTAGGCTGACAACTTGTTCCACAGCCACATGTTCTCATCTGTAGATGGTTTGGTCCACTTTCAATAGCTTCCTCGTCTTCTGTCATCCATATCCCTCAGACTCGTGTTTGCACGGCGGTTTCCCTTGAAATTTCGACGAGTTTCTAGCGCACCCAAAGGAATCCAGTGGGAATGTTTGTGTTCTCGGCCTTATTTTAGTCCTATACATTGTGCAAAAAACAATTTTTTTTTGTTCGTTTGTGTGTCTCTGGCTCTGACGCTCTTCCCGCTCGGTTATTTTTGCCAGTTAAAAGGTCACCATCATGCATTTTAGGCTTGCAGAGATTTTTTATTCTAATATAATTGGAATGATGCGATTAACTCGAGCGCGCCCTGACAAATCGCTCGGAGCATAAACACCTGTGTTCCTAAAGCTCCGTTTTCTGAAAAGTGCGGGTAAAACGGCCGCTGCTGTTTGTTCCGAGCGCTTCCATTTATAATCCAACCCTAATCCATCGATCGCAGCCGCTAAGATCTCCATCCAGCGCTGCAGATGTTTACACTCTAGTTTAGGGATTAGTTTAATAGAGGCCAGGGAGATAGCATTCGGAAAGTAAACAAGTTTGGAACAAACGCGGGCGGCTTTGCACAATCATAATTCTCCAGGAAAGAGGTCTTGTCTGTAGACACCATTACTTCTGAGAACAGCACGCTCTGTAAGGAGGGATTCGAACCCCGGTCCTCATGGGTCCTAGAGCATACTGGGAATCATTACACCTCCACTCTTCATTACTCAGCCACATCTGGGCTTGTGGTATCTGACATAGTTTACATTCAATTTACTTTTATTTATTCAGGAGACACTTTTCCCTGAAGCAACTTCCAATGAACTCTACATGGCGTTATCAGCCCACACACCTTATTCACCGTGGTCACTTACACTGCTAGATACACTACTTAAAAAATGAGTCACTCATCCATACATCAGTGGAACACACACTTTCTGTCACTCAGACACTATGGGTGAACCTGAACAGCATGTCTTTGGAGTGTGGGAGGAAACCAGAGCACCCAAGGGAACCCCACGCAGGCACAGGGAGAACATGCAAACTCCACAGAGACTGAGCGGGGATCGAGCCACGTCCTCTCGCACCACCCAGACAGCAGCGCTACTTATTGCGCCGCCCCGTTCTGTTAGTTCTGGTCACATTAAACTGAATGCACTCAGTTGACTGTTTGTTTTTCCTTTCTTTCTTTTTTTTTTGGGTTCCATTAAATCAAACTTCATTTCAGAGAGCAGTGACATTGAAGAAAACATCTCTCCTTTTTTATTTTTTTCAGACAGAATAGATTTTTTTTCTGAAAGAGACCAGAATAAATTAGTGTTTTATTTTGTTTAGGTTTATCAATGTCTGATTACTCATTTGCTGAATTAACCGGAATAATTAACATTATTATTCATTTTAATGAGCAAAAGAGAGGATGGAAAAAAAAAAATTCAAAACATCTTTGTGTGTATTTCCACTGTTCGGATGGGCTAGTTAATCCTCGAGCTGGGATTCAATCAGAAACCCAATCAAGGCGGGGTGATTAAGAGCTCAACTGGTACAAAGACCATATTTCCCAGGAGCCCCTGAGGAACAGGACTGCCCAGCCCATCAAGAGCATCAAGAGGCTGCGGTGATCCCATCTCAGCCGACGTGCCTGCAGTTTACATCCTTATTTCATACTGGCGGTTTTCTGGTGGTAACAGCCACAGTGGATGGAATATAATAAATATGTGTAAGTGCTTTCTGGAGAGCTCTGTGAGAACCTGACAAAAACCAGCAGTCAGTCATTTGCAAGCAGCCATTGCTGCAATTCCAGAGCTCATTTTACTCTTTTTTACCACCTTCACACAGTCAATAAGGGGGCAATTAGGGGGGCAGCAGCTGGTGTAGTGGATAGAGCTGCCGCCATGTGCTCAAAGGACCCAGGCTGGAATCCCATCTCGCGCCGCAGCACCCTCAGTGAAATGGCTTACCCTGAACTGGTACAGTAAAAATTACCCAGCTGTGTAAATTAGTCAGTAATATTAAGTCGCTTTGGAGAAAAGTGTCAGTAAAATGAAGAAATAATAATAGCAATGAATAATGTTCCTCTTTTCCCTCAGTGTTCATTTCACCAGCGTGTTCTGCATCCGAACAGGTTCCACACCAACATGCTTCCGTCCAGCGGGAGGTTTCGGTTGTTCGGATCTTCTCGTAATTGCATGGAGCCGAACAATATATTTGAACAAATATCCCGAGTCAAAGCGTCCTTCTGGGATTAAACGCATCAGAGGAAAACTCACTGGGGAGTTTTTTTTTTTTTTTTTTTTTTTTATTTAAATTCCACAGTTGCAGACACATTTTCCAGATGATTCCCCGCTTCGGTCTCAACGCTGCTCTATCTACTGCACCCGACACCACCGTTCTTAGAATACGTGAACAAGATAAACGTGGAAAGAGGAATCCACCCACAGTGCGTTTTATTTCTTTTCATTCCTTTACCTTTTGGAAGGAAAGGTGATGCACGCATGCGTTTCATAAGGCCAGATATAAATCAATAATTCATGGCGCGCACATAAATTTGTTTGCGATTAGGCCCCGCTCTTCAACACATGGAGGGAACGACTCGCGCGCCGCCTCCATCCACAATCTGCATCTCCGACCGTCCCCTGGGACCCGTTGTGGGGCTATTTACAACCACGCTGTTATTACCTCATCTGAGCTTCTCCCGGATATTTCTGTCGCAATACGTTGGCCCGGGAAGTGCTGTGTCCTAGTTCTGCGGAGAAAAGGCCACCCCCCCCATGTTTGCGTGTTGTCACATCTCTCTGCCTCACACCTAGGAGGGCGGGCCGTTCAAGAGGACTGCTTTGGTTTTCGCCAAAGGTGCTCAAGCAGCCGGGCATCGCCGCAGCAGCAGGTGGCGTAGTTATGAGACCTGTTGCTTGCGCTCCAAATGCCTAGGTTTGAATCCCACCCCCTGGTGCCGTGTGGTTGATCAGTGTATTAAACAGCCTGTGGTAGAGTGGTTAACACTGTTGCTAGTCAACCCAAAGGTTGCAGGTTTAAATCCCACCTCCAACTATGGTACCGGTGAAAAGGGTACCTATCCTGAATTGCTCCAGTAGAATTGCCCAGCTGATAAAAGGGATAAATAATTGTAAATGGCTTAAGAAACATCAGTTACCCATGTACTGATCTAAACTCCTCCAATGAAAATATGCAGCAGTTCAAATAAGTGAAAAACTGCAAGTCATCTTGGAGAAAAGCATCAGCCAAATAAGCAGAGTCATCCCATTATTCCCTCTCCTTATATCTGGTTTCTCACTTTCTCCGTTCATGATCATTAATTGTGCTTTTCAGTAATGGGTCTCATTTTTCCTGGTCTGCAGCATTGTGTGCGAGAATATGTGAGACGCAATGCATTGTGGGAACTATGTACCCACGCTCTCAGTTGCAGTATGACACTCCGCGGTTACGCATTTGTGTTTGCACCATTGTGCTTTAATTTTCTAAATATTTATTTTTTTAAAATCTGATTTTCTTCCATTGTCTCCCTGAGGGAGGTCCATGTACCCAGTCATGTTCATTTCATTTCATGAGTGCTAAGCTCTACGGAAGGAGGGGGGTTACTGGGACGCCAGTCTGTTGCAAGGTAGCCACACACTCGCAGGTGCTCACCCTTTCACACACTAAGAGCAGTTTTGCGCCACCAGTTGACCTGAACTGCTTTTCTTTGGACTGTGGGAGGAAACCAGAGCACTTGAGGAAACTCACGCAGACACGGGGAGGACATGCAAACTCCACGCAGACTGAGCCGGGACCGAACCCGCTTTCTCCCACACCACCCCGGTGCTGTGAGGTGGCAGCACTACCCGCTGCACCACACTGTGCCGCCCACATTATGAAATCATTTTGCAAAATTCGTTTAATCTGTGCATGACGTTAGTATCAACTGTTACTCTTTTTGACAGTGTGTTACACAACTCTTTCATTATGATATCAGGCACCATTTAGGGTCATTTTGGGATGAAGTTTAGATCGACTTGGAACAAATGGAAATTGTTCCCTGTAAGAGACAATGAAATATATGTGATATGACATGTGCACATTGAAACGTTGAAGAGAACCGAACCGCAGTGCTTGTTTGCAGAAATGGTTTCCTGCATGCAGATTTGATTTCAGTTTCATATTCTCTGTTCATGGCACACACTCGTGTTTGACCATGTGATTTGAGTCTTCCAAAAGATCTATGTGTGTGCGCGTGTGTTGCAGAGGAGGCAGATGGGTGCTTTCCTCATGTACCAGATCTGCCTCCAGAGCAGACTGCCTCACACCATATGGTCGTCCCGCCGCTGGGGGAAGGGAGCCGGCACGCACCAGCCGCCACTCGACTCGCGCCGCACGCCTCCCTGCCTGTAGGGGCCCCGGGAGGCCGCCGGAGAGCCCGTGTACCTGGCGACGCTGCTCCCCGAAGCACGTGATCGCGCACCTTGGAACAAATCCCTCGTGGCCGGTGCACTCCCAAAGGACTATAAAGGCAGAAGCGAGAGGAAAGCAGCAGAACATAAGAGTGGTTTGTTACTGCATGGTAAGGTAACATTTCAGTGATATTATATGATATCAGACACTTTTCTCTGAATCAACCAACAGCATCAAGCTACTTACATATTTAGCAGACTCTTTTTTTCTAAAGCAGAATCCAACAAACTCTGTAGTGTAATGAGCCCACACACCTTAATCACCACGGTGACTTACACTGCTGGATACACTACTTACAATGGGTCACTCATTCATACATCAGCAGAACACACTCTCTCTCTGTCACTCTCACACTATGGGGGAACCTGAGCAGCATGTCTTTGGACTATGGGAAGAAACCATATCACCCCAAGGAAGCCCATGCAGACACAGGGAGAACATGCAAACTCCACACAGACTGAGCAGGGATCAAACCCACATCCTCTCGCACCACCCAGACGCTGTGACACAACAGTGCTACTCGCTGTGCCATATACTTATATTTACTTCCTTATTTCTGGAGTGGGGAAATTTTAGTGACACAAATTAGGGTAAGTACCTTTCTCAAGAGTACTACAGCTGAAGGTGGGATTCGAACCTCTAAGTCCAAATTCAGCTGTTGTGACCCTTACAGAACAGTTGTTCCACATGTTCCCCTGTACGTCGACCACGTACGTTTGCCACGTTAAACAAGTGAGAGCAACATCGAAGTAAAAATATGTGACAAGTAGTGCAGTTTAAAGAAAACAGATCAAACACTATAGAAATAGTATGATTATTGATGAGTATGATTCTTTACACGGGTGTCTGTGAGCAGGTCTCAGTCCTGCTGGGCATAGAAGTGGGATTGGCACCAGGACTACATATAAACATACAAACATTACACAAACATATATATTATATTATAACATATAAACTGGTGTGACTGGCGACACTTTAATAAATACACAATTTTCGGATATTTGCTACTGTGTAGGACATTTTGTAGTGGACAAGATATGGAGTAGTGGTTATGCTCAAAGGACCCAGGTTTGAATCCGAACTCCTACTGAGACAACCGGTAGCGCAGGGATTAGTTTCGATCCCCACCTCCGGCTGTAGTTCCTTTGAACAAGGTACTTACCCTAAATTGCTGCAGCGAAGTCCCCCAGCTGTACAAATGGGTAAATAATTGTAACCTTAACATTATAAGTCACTTTGGCAAAAAGCATCAGCTAAATGAATAAATGTACTGTAGATAAGTATTATTGCTGAAAGGATACAGTAAAAATTATCCATCTTTCTGCATGTGGGGTAGCTGGTAGTTCAATGGTTGGAACTACTGCTTCAGCATCCTGAAAGGTTGTCAGTTTGAATCCTATATCCAGCCGTTGCTGTTCCTGAGTGTGGCGTTTACTCTATCTTGTTCCAGTAAAATTTCCCAGCTGGGTAAATCAGTGTGAGTATTGAATTGGAGGGAACGGTCAGCTGAACATGTTGACTGAGTCATTGTAAGTAACGTTTGAAGTGGCTTTGGAGAAACACATCAGGTAAAGGTAACGATGTTTTGCGCACACACGCACGCACGCACACACACACACACACACACACACACACACACACACACACACACACACACACACACACACACACACCATAGCTCGAGGCTGTGGCAAGCCTTTCCTGGCCTCCTTTCATGACTTCCCTCATGTTTTCGCCCTCTGGCACTTGACAAGGCTGTGCTAAACGGAGATAAGATCGATCGCGGGGCCCTCCATGGGGATCGATAGGTATCCCGACTGCTCCTGGATGGGCCCTGTGAAAGCTTCCTGTCTGAGACGGTACGTTCCGTGGAGCAGCCTCCGCCACACAAGGTCTTCTTCCTCGGGCGCCGCACCGCTCCTCGCACCCGCCCAGCACCCGTAAAGTTCTGCGAGGAGGAGCAAACGTTTATTTTTATCTTTGCGGGCGGAGGGGCCCTGGCTCCAGGCTCCCAAAGATCCCTGGTGGGGGCGGGGGACACGAAGGAGTGCTGTCAGATGGAGGCTCTGAGGAGCAGGACGCGTAACGACGGGAGCGGAAACAGACTCGACGAACGATCTCCCAGAACCCCCGGCGGGGTGCCGTCGCTCCGGCGGAGAGGGTCTCCGGGATGAACGTCGGAAGCTCTTTCTGTTGTCTTGCTCTTCACGCTGACACTTTAAAAACTTTTAAAAAAATTCTTTTCTTCCTTTTATTCTTCTCCCATCATGCTTAGCGTAGAACCCAAATTGGCTGCCCACCGCGATGCAAACAAGCATGTGGATGACTCAGGCCTTGCCAGTGCTGGCCTTTCTCAGTGTACCAGCAAGTGGCGCCTTTGAGGGATCTGTTAGCTTGCAGTTTAATGTTTATTTGATGAATAAATAAAAGCCTCATCTTAAGTGCTTGGCGAGCGTTGCTCTGATACATAGCAGCCCGACGCTTCCGTGCGCAATATTTTAATGGAATTAAAGGCAGGATATTTCAAAATCAATGGGTCTTATTTGTGTTCATGTGGCCTCAGAGCACAGTCCACACACCTGTACGCCTTCTACTGGGGGCCACTGAACCTTTTTCTCAACATGCAATGGTATTTTCTGCGCTTGTCTTCTGGTGTTATTTATGTTTAAGACTGTTCCCCTGTCTTTGCACCCCTCAGCCTCCTTTGTTGGTCCCCACACTTTGTGTAGTTTGCTTTCTCAAATTTCCTATGCTGAGGGTTTGAATCTGACTCAGTCTGTGTGGAGCTTGCATGTTCTCCCTGTGCTCATATGCGTTTCCCCCAGGTGCTCTGGTTTCTTCTCACAATCCAGAAGCATGTGTTTCATGGGAACTGGTGATCTAAATTTCTGTGTGTGTGACTGACCTGTGATGGGACGGCATCTTCTCCAGGGTTTACCCTGCCTCACACCCTTTGCCTGAAGGATAGACTCTGGACCACCATAACCCTGACTTTGTCAAGCATTTATTATGGATGGATGGATGCATGGATGGTGACTCTTGAACCTCCATGGATCCCTGAGATCCCTGTATGAACAATACCTCTCCAGCCAATCCCGTGCATCTCAGGGCAACTCCTGGTCCAACGGGAATCCAGGGCACGCTGCGGCTGCACAATGAGACGTGTGTAATCGCACATGCCGACGTGCCGTGTTTCCGCCGTGGGCTTCAGAAGTTTTTCACATGTCACAGAGTGCATGTTTACTGTGAAAGTCTGACTAACATGTTTTCTTATAATGCCAGAGACCCTGCTGGAGGACTTTTCTTCCTCTCCTTTCATTAGATGTTTTTTTTTTTTTTCCATTAGATCAAAGCTGTTCTTTTTGTTGTTTTGCGCCGCGTCTCATTTTTAATTAATTTGTTCATTTGGACGAGGACGTGGGCGGCAGGAGACGTGCGTCTCTCCGTCTGCAGACAAAAAGCAAAGGGAGCGTTGCGTCAAGCATGCAGAGGGCCACAGCGTTCACCCGGTGCTGCGTATGTGCGTGTGTGCGTTTGTGTGTGCGTTTGTGTGTGTGTGTGTGTGTGTGTGTGTTCTACTTCAGCCTCTTGTATCTCACATCTGTCATAGAACCATTGCAGAGATCGGATGCTTCAGCATCCTTGACACAAAGTCCAGCTGCCTCACATTCTGCACACACACACGCAAGCGCACACACACCGTGAGCTGGGATCGAGGTGAAGCGAACACGGATTTTCCTCTCCTTTCCCCCACTGCTTCTTTTACTTTCTATTTTTTGATTTTTTTTTAATCTCTGCACTTCTGCCGGAAAGTGCTGGAATAAGCCTGGCCACCAGGGATCCAGGAGTGGAATTGGGCAAACGACTCGGGGAAGTGAAGTGAAGGGGGGGGGGGGTGTTGGGCGAGATAGTTAAGGACCCTCCCGCCTCCCTCCCTGCTTCATTCACCTCTTGCTCTCAGATGTTTCCACAAAGATAGGAATGAGGTGGGGAGGGGTGGACTGCGGTGGTGGGGGGATGATCTCGCACCATAATATAGTGAGGAGCTTCGAGCTGGAGGCCACAGACTGACGTTAGGCCACGATGAGCGGTGAATATAACAAATAAATACATAATAATAAACATTATCATCATATATTTATAATAATTAATACAATGTTAATTTTTTAATGCTTAAGAATTTAAACATTAGTATTATTATATAATAAGAAACATTAAAAGCTCATAAATGTATCCTTTTTTTAATTTATTTCCTTAATATTGTTTATGAAACTTTGTCCCAGATGACCTGCGATGACGGCTTTGCACACTAATCTACTTTCTACAGCTGGGTAATTTTTACTGTATCAATTCAGGGTAAGTACCTCGGTCAAGGGTACTGCAGCAGGAGGCGGGACTAGTGGGAGGTTCATATTCCGACTCCCAATGTGTCGTTTTCATCGATATGTTTCAGTTCCTTTGTTTATCTTATTTACACTTTTCTCCAGAAATATTGTACAGTGTTGAGCCACTTACCGTGATTTATTCATCTACACGGCTCGGTAATTTTTACCGTTCAATCCAGGGTAAGTACTTTGATGAAGGGATTCAAACGCAGGTCTTTCCAGTTGCAAGGGAAAAAGCTCTTAACTGCTCCGCCATCTACTGCCCCAAACTACACATGTATTTATTTTATCCCATTGATAAAGACGACTGACAGTGTTGGGTCTGAACACGAATGTACTTATATATATATATTTCTTTATACATTTACACAAATTCAACATTTTTTGCCATGGTGACTGACACTGTTAGACATCTATACTCATTGACTTAAAATGATTTACCCTTTTTTATAGCTTGGCAGTTTTTCATTTACTCTTCCATTCACCATACACCCTCGTCCAAGACAACTTACAGTGATTTTACTCGAGTGATTAAGGGTAACTTGAAGAAAGCAACTGACCCTTGAAATTCAGGAGCAGCAGTGTAGTGGTTGGAGCTCCTGCCTTTGCATCTGGATGTTGCAGGTTTGAATCCCACTTCCAATTGTTGGACCCTTGATTTACCCTAAAAATACTCAGCTGTATAAATGGGTGAATAAGTGTAAGTGTCTCTGGAGAAAAACACTGAATGAATGTGAATTTTGGAGTGTGGGTTGGTATAACCCTCTTAAAGACACACTGCGTATTCACACTCGCTGCTTGTGAAATGAAACTGCAGGGTGTGTGTGTGTGTGTGACAGTATGCACACAACTGTATGTACTGTAAAACACACTGAGTGGTGTGTGTGTGTGTGTGTGTGTGTGTGTGGGTGCATAAGAAAGTCACTTAACCAACATGGCCTTCAAAGACCCAGCTTGTTAAGAAGCAAAAATTGTCTTAATTGAATGAACACATTTTAAAACTGATTTTGAAAGTGCTGCCCCCCCCCCCCCCCAACCCACCCCGCCCCCACGGAGGAGTCAGATTGACTTTTGAGGCGCACTGAAAGATGCTGGATGAGCTCCAAACCGCACGAGATGAGAGGAAACAGAATGTCGCCGTTTGCTGCCGCTTAAAAAGACGCTTTGAAGGAAAAGTAATTGCGTGGTTTTGTCGGCGCGCCTCTGTCAGGCGTGTGCCGGAGCCCCCCCCTCCGCCGGTCCCATTTCCCCCGCTTCTCTGCTGATGAGGATCATGTTTGAAGAGCAACACCGGAGCTCATGTCCTACCGCAGTATTTTTCTGTCTTCTGCAATCAGGGCAAGAATCAATCCGGCACCCTTTCGGCTTCTATCCCTAAATTAATAAAGGCACACGTACAAATATACGTCAGTAATTATTTTTACTTTTGATATCTAAATGTGCAGGCCACAAAGGAGGAAAAATAATATTTCAATTAATTTTTGTTTATTTTCATACAATTATTTGTAACAATTCATTTTTTTACGTTACTGGCTTTCGTTGACTGCTAGCCCTGCTCGGGGACGAGGAGGTCCGGATCCTATCCTGGAATCACTGGGTGCAAGGCGGGGGGGGGAGCCTGGACAGGATGCCAGACCATCACAGGGTGTAAAGTTGTACTCTAATGACTTGCAACAGACTGAAAACAGAACGCTGGAACAAACAAATTCATATTATTTACATAACTTCATTTATCTGACGTTTCTCTCCAGAATGATTTACTATATTAAGCTATTTACGATTATTTGCCCATTTTTACAGCTGGACCATTTTACCAGGTAAGTACCTTGCTCAAGAGTCCTACAGCTGGAAGTGACACTCAAACCTGTAACCTTTGGGTCCAAAGGCAGCAGCTCTAACCAGTACAGTACCAGCTACCTCCAATGTATGGTAAACCAATGGTTCATTTCATAGTAAATGTTGCCTACAAAGCTACAAGGTTTCAAAGACATGGGGCGATGATACTTAATTTTTTATGGCAATAACATAAAAGATACCACAGGAGATCAAGTTTGTAATAGAACTGTTTATAATTAGGCAAAGCTTTTAATTAATTTTTTCCAAGAGTACAGTTTCAGTTTCAGTTTTAATAGCAAAGTTGCACCCCCTAAATTTTTGGTGCCCCCAGGTCATTGCCATGATTCACCGGATTATACAACAGGTTGTGTGTAAAGTCATTGCCTAAGACCCTCTGGCATTCTCAGGGAATCTGGGTGGAGGTGCGTTGCTCAGGAACTTGCATCTGACTTCATATCACAGCCCTTGACTGGAATGAATTCTGCTGCTTGGGGTGCATCAGAGCACTTTTACCCTGCTTACTGTGATTTCATCAGTCATTACCAATTGTCATTTTGGAAGTCTCACATTTTTGCTGTCTCACAGCATCTGCATGAGATGCAAGAACATGGGTTCCATCCCTGCTCAGTCTGTGTGGAGTTTGCATGTCCTTCCCGTGCCTGTGTTGTTTCTTCCAGGTGCTCTGGTTTCCTCCCACACTCCAAAGACATGCTGTTCAGGTTCACCCATAGTGTGTGTTCCACTGATGTCTGGATGAGTAAAGTAGTGTATCTAGCAGTGTAAGTCACCTTGGTGAATAAGCTGTGTGGGCTGATAACACTACATAGAGTTCATTAGAGGGGGTGCGGTGGCGCAGTGGGTTGGACCTGGTCCTGCTCTCCGGTGGGTCTGGGATTCGAGTCCCGCTTGGGGTGCCTTGCGGCGGACTGGTGTCCCGTCCTGGGTGTGTCCCCTCCCCCTCCGGCCTTACGCCCTGTGTTGCCAGGTAGGCTCCGGTTCCCCGCGACCCCGTTTGGGACAAGCGGTTCCGAAAGTGTGTGTGTGTGTGTGTGTGTGTGTGTGTGTGTGTGTGTGTGTGTATGTGTGTGTGTGTGTGTGTGAGCTCATTAGAAGTTGCTCTGGGCAAAAGTGTCTCCTAAATTAATAAATGTAAATATCATAATTGTAGGGAACAGCAGCAGTGCCCTGCTCAGGATATACTTAGTGACTTGCGATTGGTTTGCACACAGAGATACACACACACATTTTCAGAACCGCTTGTCCCAACCAGAGCCTACCCGGTAACACAGGGTCCAACCCACTGCACCACCACACCCCCTCGCGCTGAGATACTTAAAGTAATTTCACATACTTATACGTCTGGGTCATTTTCGCACTGTCACTTCTGGGTAAGTACCATGATGAAGGGCACTACAGCAGGAGTAGGGACTCAAACCCAGGACCTTCCTATTGCTCGATTGCACATCTAACCCCTATACTTCTTCCTGACACCTTTTAATTTTATAGTGATTTACCGATTTTACAGTAGGGCTATGGTATTTTTACTGCATCAATTGCCGATATTACCTTGATCAAGGGTACTACAACAGGAGGGAGATTTAACCTGAGGTCCATCTGATTACAAGATAGTAGCAACAGACACAGTGCTACCTGCTGTCCATGGGTGAGCTGCCTGAGCTCAAGTTTCTGTCCCACCGGTGACAGCCATCATCCTTCCGGAAAGTACGAGAAACTGCATGTGCGGCTCGTTCCCCGGAGGCCCCTCCTGACGGCCGCCTTCCCATGGGAGCGTCGAAATGAGGCTTCCAGCCGGGATCTGCTTCCTGTGCTCACTTTCCTTCTGTCAGTTTTAATGACAACTGCAGGGGGTCCGAGGACAGGCTCCTGCAGCACTGAAAAAAGCAAGAAAAATTAAAAAATAAATGAAAAAATGAAAACTGACTGTTTACTTAGAAGTTGGTTTGAGGTGCATTGTGGGATATGAGTGGCCACCCCCCCACCCCCAGCTTGCTTATAAACTGTTCTCTTTATCTCCCTCCAAAAAAAGAGAAAAAGAGAAGAACGTGGAAGTTGCTCCCCAGGCTTTCTCTTTCCACAAATTATTTTTGCATTGTTTTTTCAGTTTTTATCCTACAAAAGGATTAAGCTTTTTTTTGCCTTTCCCATCTCCTTTCACTGGCATCTGTGCAAATGCTGCTTTCCGCTCCATCGCGACCTGGTGGGATTACTGCTCTCATCATTATTCCCCAATCCCTCCCATGTCCACACCAGTTATTTTTTAACCCCCTGCTCACCCCCTTCACCCATCCATTCTTTCACATCCTGGAGGGACGGGGGGCAGGAGGTCAGCAGCTGCTCTCTGCTCGTGACATCCTGCTGCTCGACGTGAAGCCACAAGGTGCATGCTGGGAATTATGCACGAGGACAAATGCTCACTTGTCTGATGAGTGCTTCACTTTTGCTATGGCACAAATAGCTCGTTCTTCACGGATAGATAGATAGATAGATAGATAGATAGATAGATAGATAGAAGCAATTCTAATTCGGGCTGAAAAGGCAGTTCAAAGGATCTACACCTAAATATCTATAAGACCCAATCACTCCCTACGATCCAGCAAGACTGCTCCTTCACTTCTGATAGCTTGTTGAACTCACTCGCAAGTGGTTCAAAACCTTGTTAGTTCTCACTTTTGGCCCCGCTTCAGTGGAATGATCTCTCTCCGTTCCTCATAACTGCTGAATCCTTCCCAGAATTAAAGACAGGCTTCAAACCCATCTCTTTCAGATCCATTTCTCTCCTGATCTTCTGACAGCTACATAAATGAGTCCAGCACCATCTGCTATGACCATCTTTGTATTTACTGTTTGAAAGTCACTTTTGTAGACACTTGAGGGATGTGACCCACCAACACGGTGGTGTCAGATAAACTGATAATCCAGTGCGTGTCAAACTCCTTCTCTGTTGATGTACTTTTGTTCACATCACTTTGGAGAGAAATGTCTTCTAAATCAATAAATGATTTTAAAAAGTTGCCTAAACCATGGCATTTCTGGTTGCTGCAGAGCTCTCAGTGGAACATTCCGTTCACCTACCTTGATTTCTGACCACAGAGTGACTCCATCCCCCACCTCTGCTCCTGAGGTTGCCGCTTCAATCCTTTCGTCATCGGCGGTAAAAAATGAGCTGCGTCACGGAAGTTGTTTTCCGTCGCGTCGTGCGGAACCCGCTTCAGCATTAAGGAAAACGCACAAAGCTCCGTCTTCATCTTGGGTTTCAACTTATGCACCATCTGGAGTCACATCTAACATTCAAAGGCCCGTGGAGCTCGGATGTCACCAAGGTTGTTTATTGCTGTGGGTGGTGCCCTTATCCGGAGACGCTCGCCGTTTACCGCACTCCCAGCCCGGTGCTCTTGACCTTTTCGTGGAAAGCCAAACACGAAACGAGTTTTGGAGGGAAATTTGACGGAAACTGCGAGAGAGCGATCTCCGGTGTCGGTGTCAACGCAGCCTTGGGGGGATTTGTTATTTATTCATTAGTGGCTCTGTTGCTCCGCTCTTACACTCTGATAATTTATTTTGTTTTTTCCCTCCAGCAATTCCGGTTAAGTGTCGTGCCTGAGGATGCGGCAGTAGCGGGATTCTCGTGGGGCCTGGAACCGATAACAGGGCCGATGCCTTAGCCGCTGGCGCAATGGCAAGTAGCACCGAAGAGACTTTAGAGCGTTTGCACATGAAAGTCCTAAACATAGAAATTTTGGAATAAAGCGGGATGGAGATGAAGTGATTCACCAGATTCATCGGCGCAATTTGTCTGGACCACCAAGTGGTGGTTATTATGGCCCACGATGGTACCCAGCATGCACTCTGCTGGTGTGGAACAATAGGGTCCCATATTGGATCTCTCAGGAGAAGTGAGTTGCATAATGGGTGAAGAGCTCCTGCCGGGTGTCTTGATAAAGGTGCTGCATTACAGTGAACATGGTAAAGTTCACCGCATCAATATGTTAGGTTGCTGCTTCCTTACAGTAGTGATCCTTCACCCAGAACCACCGGTTTCTCAGCCTGAGATGACCGTTACTACCGTAGTACAACCTCTGTGTGTGTGTGTGTGTGTGTGTGTGAGTGTGAGTGTGTGTGAGTGAGTGAGTGAGTGAGTGAGTGAGTGAGTGAGTGAGTGAGTGAGTGAGTGAGTGAGTGAGTGAGTGAGTGTGAATTCCAGGTTCATGTTTACATGTAGGTGGGGGGTGTGGTGGCATAGCAGGTTGGGCTGGGGTCTGCGCTCTAGTGGGTCTGGGGTTCAAGTCCCACTTAGGGTGCCTTGCGACCGACTGGTATCCCGTCCTGGGTGTGTCCCCTCCTCCTCCAGCCTTGCGCCCTGTTTAGCTGGGTTTGTTTCTGGCTCACTGCGACCCCACTTAGGACAAGCAGCTTCGGACAGGGTGTGTGTGTATATCTATGTGTTAATACATTTTAAAACATACTGATAGAATGTGTGTGTGTTCATGCTGGAGAAAGAGAGGGGGAAAGTGGGGAAAGAAAGGCTTTTCAGGTTCCTGTTTGTACCTATGTGTGAATATGGGTTATAGCGGATATAACAATAGAAGCTCTGTGTGTGTGTGTGTGTGTGTGTGTAGGAAAAGAAGCAGACTGAGTGAGAAAGACTGCAGAAAGGCATTCTGGGTTTATGTTTGTATTTATGGAAGAATGTGTGTTAGTAGGAGAGTTGTATACTGAGAGCGCTTGTGTGGGTGTGAGCGCGAGACGGAAAGAAAGAGAACGTGTTTGTGTTTATGTGCGAACGTGTGTTTGGAAGACACTGAACTTGTGTGTGAGCGAGAGAGCGATGGAGAGAGAGGTTGTGCTTTGAGTTATTTGAGGATGTATGTATGAGTGTGTGTGACAGAGACAGCGAGAGAGGGGCCGTCTTGATTTATGTCTGCATTAATGTGTGCGTAGCTGTGTGTGCGTTTTGTGTGTGTGGAGTGTGGAGGAGAGACACTCCGGAAGGTTCCGTCACCCTCACCCTGTGCCAAGCCTGTGTTTGCCAAGCTATTTAATGCGACTTTCTCAAATGAGGCCTGCATTGGTGAAGCGTAATTAATCATAAAAGCAGACAGTGTGTGTCGTCTCCGTCCCATGCTTCCCTGCCCCTCCACCCCCTCCCCCGTTCTGGCTATCGCGTCTCCTCATCGGCTGTCTGCCTCCTCCGGCACGAAGTGGCGCGGGCGCCACGGCAACCAGGAGCTGCTCCTGCTATCTCTGCCCGCCCGGTAGCCCCCTTATCTGCTTGATTAATGTAGTCTGGAACACGGGGGTGGGGGCGGGGCGGGGCAGGGTGTGGGGGGGATGGGGTCGGCCTACCGTTTCTAACGCCCTCGCACACGTGTTTCCACGTTACCTAATTAGATCACCTCTGGCGGTGCAATGCCGAGGCTTCGAGCGCCGGGGACGTGATATAGGTTCCGTTCGATTCGCCAAAGTCACTGGCACAGCCCTTAAAACTAGCCAGGCTTCATATGCACATACAGTATGAAATAATATCCATAAACATCCCTTCTGCGTAAACTTGTTTCAGCGTAAAAGAGAAGTATCATTTCAATGAATGAACGAAGTCACTTTGCCAAGGTCAGACACGCCCATTAAAAAAATCTGGCAAAAAATCTTGGCAAAAGTTACTTACAATATTAAACTGCTTACGCTGATTTTTTTAAAATCTGTTTGTATCCGATCTACGTTACATTTTATAGAATCTGTCAAATCCATTATAACTGCATCTTTAAAAACATCAAATCTTAAATACATTAAAAAAAAACAACAAAAACCCAACACAAGCATGTAAAACTGAATTAAACATTAATGTAATAAACTAAAAGAAAGTAAAATCAAGTTAAAATCAATGCTTTTGCAGTATCCTAGATACCCCCCCCCACCACCCCCCAGCCCCCAGGTGAGACCCCTTCACTGGATTTTGATGCACTGATGCACTGAAGCTTGGAGGGGACCCCACCCAGGCCAAATCAAAAACCAACACACTGGAATGACAAAGCGACAAAGTAGTTAAGGCACCAGGCTTCTAAGAAAAAGACCAAGTAGTCGACCCAGAACCTCTCAGTATATCCTAACTGCTTCGGAGAGGGAGGCCTGTGTGTGTGTGTGTGTGTGTGTGTGTGTGTGTGTGTGTGCGTGTGTGTGCGTGCGTGTGTGTGCGATCCTCCCGCCTCCTCATTGCCCCTGTCACGCCACCGAGGAACCAGTCAAAACGAGATGCCCCCTCCCCCGGTTTATTTATTTTCCCCCTCAGCTGGAGTGTTTGGCTCCATCAGGCCCCTGATGTGCCGCTATTCATATTTACAAATATTCAAACGGCTTTATTTAACATTCGGGAGGCTGTCGGCACAGACAGTGCTGTTACGGCCCATTTGGCGTGTCCCGCTGATACATCGCGCCAAGTTGGATGGCCGAGGACACGGGTGCGAGGTCTGCGGGGAGGCCACAATGCCAGGATGTGCACTTCGGAGCCCCGGGGTGATATTGAGGTGGGGTTAATCGTCCATCGTGTGGTTCATCACTGCGCCCTCTTGATCTCATAACAGTGTGTGTGTGTGTGTGTGTGTGTGTGTATGTGTATGTGTGTGTGTGTATGTGTGTGTGTATGTGTGTATGTGTGTGTGTGTATGTGTGTGTGTGTGTGTGTGTGTGTGTGTGTGTGTGTGTGTGTGTGTGTGAAAATCCATCAAGAGACTT
The DNA here is from genome assembly GCF_900964775.1 of Scleropages formosus. Lineage (NCBI taxonomy): Eukaryota > Metazoa > Chordata > Actinopteri > Osteoglossiformes > Osteoglossidae > Scleropages > Scleropages formosus. The sequence continues at coordinate 29,673,839 of NC_041814.1, read as the reverse complement.
TCCACCCTCCATCCTTATTCTCTCAGGGCACAGGAGTAAATGCGAGGGCACAGTGGAAGCACTGAGTTGACAGTGTGAGGAGAGATGCATGATGGGATACAATCTCATGGGGTGAGGACAGAGGGGTGAACAGATAACATAAAGAAACAAATCAGTGCAGTTTGGCCAAGGCTATACTTATCAGGAGAAACATTGACAGGTTCTACCCTGCGTGTGTGTGTGTGTGTGTGTGTGTGTGTGTTGACTCTGGGTTCTGACTGTCAGTAACTGAACGGATCCCACCATTAGGGCCAAACTGATGGCTGCTGTAAAACAATTAAAGCGGGGGCGGGGGGGGGGGGGGGTCCGTTACCATGTTTTCATCCAGTGTGTCTGTGTGTGTCCGTAATGGTACCACTATGGCGAATATCGACAACACTGCCTCTGGCCTGTGCTCTGTGTGTGTGAGTGTGTGTGTGTGTGTGTGTGCGTGTGTGTGTGTGTGTGTTTGAATGTCTTCATGTCTATGGCCAGTCCTCCTCTCTGCATCCCACTCGAACCCTCCTCTCACTCCATTTCTATTCTCCTGCTGTGTGGTTTATGCCTGGATAGCCATGGTAGTTTAAGGGGGTTTTGTTTTACATGCCAGACTACACACAGACACACACACACACACGCACTGCAGTGTGTATGTGTGTAACAATGTTGGACTCACCCAATTAAGAGCCTGTAGGTTCTGTAGGCCGTCCTCATTAATAGCTGGAGTGAAACATGGCTGGCAGGAAAAAGCGGTGGTGAAGGAACCAGGAAGAAAGCCCCCACCTCGGCTGAGTGAATGGGTGGGGTGTGCAGGTGAGAGGGAGTCACAGAGTAAGGGGGGGGTTTGAAATGAGTGCAGTTTTGAGATGATTGTGTGTCGTGTGCATAATAAGGGTCTCGTTGTGGAGGTGAAATGGGTGTGGCTTTAATGAAAATGGGCGTGGTCTAGATGTGAACAGGTGTGGCATCAATACAAATAAATGTGGTGTTGCGCTGAGTGGGCGGGGCATTCATGCCAATGGGAACTACGCCTAGACTTGATCAAGCCCTACAGCTCCGCCAGACCCCTTCGCTCGTCTACTTCTGCTCGCTTGGTGGTGCTGTGCACAAAAAGTAAAGCATGGAGGTTCTCAGTTCTGGCTCTGTTGTGGTGGAACGACCTCCCTCTCTCACTCAGAACTGCTGAATCTCTGTCTACATTCAAGAAGGGTCTGAAAACTCACCTTTTCCAGACTCACTTTGCCCATCATCTCTTAAGCTCCCCAGATAAGCCTTTACACAACCGCTACTCCGGCACTGTATGTAAATGTTTGTGTACCTTTTTTAAAAAAAAAAAATAATTGTAGGAAGGTGATCAGAATTCGTCTGTTCTCAGTTTTATGCACCTACTCGTGTGATGAACATCGATGCATCAAGTGGAAAGTAACAAACTAGGTTTACTTAAGAATCACACGTCTGCAACTATGTCTCTCCTAATGTAATATACAAATTGTATTTTCGATAAGATGTACGTCTCTTTGGACAAAAGCGTCTTCTAAATGAATGTAAATGGAAATGTGTGGTGTGGATGTGAATGGGCGTGGCATTAATGCAAATGAGTGTGGTGTGGAGGAGAATGGGTGTGTTTTCGCGGCAGAAATGTTACGCAGATTTGCCTCGTCTGTCAATGTTGCGAGTTCATATCCTTTCTTAACAGGGAGGCCGTGGGGAGCTGGGAGTTGGGGCTTCTCATGGAGAGTTACCTTCCCGCTCCCTTTCTGTCATGCTCTCAATAGTCTCCGTTTCAGATTGTGTGTATATGTGTGTGTGGCCACGGGTACGAGTGCCCTCGATCGAGGTCTGCAAAGGAAGAGCTTGGGAGGGGGCGCAGAAAAAGACCTTTGGTAGAGTCAGCAAGTAGACCGTGTTCCCACTGGTTACGCCTAACAGTAAGGAGGTGGGTAGGGTGGTGGCGCTGTATCCACCCAGAAGCTCTGAGCTGTAGAAGCGGCAGTACCGGACTGCTAGTGTCTTACTAACAAATGTACCACACGCGCACACACACAAACACACACACACACAGAAATTCTAAACTAGAGGGGTTCCTGGCCCCGATTAGAACCCGCTGCCACGTCCCATATGGACAGCGACCTCACAAGCTGCGTCCTTGCCAGTCAAAGTCCCAGCATCCTCCGGGACTGGCCACACAGCCGCTCCCACCGCAGGCCCCTCCCCGTCAGGCGCTGGCGTGAGAAAAATGTTGGCTGCAACATCGTAACCCTCGCCGCGGCCCCTCTTCTGACAAGACTCGATGACAGTTTGTTTGCCTTTTCACATGGAATTTGGATTTAATTTCTGATAAAGAGGAAGGCAATATTGCGATGGTAAAACAGCCCAGATGAAATCCGTGCGCTCCTTCTCCCTTTCCGGGGTGGGGGGAAGGGGAGGAGGGCGGCGAGGAGCGAATATATATGTTCTGTCTTTTCGCATTTAGATTGTTGGCAAAGATTCCGACCAAGGATAAATCTGTTTCAAATAGTTTCTCTTTGGTGGAGTGTAATGTCATTAAAGTCGCTGTAAAGCTTGGCAGCTGCTGTTTGGACTGAGGCATCAATTTTCATTTCTATGACTGTGAGCGCATGCATGTGTGCGTGCATGTGTGTGTGTATGTGCGTGTGCATGTGTGTGCGCTCTAGTCTGCCCGCTCACCTTCTTGGTGCCAAGCTGCCGCCTCGACAGACGGCGGTGCCCCCGACTTGTGAGCGACAGTCCGGAGACAAATTATTGATCAGAACCGCGGCGCCGCGCTCTGCTTCAAGGACCCCCTGCTGGAGCTGCCTGCAAACAACGCCTGGTTGAAAAGATGCTCCTTCTGCCTTCCGAAGCCTTAGCTGGAGAAGGGGGTTGGTGTGCTTTTGTGTATGAGAAGGATGAAGTGGGACAAGAGCAGAACTGCTTGGATGGAGGGCTCGCAAGATTAACAATTATCCAAGCACTTTCCCCCTAAATGTAGATCACCTCCAATGGCATGATGTTCCCTAGGCTCCAACAAGGCGATAACTTCTCCAAAGATGATCAACGTACCCCAGTATTTGAAAGACTTAGCTGCCCCCATTCCCAGTTCATTCGCTGAGACAGCTCTAGGTTTATGCCGACTAAGAATGAGGATAGGACAAAGGGGTTGCAGAATGGCTCCTTCTCCAAGTATGGTTCTCCCAAGGTACTTGGAGCAAGGTGATGACTGCTCCAAAGATGATCCATGTGCCCTGGTATTTGAGAAACTTAACTGCTCCCATTTTTAGTTCATTTGTTGAGGAGGGTCTGTGTTTATGATGAACAACTAAGGGTGAGAATGGAATGAAGGACTTGCAAGATGGCTTCATCTCTAACCATCCCTGAGGTACAGGGTGCAAGGTGATGACTGCTCCAAGCGTGATCCATGTGCTTTTATGTGTGAGCGACTTATATGTCCCCATTACCAATTTGTTGAGTAGTTTCTTTGTTTACATGGACAACCTAAGAGTAGATCTGGGATGGGGAGGTCACAAGATGACTCTTTCTCAAACCATGGTTCCCCAAGGTACAAAGAGCAAGGTGATGCCTGCTCCAAATGATACACATGCTCCATCATTCCAGTACCTTGTCTGCAGACTACCCCTGAGCTGCTAGTGCAGCAGTCAGTGTACTCGGCCTCCCAGTATCCCTGGCTGGCATCTGACTTGGCACAAAAGCTACGCTCATGTGCAGGGGCCTTAATGCAGCAGGGAACGCCGTTTTCCCTGACCCTGAGGATGTTGCACTCTGTCCCACAACGCCTTAATCTAGTGCGAAGGCAATTCGCTTTACGGATCGATAAGGTGCTGCAGCGTGCAGCCAGGATTCATATTTTTGCCCTGACTCAAGGTGGAATCAGTTTATGGCTTATTGATTTGAGGATGATGCTCAGGGCATGTGAGCGACGTTATGTTTTCGGAATGTGATTTATTCAGGACTCCCGGAAGCAGAGTCCAAATGACATTTCTAATTTAGTGCACGGTGGTGTGGTGGGAACCAGACGATTTGTGTAATTGTCCACAAATCTCGTTCGGTCATGGCGGACTGGGATGTGGCGGGGTTGTCAAGGTGGTGAATACCAGGTCAGACCTCTTGGGGGTGTCGGCCGAAGTCAGGCGTGTGTTTGGAGTGATTGAAATTGAACAAGACCCCAGACAGTGTGTGGAAAGGCTGTCTGTACTAATAGCTTTTGTTACAGTGTCTCTTTGGGGCTGATTTTGGAGGGAAAAATCGGCTTCTTGTTTGTTTGAGATTCATTAGGGCCCCCGGCCTCCCCTCTGGACTTATGGGAGAGACGGGAAAGCCGCACATACTCTTTTAATTAGCCACCGACACTAGGAGAGGGCCGGTCATCAATTGGTGGGGGGCCTGGTGTGGGAGCCAGTGCTGAGGGAGGGTGGGCAACATGGGGCCAGACCTGGAAGCCTGAAGTTTGCAGTCTCTTGTCATCTCTCACTCATCTCTCACTCATCTCTCCATTGTAGCCGTTAGTATTAATATTTCACAATTATTACAGTGGTACTAGTATTAATCTGTTACTACTGGTGTCACCATATACATCCGTATAATATATTAGTATTACAACATTATTACACCAGCATTGCCATAGACTGTAGCAGTATTTAACTATTACTTCAGTGGTATTACGGTACACTGTATTATTCTTCAACCGTTATGCTGGTGTTACTGTATAAGGACTATATCCCATTACATTGTAATTACCATGGTTAACACTTATATTCAAAACAGCTCCTGTGTTTCTGCTATACTTCCGGAAGCAGTTTAGATTAATTTCTGTTCCAAAAGTAACTACCATTTTAACAGCAACACTTACCATTTCCCAGATCTGAACCTGTGGCCTTATGGGTCCTCATCCACCACAACCCCCGATGTCTGGTGAAGGTAGTAATGCCCTGGTTTCTGTAGTTTTGAGGTTACCAATGAACAAATGAAGGAGGCTTGGGCCTCAATGGCTGACATGGTTGGGGGGATAGCAGTCGGGGGCAAGGGGGGTAAAAGCAGCAGGCGGACAATCCACCACCAACCAGTGGTCGTAAAGAGCCATCTTGCGATGCACGTTAGCATATGGACTGTGAGCAGACAGACATCTGTCGTGTTGAGAGGAGCTGTTGGACTTACAAGTAGGATGGAGCTCAATTTTTTTTTTTAAACATGGGATCAGTAACAGGGCCCCACCTTTGGGTCACGAGTTCTCATCCTTGGCTATTACACCCCCTGCTGCTCCAGTGTTCTTTCAGTGCTAGCTGGCCATGTTTTTGGCTGGTATTATGTTTAAAAGATGAATGTGCAGTAGGATATATGACTTCCTTCATTACCAAAATCATCAAAGTGTAAACTTTTTTTTTACGGTGCCTTCAAAAAGTGCCAGAAATGAATAAATACCATTAGGAATTAGGAATAAATCTTTTCCCAACGCCACCTCCCCCCATGTTTGCATACTTTCTTATGTAAGTATGTGTGTGTGCATGTGAACCCACGGTGTGTGAGTGACAGAGAGAGTGTGTGTGTGTGTTCCACTGATGTATGGATGAGTGACCCAGTGTAAGTATTGTATCTAGCAGTGTAAGTCACCACGGTGAACAAGGTGTGTGGGCTCATAACACTACAGAATTCATTGGAAGTCGCTTTGTACAAAAGCGTCTGCTAAATAAATATATAAATGTATGTATGTTCTGTTGATTTGGTGTTTCGATGAATCCCCCTCCCCCGCCTCGTCGCAGCCCTGCTGTACCTGGCCTTGCGTGATAAACGTCATCAGCCACCTTGAGCGTTCCAGCCAGTTACCAGCTGTCCTGTAACCTAAAGGACACCGAGCGCTCGGAGGCAATCTGTTCACGCAAAAACCCGAGCGGGAAGTGGGGGGACATTAAACAAGAGGAGAATTCATGCAGAAATCCTTCTTTTTTCCAATTTTTTCAGTAAATTAGGAGATGATTAGTCCAGCTGCTGGGCAGTGAACCTGGAGTGCTGCTGGTGCTCTGGGAGACTCGCTGGGTGGGAACACTTTCTTAACATGTAAACAGCAAGACACACACACACACACACACACACACACATTATTTCATATTGAGGGCCTAACAGCTTATTGCACGTACCTCCATTGATGCTCAATCTATAGTCCTTAAAAGCACACTTGACAGAGCCGTGGAGGGTGGGGGGTAAATGTAGGTCAGCATCCATCAGGCCCTACAACTTCTCCAACCATCCTTCACAAGCAGACACCCGCCATCGCCGCGTCCCCCTTCCTGAAGACAGGTGGATGAACTTTTGCTCTTCTCCATCTGTTGCGCTAATGGATTTAAGATGTGTCTCTCTTGTTCATCCTCCCCCATAATCCCACACACCCCACACACCCCACACACTCACACTCTAAAGTCTACTCCTACACTCTAGATTGAACTCATCTCTGGGTACCTTACATTACGGTCCAGTCCATCGTCATCTCTGAATCCACATCGTCTTGTCTCCCAGCATCCTCTTTGGCATGAGCAGCTAGAGATGGAGGTGGGGGGGCTCCTGCTTTCCATTTACTTTGAGCTGAGGAGGGAGTGAGAAGGTCATAGACCCCGAACCCCTTGTGAGAACCGAAACACCAGGCATTTAGCTTTTATGTTGTTTCAGTTTCTCTTTGGAAATGAGGTAAAGGCTGACAGCAAACACTCCGCCTAACAGGGTAAAACCGCCGCTCCTTGGAGCCGCAACGGGAACGAACGCTGCACATGGCCAACACTGATCTGGCACCGTTGTGTCAGCGCACACCGCTTGCCGCTTCGTTCGCCCTTTCCCAAACAAATATTGGTGCCTGTCTGTTTCCGCAGCTACAAGAGACCCTCAAACATCTAACGTTTATTTTGAAAGCTATAGAAGCGTGAACCGAAATATGTTTGAACAGGCACAGTGTCTACTGTAAATCTGCTCCACATCAGGATACCAGGAGTTCCTGTTCTTTAGACTTAGAGATCTGTGAGGTTTCGCAGTGTGGTTATGGCGCAAAGCAGAATGGTGTTGGGGACTGGCCATGGAGGTGGCAACAAACTTCTGGTCTGTGACCCCTCTGTCGGCAAAACGTTCAACATTTTGGCTCCGTTACGTTGGGTCAAACTGAAGTGATCAGAGCCCAACACTAATTACTATGTGGGAGCTGTTTAAGGGACATTACAAGGATGGCACAATGTCAGTAGATGGTCTCAGGTTCGAGTCCCACCTCCTGTTGTCGTACCCTTGGTCAAGCTACTTCACCTGAACTGATGCACTGAAAAACTGTGTAGCTGTACAGCCCAGCTCTATAACTGGGTAAATCGCTGTAAGTAGCGTGGTGTAAAACATGACATCATCTTGGAGAAAAGTTTCGGTTAAATGAAGGTTATTCATTTTAATTTCATATGGAGCCAGAGGTTTGGTTCCACTGAACTCAAATATTTAATAGTTAAGTAAAATGCTGCTGAGACTGAAATAATGTTTCCATTGATTGATATGAATGTATGGTTCATAATTGCCTCGGCGATGTCCCGCTACTATTAAGCGACAGGACAGCTGGTAGCGTTTTGGTCGGCGCCGTTGCCGTTGGACCCAAAGGTCGCAGGTTTGATACCCACCTCTGGCTGTAGTACCCTTGAGCAAGATACTTACCCTAAATTGCTCCAGTGAAATTACTCAGCTGTATAAATCGGTAAATAATTGCAGGTAGACTCACTTTGAAGAAAATCATCAGCTAAATGAATAAATGTAAATGTTAGGCCACTTTCTCACGGCGCCATGAATTCTCATCGTCCCCCAGAAACGACGCTCCGATTGTAAATGACAGGCGATTGCCAGGATTCCACGCATATCAATAATGATTAGAGTCGGACCCAAATGAGAGACAGTGTCACGCCGCATGAATATTCATGAGCATATGCCCTAGATGGAATTCTGCTGCTTCGATAACACGGGGACAGATGTGTCAATAGAGCGTACTGGCATCGACATATGCCTCACTCTCAGTCGGCCTCGACCTGCCGAATTAAATCCCATAAAGAAAAAACAAAACAAGCGCAGCAGATCTAATGTGTGTCGATCTATGGCCAGTTGTAAAGGATCATTAATCGCCGTCTAAATGTGGGATTGATCGATCGCCATCCGCCACTTAGCCAGACCAGACGTGTTTTTCCTTCATTGTTATTATACATGCAGAGCACACGGTCACGCTTTGTCCTCTTTTCCGTGTTTTGCCAACCAATTTCCATATTCCGATGTGCACGGAACTTGTTTATCGCCGATTGCCTGCTAATGCACCCGCAGGTATGCCCCCTTCACTCCCCCCCAAGGTATGCAGGGATGGTGGCGAAAACGGCGGCCCGAGGCGGACGTCGAGTGATTGATCAAAAGTGACGTGGGAGTGACAGAAAGGCAAACACCTCGGGGTCTTAAATAGAATCCAGCGCGTCTTCGAGAGCGAAGCGTCGCCCGTTTGTGCGGGATTACCGAAAACAAAGGCGGCCGCAAAGCCCGAAGTATCGATTCACATTTATTTTACTAGAGAAAATGTATTTTTTGTCCCTCTTTCATTCCTTAATGGCAGAAAAACAAGAGCCCTCTGTAAATGAAAGAGAGCCATTGAGCTGAGGAGAATAAAAGTGATATAAACAAGAGCAAAGGCGCTCTTCACTGTACATCGTGGATTAATTGATCTGTGGGGGAACCTCGGCGACACTCCGGGCGATGGATCCACAGTCAAGGATTAAAAAGCAGAATCGAACACTCGGGCAGCTCAATAAATAATTGCGAGTCCTTTGGTAGTCAATATGTTGCGCTTGTATTCTGAGCAGCAAGGGCTCCAGCGTTTCACCAAATGGGCTTTTGATTAGTGGGTTCAGATCCCAGTAGAACGATTTTATTGACCGATAAAATAGCTTTGGCTGAGAATGTCTTCTAAATCACAGTTTATAATGTTCCCAGTTAAATCTGATCAAGTCATAAAAATTAAACTTTTTTTCTCGAATATGTATATATCCATGGGGGGAGCAGTGGCGCAGTGGGTTGGACCGGGTCCTGCTCTCCAGTGGGTCTGGGGTTCGAGTCCCGCTTGGGGTGCCTTGCGACGGACTGGCGTCCCGTCCTGGGTGCGTCCCCTCCCCCTCCGGCCTTACGCCCTGTGTTACCGGGTAGGCTCCGGTTCCCTGCGACCCCGTATGGGACAAGCGGTTCTGAAAATGTGTGTGTGTGTGTGTAATGACGAAAATGTTTTGTAACTTAATGATGTAAGTCGACTGTTCTTGAAGATGATGACATGAAGAGTCAGTGCATTTTCAGGATCTTTCTAAAATTTGATATATGTACTATATATATATATATATATATATATACACACACACACACACACACACTCAAGGTAAATACGTGTACATTCAAAATATAGACAGGTGGTCGCCAACTTACGATGAGGTTACGCCCCGCAAAACCCATCAGAAGTTGAAAATATCATAAGATGAAAATACATTTAATACACCTAATACACACCTCTGCATGGCACACCTGTATGTGCAAATTTGCAGCATAACTAGAGTGACTTTCTGGGTAAGGTTTCTATACAACACCAGCTACAGGTGTCTACTTTTACAGAGCTGGGTAATTTTTACTATATCATTAAACTTTTAACCTCTGATTGCTAGGTACCGACTCTAAACACTACGCCACCTGCTGCCAGATGCTTCTTCTGTGTCATGTTTATTCCAATAGCAAGTTCTTGAAGGTCATCCAGAATTCCAGCGGCCACCTGGGCCAGTGTCAATGTTGGAGGGAGACTCAGCCGAGAGGTGATCCATGAAACTGGTGAAATACTTACTGGTGGAAAGGTGGTGACGTCAACAAACCAAATGATGTCTATTTTGAACGAAACCTTCAGGACATTTAGTCCAAAGAAAAGACATCTGGAAACGCTTTTGTCAGCAGCTTTTTATTACTAGGCGGCTCTCTTTATAAAAGTGTGCACATAAGAGATTTCGGAGCACCTTCCATGCACAGCGTATCCAGCCTTTAAAAGCAGAACATAAATATTCATAATAAACATCTATGGATGTGTTATGTGGAGGCCCTTTGCTCAAACATTAGCAGTAGCTCACCTTGAGCGCTGCAGCCTTAATTACGCCTTTCCGCCGTTTTGGACGGTGAATTTCCACTTAGGGCGGCCCGGGTCACAAAACCCCTCAGCAGCAATTTCCTGAACCTCATTAAAACGAGACACAGTTTCTTAAGCTCAGGAAAGACCACAGGAAGCAACTTCTCAGGGTCACAGAAGCTGGGATCTCGGTGTGTCACATATTTAATTGATGATCCTGTTTTTGAAGGTGTCGCCATAACTGATGATGCTGCACTTTGAGGTGCTAGCATTTAAAAAAGAAAAAAAAAAATAATTTATATATATATATATAAAACCATAAAAATGATACTACAGTGAACATTTTGTGGTTATGTTCAATGGGAACTAAAATAAGACAATAAAATTATAAGAAAATATTATCAGTCTGAAACCTGTCTCCAAAGTGACTTACATTCACGGGTTTGTACATTCACCCATGTACGCAGCTGTGTAATTTTCACCATATCAGTTCAGGGTCTGTACCTTGATCTGGGATACTACACCAGGACCAGGGTATATCCCCTTATATCCCCTTTTTCACACCTTGATTTCCCATTCCAAATGGGATGGTGCTCCAAAGGAAGGAGCAATGCGTTGTCACGGTAACACTCATAGCATTGGATGTGGAGTGGAGCTGTCATTTAAGGATTCAGCAGTAACCTTAACCTCCTTGTACTGGTGGATTCATCGAAAAGATGAGGAAGTGAGAGATGTTGACGTGGACCAACTGCAGGTCAGTGTCACACAATACCCCTTCCTGTGATGCTGGAGACACTAGTGTAGGGGTCAGAGCCCCTACCTTCGGACTTGAAGGATCCAGGTTAGAATGGCACGTGTCACATGCAGAGATGTAAGTCAGCAGGTGGCGTAGTGGCTGGAGTTGTCACCTCGAAGTTGAAAGTCCCAGGTTTAAATGGCCACTCTTGCTGCAGTACCCTTGATGAAGGTACTTACCTTGAATTGATGCAGTATGAATACCCTGCTGTATAAATGTGTGTAAATCATGGTAAGTCACCTTGGACAAAGGCATCAGATAGATAAAGGATGATAATAAACATTGGAGCTGTGTGTTATGTTTGGTTTAAAGCATCTCTACAGTTTACTTTTTTCCAGTGCGAAGGATGTATGTCACCCTTGGAGAAGCCCGTTGTTTCCTTTTGAGCTCATCCCTTTTCTGGGATTTGAATCAAAACCCTCCACAGACCACCTTCTTTTACTGAAAGAGGAAGGAGAAGTTCAGTGCACTAAATAGCACAACTTAGCAGGTCTTTCTCTGTGTTTCTTGGTAAATTTGAACAGAAACAGTTTTTTTTTATTCTGATGTGGTGGAACAAGCTACCTCGCCCCTCAGGGCTGCTGAATCCCTCCCGGTATTCGAGAAGGGTCTCAAAATGCATTTCTTTCACACCCATTTCTCTCTGGATCTGCTGATGGGATGTATCCATTGTCATCACATGGCCTGTCAAAATCACCTCTGTGTTTCCTGTCAATTCTACATGCAGTAAAATGTGTACCAGGACTGGAAACGCAGACTGCGCGTCGAAAATCGTGTGTCCGCATCTAAAGCTCTTCATCTGTTATCGAGGCGCTATTTTCTCTCTGAGCTCTATGTTGCTTTGGAAAAAGGCATCTGTTGAATAAGCGAATTAATGTAAATTAATTACATTTATTACTTAAACCTCCCATTGCTCCATCGTCATGTCTTGGCTGATCTTTATCCAGAATCTCAACGTAACCCTTTCTCAGCATCCACATGGAAATAAGGGAGTAAGAAACATTCCCTGTACCGCCTGTTACATGAAAGCAGAGGAGGCGCTTGTATGTGGCTTTGGGTTTGAGCCAATGTGTTGTACCCGATGAACGATTTAAGGGGAAAAGAGCGTCGCCGGTCTCAGCATTAATCCGAGTGCTCGGCCTCATCGCTCATCTCTCAGCTCGACTCCTTCGGTCCTAAATTAGATAAAAGCATGATAAAAGGCAGATTCGAGCCTCGCCTGCCTTGACACCAGGACAAAATGTTACTTTTTCAAAGAAGCTTAATTTCATAATTGCGTATTACTCTTAATGTTCTTGTTCTTCAAAGGCATAAAACAAATTCTGTCTATGACAAAAACGTTGGATTCGTGCCCCAGGTCTTAATTGCTGTGAGGTAATATGCTTTTTACAGTCGACCAATGAGACTTTCTGGGAGTTCTGTCTTCTGTCCTATTGGCTGGAGGACTCTCTGATGTCACAGTACTGTATCATCATTAACGCTCCCGGCACGATTAAGGCACCAGTCGAAAATCATAATATGCGAAGAAGGGTGTTAAGGAAATTTCCCAATTTCCCACCTTTCAAAAAGAGGCAACAGGCAGTTTAATGGTTATATGTGGGGCCTTGCACTGTGATGGTTGCTGGTTCATATCCCAAACCCTGCTCTAGTACCTTTGGACAATGAACTTACCTTGAACTAAGAGTAATACCAAGCTGTTTAAATTGGTGAATCAAAGTAAAGTTAGGTGTTTAAAATTGTATGTTTGTAACATAAATAATAACCATTATGAAGACTAAAACAGAAGGATTGAGAGTAATTGGTGGCTTCATTAATACAAATTATTGTAATATATGTAAGAGTGCTCATTGGTGATATTGGACTTTTTTGGCAAATCTCCTGTTTTAATGACCACCTGTGTCCTGGTGAGGTTTGCAGCAGTCATACGACACCACTCCCGACCTGAACCCAGCAGAAGGTTTGGTACGTCGGAACGGAGGATTGGCCCGTTAATATTCACAGTGAAAACCCAAAGTGCTGTGGAGGATGAACACTGGGGGGTGGGGGGGTCAGTAGAGGCGATATGCAGCCTATAGGATTAACGTCAATACCGGCAGCAGGAGCGGGAGACGGGGGTGATGTTCCATGCGGTCGACGGACAGAGAGAGAAAGGGAAAGATATGGACTGTAGGCTTGACAGGCCGAGGAGGGATGAGGGATAGGGGACGTATGATTGACGGAGCGAGAGACACAGAGAAATACAGGCTTCATTGCTGACAGGCTGCAGAGGAACGAGAGGTTTGATGAAATCGGTATTCACCGCGGTCACTGTACCCGGCGCGGTCAGCCTGCTGGATCTGATTGGAGGGAAGGCTGAGATAGCGGAGAATGGAAAGCTCTACGGGACACTGGTTCCTCCAACCGCGAGCGAGAGATACGGACGTTTAAATGACAGGCTGACGGGCACCTCGAAGAAGGCGGTGTGTGCTGGGGTCTCAGGATTTACTCTGCTTGCTGGGATGTGGTCGCTATTTCAGGCTTGTTCAACCATTACTGCTGGACACACTCAGATCCTCCTGTAGCGCCCCCACTCTGGGGGGTGTCGACAGCTCAGCACTTAATCATTGACAGACCCAGGACAAATGAGTGGAGTCCGTCGAGAGATTCGACCCCGTGCTCTCCCTCTGCACACTCCCGACACGGGTCTGCTATGGGGTCAGAGGTCAGGAATGACAGCAGAATGGAAGCATGACCTCTGGGGGGGGGGCAGCAGGTCAGCAGCTCTGACCTTCCTTGACTGAGCCACCCGTCCCCCACCCTTTCCTTCCACTGTTGCGAGAAGGAAGAGAGATGTGGATGGCATGTCCGGCGGGAACAAACCACGAGTCATTCGGAGCAGCGTGTGTGTGTATATGTATACACATGCACATTTATGTATTTATCTGACACTTTTCTCTAACATGAGTTACCATGTGAGGCTTGTGCACCATCCTACTTACAATGATTTACACATTTTTACACTGCAGGGAATTTTTTACTGTATCAATCCATGGTGAGTAACTTGCTCAAGGGTATTACAGCAGGAGGTGGGATTCAAACCCACGACCTTCTGATTGCAGGAAGAAGGGCTACTTATGTTTCCTGTTTCTGTTCTTCCAGCATAGACTCTTGCACGTGGAAATGCCTATTCACACACAATACATGCGAAGGCAATAACCTGTTTATCAAATGTGACAAAATATTTACAATTCATGCATACATTCTTAACAACCTAATTAAGTCCTACATTTCTAATTAAATGCCCAAAGGTGCTTATTTGATATTCCATATAAATTGACAATCACCATATATTTCTCCAAACCGAACATTCAGTACTAAATTAAACAGTAAATTAACTCCAACAGAAATACATTAAACATTTTCTTATTATGTGCAGAAATGTTCTCATACCACAGCTTTAATATTCATGTGCGCTTTCGCTGAAATACCGCTGGTGTCAGATTATTGTCAGCCTGTCATGACTTATCTGACATCCATCGTCTTTGTCTGATACCTCTCGTAAGTGTCAGGGTACTCAGGCCACTCCCCCGTGGACCTTCCTTCCTCACTTATTATTATTATTATTATTATTAACAGCAACAATAGTAATAAAAATAAGAAGAAGAGAAGAAGAAGAAGAAGAAGAAGAAGAAGTGAGGGAGGCAGGTCCACGGGAGTCTAATACTACTCCTACTACTACTATTAGTACTACTACTACTACTACTACTACTACTACTAATAATAATAATAATAATAATAACAACAATAAAAATAATAATTTAGCAAACACTTTCTTCCAGAGCTACTTACATAGTTAGGTTTCTTGCACTGATTTACTAATTTATATATCTGGGTAATTTTTACTGTCAATCCAAGGTAAATTTGATGATTAAGGGCACTGCAGCAGAAGTGCGGATTCAAGCCTGGATCCTTCAAGATGATTCACTTCAGCTGCTGTGCCACCTTCTGGCAGTTCCCCTTGGGCTCGATCTAGCTGGTTGACTTTCAGGCTTGATTGCTGCAAAACAGAAGAGCAGGTGGCACCATGGCAAGAAGGTGCACACAAAAGCTTAAAAGGGTGTTGGTTTAAATCCCAGAAGGAGTCCTGCTGTTGAATTGAAGAGTCGGGTAAAATAATCTGGCTATATAAATAGTCATCCTGTTCAGCTCCGTGGTGTAATTTTATTTTCAATATTCCATGCTGAGAAAAGTGCCAACATAGGGGAATGAGAGAGGCGAGTCTCGGTCACGGTCCAATAGCAGTGATAGGTATTGAACCGCTGTTGGAGGACCGCAGTGGAGCTGTGCGAATCACCTTGAAGATGGAGGTGGGATTTTTAAGATAATGTCAGGGGTTGGGGATCACAGCCGGTGAAGGAATGTGGATGCTGAGAAACGCACACCAGTCTTTCGCCCCTTTGTTGGATCCCAGGTCATTCAGCGTTAGCCGTAGCTTTGACAGCTTCAGAATAGTTTTGTCTGTGCTCTCCTTCCCACTGCTTCTTATGAACAAATACCACAACAGACTGGTGTACTCTGCTTGACAAATGGCAAGAGCCTCAATCCAGATTCGTCGGTTCGAGTTACGAGAATCTGACTTTATGAGGAGTTCGGTTCAATGCTTCGGCGAACAGGGAATTTATTCACATTTATGAGGACTGAATTTGGATTTCATGACCTTCCCAACAGCTGGGCAGTGTGAGACCAGAGTCATCATACATTCTTTTTTTTTAACAATTCAGCTCATACTGTGTGTAGCTTTTTGCTACCGGTGCTCTGGTTTCCTCCCCTGGTCCAAAGAAATGCAGTTTAGGTGATCTGATTACTCTAAATTCCCCCTAGTGTGTGAATAAATGAGTGAATGTGTGTATGGCTACTCTGCAATAGACTGGGTGTATACCCCTCCCCCAGCCTTCTGCTCTAGGATAAGATGCCCAGGACAAGTGGTTATTGAAGATGGATGGATGGATGGATGTGTTAAGTTCTCAAATTCAATTAGCCCTATTACAACAATTCTATTTTTACCTATTATAATCTCGGGAATCATGGCTCCCGTTTCGACTATCCAAAGATTTCAGCTTGTGAATTCATTTGCATTGTTTTCATTGACACGGGGGTGCGGTGGCGCAGTGGGTTGGACCGCAGTCCTACTCTCCGGTGGGTCTGGGGTTCGAGTCCCGCTTGGGGTGCCTTGTGACGGACTGGCGTCCCGTCCTGGGTGCGTCCCCTTCCCCCTCCGGCCTTACGCCCTGTGTTGCCGGGTAGGCTCCGGTTCCCCGTGACCCCGTAAGGGACAAGCGGTTCTGAAAATGTGTGTGTGTGTGTGTTTTCATTGATTTCTTTTTTACTGTTTGGTTTCTTTTTAATGGTTGAATTCATACATGAACGATGAGTGGTATATGAATGCTTTGTTTATGAGCATCTGCTGAGTGTACGATACATAATAGCTACAAAAGGAGTGTAGGCAGACAGCCATACAGCGCTACAGAGTAAATAATGAAGGGAAACAACCTTGTTCATATGTGTCATGATGACTGTGTTATGTTATGTTTACTCTTGAAGTAACTGTGTCCATTTTAGTGGCATTTGGCAATGTCTTGCTATAAATAGGTGTCAGTTTTGGGGATCAGGTAGTAAAAAAAAATGCCATCGGAACTAATGGTACTTATGTCAACGATTTGTGAGAATTCACTTACGGAGGGATTTCAGGGACAAAAAATGGGGAAGGACTGTACATGCAATCCCCGGGTTACGAACGTCCGACTTACGTACAACCCGTAGTTACGAACCACCCCTCGTAAAGCCTATTATATTAAAAATTTGAGTTACATACAACGATTCGTAAGAAACGGGCACTACTTTGGGACTTGCATCAAAACATTGCTCATCTATAGTGGTTTGTTGGCTCATGGCGGGGGGGGGCTTGGTCCAAGGTAGCACAAAGACTTCCTTCTTTTCAGTCGGACTACGTTGCTGGTAACAGTGTCTCGTGTGTTACCGTATTTGGCTTTAATTTTTTTTTTTTTGTTTTTACCCTCATAACCATGGCACCAAAGCGTAAACGTGATGAAAGTGATGGTGATGCATCAAAGAAAAGGAAAACGATCACGAGTGAAACTAAAGTGAAAAAAATAAAATGATCGGAAAAAGGTGAAACACCAGTGAACACTGGAAAAGCGAACACACACACGCACACACACACACACACACACATACATTTTCGGAACCGCTTGTCCCATACGGGGTCGCAGGGAACCGTAAAGTTTCTTTAATGTTTTGAAGTTTATTGTTATTACACCGGGGGGCGCGGTGACGCAGTGAATTGGACCGGGTCCTGCTCTCCGGTGGGTCTGGGGTTCGAGTCCCGCTTGGGGTGCCTTGCGACAGAGTGGTGCCCTGTCCTGGGTGTGTCCCCTCCCCCTCTGGCCTTATGCCCTGCGTTGCCGGGTTAGGCTCCGGTTCCCGTGACCCCGTACAGGACAAGCGGTTCAGAAAATGTGTGTGTGTGTGTGTTATTATACCTACACACCCTCTCTCTCAATATTATACATACTGTAGTAACATTTATTATTATTCTCTTCCTATGTTTGTATTATAAATACTGTAGATACATGTATAATAATAATAATAATAATAATAATAATAATAATAATAATAATAATAATAATAATAATGTATTGTTACATTAAAGCTATTTTAGTGTGTCCAGAAGTGTTTCTGTAATGTTTTTTATTCATAGAAAGGTACACGATACACTATATACTAAGACAAAAATTTGATTAACTGACGTTAGATACAAACTGTACCTAACTTCCTACTTACATACAAATCCAGCTTAAAGAAAGACTTAGGAACGAAACTCATTTGTAATCCAGGGTCTGCCCGTATTTGTGTACCAGCATGCGATTCGCACACAGGCCTCTATAGTGCTGGACGAGCGCCGCCTGGCCTTTGACCTCCGGTGTCATGGGGACCCCTGCCTTCCCTGTTCGTTTGCAGATCCACTGCTTCTGTGAGGGCTGTTTTGGCAGAAAGGTGCTCCCTGGGCAGCTGACTGTTACTGCATGGCAATCACAGACGTAATTACAGAGACCGTAGTATCTCTGAGACGGGATCGCGCGAGGCAAAGGTCTCCGACTCGGGCCTTTGAGAGCCGGGTGTGCGTATGTTTTGCTCCAGCCCCATAATTAGCCCGTGCGGTGCTTCTCGTGATTTTGATTTTGATGTTTTCTTTCCAAAAAGCATCCCTGAAGATTACAGCTGCTCGTGCCTTGCATACGAGAACGGCGGCGGATTGTGGGAAAAAAAGCATTCGTACCGCGAGCGTAGATAATTAACTTCTAATTGGACCAATTAAGTGTATCAGTTGGAATGAAAACCAGCACAGAGAGACCTTCAGGGTTTCATTTTATTTTATTTTATTTTTTTTTCTCCGTGATTTAGTTATATATAATCAGCTTTCAGCACTGCTCCTCTGCCCTGGCTGGGAAATATAACTACCAACTTGAATCCAGTGAAAAAAAAGCCACACCCCCAAAACTTTTAAATACCGAGCTGCTTAGAGTTTCCCCTTTATACAGCTAGGTAACTTTTATTGAATCAATTCGTGGTAAATACCTCAACCGAAAATATTACCATAAACTTCAATACATGATCTTCAGAATACCCTTAGCCACTACACCTCCTGCTGCTCAGCTGATGTATAACACAGTTTTGTCATTTTGAAATTAAAGCAAAGTGTATAATAATTACTCAGTATGGGGTCTGAACCCCTGAGGAGTTATACCCAAAGGACTTCAAGCACAGTGGTTTAACCATTTGTCCAACCTGGTTTTGGTCATATGCAAATGAAGAAATTAACATTAAAACAGCTATTAATGTCTTCATCTTTTTTTATATGAAAATCTGAGGGATCCTTCAGCTCTATTCAGCAAAGGGAATCTGAACCTGGGACCTTTGAGTTCAAGGCAATACTACCAACCATTAAATTAGCTGCTGCTGCCTGTTTTTTGTAAGTGTGCATCTAAAAAGCTAAAACCCTAATAAAAGAGTTCAGCTGTTGCTGCCATACACCTGATCACTGCATGGACCACATTCACCGGTGGTGCTAAACACACACACCACCTGTCCCGAGCAGGGTCACGGCAAACCAGAGCCTAACCCGGCAACACAGGGTGTAAGGCTGGAAAGGGAGCGGACACACCCCGGACGCGATGCCAGCCCATCACAAGGCACCCCAGGCAGGCCTTGAACCCCAAACCCTCTACACCACCGCACCCCCCTGTCTGGTCTCAAACAAATCTGGTTGAAAGACTAAAATATGCGGGTAATATGACTTTCAGAACCACTGCCTCTTGGTTCAAGGGTCCCAGGTTTGATTCTCACATCTATAGAATTCTTGATCAAGGCACTCTGAAGTGATACAGTCAAAATTACGCAGCTGAATAAATGGGTAAATCATTGTAAATAGCTTAGCACTGTAAGTACCGTAAACTGCTTTGATGAAAATGATCAGCTACATTACATTTGCATGTATTCATTTATCAGACGCTTTTCTCCAAAACGACATACATCTCATAGAAAATACAATGTTCAGTGATCAAGTTATATGAGTAAATGTATGGAGCAATTCAAAAAGTTCACTTGTTTTACACAGTTACACAGTCGGTTTTTTTTCAAGGATGTAAACCAGTAACCTTCAGGACATAAATCAATGTCTTTATTTCTTTTCACTGCCCCTGAACTACATTGTCTGGGTCAGAGTGGGAAAGGGTGATATTTAGGCCTGTGAGTTCAGGCTAACCCTTTACCACTGGTTGCCCTGGTCATACCCCTGGAGGCTGTCACAGTCCTGGGAATGAACCCAAACCTTCCAGTGCCAAGGAGAACAATTCCAGCACAGACCCCCTGAGACAATGAATTAATTTTTTCATTGTTTTTTTTTGTTTCT
This sequence comes from Scleropages formosus, assembly GCF_900964775.1. Taxonomy (NCBI): domain Eukaryota; kingdom Metazoa; phylum Chordata; class Actinopteri; order Osteoglossiformes; family Osteoglossidae; genus Scleropages; species Scleropages formosus. Next base: position 29,653,907 of record NC_041814.1, on the reverse strand, counting down.
TGCCGTTATGATTCTCGCTAATCCTCTGATGCTCTCAGTGAGGTGGTGACTGCCATGCTAGATGTGATTAATGCACGTTTTGTCAAGCTGACGTTAGACAATTGGAGTGAAAATGTCAGGAGAAAATGGCATTTCCTGGGGTCACGGAGGAGCCCCGGTTTATTTGCCGTGAGGGGATGTGACATGTTTCCTTACGATGTTCCAAAGGGGTCACATGATCTGTGTGTGTGTGTGTGTGGGCTAGATACTGAAAGTCCACATTATCTGTGGCTGCTTAATCAGCTCTGCTTCTCCTCTTGGTTACTACTGGAGTTTGCTGGCTCTCTAGTTCATTAATAACTAAAAAAGGGGTCATGTGCTGTGGTTCATTAAACATACAACTTGTGTGTGTGTGTGTGTGTGAACGTATGTGTGTGAATGCTGAATAAACAATAAAAAAAAAAACCATGAAGAAAAAGTGCCTGCCCCTCCTGTCTATAAAGTATCTATATAATAGTCTATAATAATGCAATAATTTGCATTTGGCAAGAATTCCAATTTTTTAAAAATACTTTTAGACTTATCCTCATATATTATGTGTTACACTAACATACTGTCTAATAGGGTGCAAGTAGTACAATGCTGGTTTGTGTCCCAAAGGTTGCAGGTTCAAGGAAGAAAACTTCTTGTGTACCCATGAATAAGATAATAAAAGTACACATATCACTAAAATGGTTTAAACTGTTCAAAAGTAGCTGCTTTGGATAAAAATGATGAATAACAAGTTTCCGATATGCAACTGTGGGAATGTGGTCTTCTATATGGTGGTGTTTGGGGCAATAGAAAGGTTGTGATAAGTGCATGCTTCTGCCAAGGGTTTGCGTGACCTTGCTTGGCACCCCTCTTGAAGGCTATCTCTATCTCTTGCCCCTCTGTCTGTCATGCTGTGTTCTCTTTCCTGCCTTCATCACCTTTCTGCATCTCTCTAATCCCCGCGGACTGATCTGAGGACAAAGACTGACCCTGGTGCCGTGATTAAATACGTCCTGCTGCCCTGTAGAACAAAGAGGGACTCGGTTAAATATACATCAACAGACATCCTCATATTGTTGTGTTCCTGCAGTACGAGGTTCCCTCAGTGCTCCACACCTGTTCTGCCGCTTTGATCGCTACATCCTTCAGCACCGTACCCACAGCTGACCTCAGCTTCAGTCACTCTTGCATCTGCACATCCCCACAGCTGCAGCCTATTTACGGGAACCCACCTCCAAAACCCGCACAACCTCTGGAACTCAGGAATCCTGGGTACTGCGACTATTTTCACGCTTCAGCCTAAAATATATTTTCTTTCCACAAAGTAGGAAATGAAGTGAAACATGTGATACATACTGATTTTTTTTTAAAAGAGGAAATGCATATGCATCGTGGTTAATAATAGCAAACTTTGATATCTGTTTGGATGAGGTCATACGCCCAGTTCATGCATGGCTCTTATGTGAATGTGTCCTGCTTTGTGAGACTCGCTGATGCTCTTCATCAAGTGCTTGACTGAAGAACCACCCCCGTCATGTGTCTACCAGACCAACACAGTGCAGAGTGCTATTCACGAAACGTATCCAGCGACGAATGGTTCGCAATGAGAGCCGTATGGGCTTTGGGAGTTACAAGTTGAATGGCATTCCATTTGGCCTAGTCGCAGCTCCAGGTTTTCATTATCAACCATTATTTTCTTAAATATCTGAGTTTGTTTCCATGTTTTTTTAGCTGCAAACTTATGGTCCCCACAGACACTGTAATGAGCATGGTGAGCAGGAACACATAATATCAGTGTGAGGAGCACACAGAGGACAACCCAAAGCCGGAAGCTCAGATTCCTCTGTAGGGTGGATCCAGTGCTGCCATGGCTCTGGCTGCTTTAAGTCCTTCCTCTGCCCTAGATCTGAGGTTATAAAAACTGGCTCATTTCATTGTTATGATTTCTGAACTCCTGGCCCCAGGAGCTGGTTTTCCTCTCTTAAAACAAAAAGCATAACTCGCCATCGAATACTTGCTTGATGGCAAGGATATCTGCCGCAACAGAAGGGGTTTCTTCTGTCCAGAAAGCATGAATTTCATTTCACGACTTTTTACTCATTTTTCCCTGAGAAAGTCAAACACTACGGACCTCAAACCTACAGTCTTTGGGTCTCATGTCCACTATTCTCTTCTAAATAATGTGACTAACAAAAAAAACAAGGCACAGAGTCTCTGCCTCTTCTGAAAACAAGGCTCCCATGGGCTTTTTTGAACTCTACTTACGTTAATCACTCCACAGAGCTTGTCCACCATCAGCGTCTCCTAGCTTTATGTTTTCATGGTGCATTAAATTTTAAACAAATCTTAAAAGCACTGTATTTAAAGGCACCAAAGGGTTTGTGTTCTACCATCATTTCCGAAATCCTCGCAGTGTTGCAGATTAATTGGTCAGATTTTGCTGGCCATACTGCAGCGGAGAGCTTGCTCCCCTCACATAGTGCATGTCTTGTTCTCAAGGAATTATGGGTACGGACACAATTGTATGCTATCAGGGCACCCAGCCTATCATGGCAGCCTACCTTCTGCTTGTGTACAGATCAGCTGACATTTTTCTTCTTGTTAAATGTTGGAAGAAAGATAACAGACGGACCATGCCAGCCTAATCAAGGTCTCATCTGGAAAAAGAGAAATGTAATCATTTTTTGAGTTTGTTGCTACCAAAAACAGCAGAGTTACAGTTCGAAAAAGAAAAAAAAAATCCCTGTCCCTGTAGAAAGAAATTACCTAGACACATAAATTAGATTTCTAGGATGGAAATTCCAACAGTTCTAGCAGTTTTCAGATTCTTCGTAAGCAACTTGTGACACCAAAATATTCGTTCATACCAGGTCAATCTTGTCTGAGTCTAAATTGGTACGTGAATTAATTTGCAGATTAGATTAATTGTTGATTGAGTAAATGTTTAAAAATAAACTGCCTGTTGTAAAATAGCAGTTTGATCAGTGACATCTGTTTCCTGATCCTTGTAATTTATTACAGCGTAACTCAGCCTGGTACACGGAAACATCTTCAAGATGGGGTAATGGAGCTGCATGTACTTAGTGAGTCATCGGAATGGCGAACCCTTGCCAGAAGGACCGACATTAAAATGCCGAGGTGTGGACATGCTGTTGCACCTTGGAGAACAACATGCAACAGGAACCTCTTCCATATCCCACTGTGTCATATTTGTTTAAGAAGTGTGAAATTGCAAGTGCAAGTGGAAAAGATGTCCGTGAGCAAACAAAGCGAATAAACAATATTTTACAAAGTTGGCCTCTTTTGCAGCAGTCATAGTGCTTTTCTACAAGTTTTTCCTTCCATTTTCTGCGATGGAACAGAGAGAGGCAATTTTGCAGAGAATCCATGGACCATGCCCGAGCTGCTCTGCCCAGGGATTAAGCAAATACATTTTCCAGGCAATCATTTCCGTATGCTTCTGTCTGCTCCTGCTCTCTCCAATCCCATGTAGATAAGGAGCCCTGGGAGACATTGGTTGGTTTGGGGGGCAGGGGTGGGTACAGAGTCTCAAACAGTGGGTGTCCAATCAGCCTTCCTTGCACCCAATTAAATCAGACCATTGTATCCGGTTCAGATTCTAATTAGAGTTTTAGTGATAACTGGAATGAATCCGGGACTAGAAAATGTAGCACAGAATAAACAAGTTACTGCCTAAGTTATAGAAATGGACCGGCAACACATCACCATATGAATGGTGATGTGGTGGCTGATGTTCAAAGTAACATACATACATACATACATTGTCTGAACCGCTTGTCCCATACAGGGTCGCGGGGAGCCGGAGCCTAACCCGGCAACACAAGGCGAAAGGCTGGGGGGGAGGGGACGTACCCAGGACAGGACACCACTCCGTCAAAAGGCACCCCAAGCGGGGCTTGAACCCCAGACCCAGCAGAAAGCAGGACCTGGGCCACCGCGCCCCCCGCAGTCAAAGTAACAGCAACATCATAATCCAGCATCAACAACCGCTTGTCCTGAATGGGGTAGCGAAGAGCAGGAGCCTAACCTGGCAACACAGCATGAAGGGGGAGGGGACACACCCAGGGCGGGATGCCAGTCCATCGCAAGGCACCCCAAACAGGGCTCGAACCCCAGACCCGCCACACAGTGAGCACTGGCTGACCCCCCGACTCCCCAACATCATGATGTCAAATGAATTCCTTAAACCGGTAGTTCATAGTGGCTCAGTGCTTTCAAGCCTGATGTGTTGAATTAGAGGAGGGCGCAGTGGCGTGGTGGGATTGGTCGGGGCCTGCTCCGTGGTGGGTTTGGGGCTTGAGTACTGCTTGGGGTGTCTTCCAGTGGGCTGGCATCCCATCTGGGCTGTGTCCCCTCCCCATCCACCTTTGCGCCCTGTGTTGCCCGGTTAGGCTTCATCTTGTCGTGACCCCGCTTGGGACAAGTGGTTGTAGACAGTGTGTGTGTGTGTGTGTGTGTGTGTGTGTGTGTGTGTGTGAAGCCTTGAATCGGGGTTATTACTTAAATACATAGAGGTCAAATGAGGCAATTTCTCCAAAGTGACTTACAAGGCTAGATTTGTAGCGATGTATTTACACAACTCTTATTTATCTGACTTTTTCTCCAAAGCAACTTACAGGTTAGGTTTAAATCGTAAGCTGCTTACGCTGATTTACCCATTTAAAAGCTGGGTGATTTTTACTGTGTCAATTCAGAGTAAGCACCTTGCTCAAGGGTACTGGAGCAATAAAGGGAATTCAAATCTGAGTCCTTGGAATACAAGACAGCATCTCTGACCCCTGTGTCACTTGCTGGCCCTTCTTCACATGAATGTGTGGCCAAATGTCATTTTTGCTAAATGTTGGAGCAGGATCCTTGAGAAATACCTGCTTCGATTAACATGGCCATCTCCAAATATGAAAGGCCAATAATATGAGTTGAAAAAACATATTTTTACATTCAAATCTTGTTTATACCTGTTTTTTTCTTTTTTCTTTTTTTTTTTTTTGTATGTTTCATGCTGTTTACAAGGTTATGGTTATTGAAGTGCTTCATATGGAACACAGCTCTGCTTTGATCTCTTTGTGGGCCAGATTTTTTTCAAACCAAAGAGGAATGAAAAAGCATATTATCTTTCTTCCTGCCTTATTCGATTTAATCACAAAACGTATGTATTTTCCATCAAAACGAATCACCTAGGTCTTTCATATGCCAAAAGCAGCAGGGAGAGGAGATTTGATGCACTTTGTGGATTTATACACTTTGTCCTGCAGTGTCATGTTCGCGCTCTATATATACACACAAACACACACACACCTGCATATACAGCCTATATCACAAGTAAGCATTCATAGAAAACTGGATTTTTTTCTGCTGGAAAACAGCAGACGGTTGTGAATATTTCTTTTTTCTCAAAATTTTAATGTGTTACGGCTCAAGATCTCATGGTGCAATATGAATCGTTTGTGGTCGACAGGTTGCACTTAGTTTCTCCCGGCCGCACCTCGCTGCGTGCTGCAGCGGGTCGCGACCCCGCAGATGAAAGCTCCGGAAGAAAATACCACATTTACCAGGACGTTTTAATTTGAAGGCCTACTGTCTCGCTGCTGATGGTTTCCTAACATGTTGCTTATTTGTTTTCCCTGTCTTGGTACAGCCTGCCCTCCTGGAACCTTCAAGTCCAGTCAAGGGGCGGGGCTTTGTCAACAGTGCCCGCCCAACAGCCGTTCTGCCGTGGAGGCAGCCACCATCTGCATCTGCCGCAACGGCTACTACCGCAGTGACATGGACCTCCCGGAGGCCTCCTGCACCAGTGAGTCACCTCTCTCTGCGGCATCGGAACCAGTCCTGTGTGTGGTCCTGCTGGTCTACCTTGAAGTCTGGTGGCTTGAAAGTGTGGCTTTAAACGAGAAAAAAAAACACACCGATATGCACAGGTTCATGGCATTTTCAGTTAAGTTCTTTGGTGTACATAACAGCAATAATTATATAATTTACATTTATTTATTTAGTAGACACTTTTCTCCAAAGCAGCTTTCAATGAACCCTATGTAATGTTACCAGCACACACACCTTATTTACCGCAGTGACTTACACTGCTCGATACATTACTTACGATGGGTCACTCATCCATACATCAGTGGAACACACACACACTCTCTCTGTCACTCACACATATGGGTGAACCCAAACAGCATGTTTTTGGACTGTGAGAGGAAACCAGGGCACCCAGAGGAAACCCACACAGACACAGGGAGGACATGCAGACTCCACACAGACTGGGCAGGTATTGAACCCATGTCCTCTCACACCACCCAGGAACTGCGAAATAGCAGCCCCACTCCCAGTGCCACCCCATAATTGCTTGAAACCCTTCAAATGCAGAGACATTATTTGTTTTATTTATTTATTTTTTTGATATGTTCATAGATATGTAATTCTGGGAAGGGCAGTATCATTTGAAATTCACTTAGTCTGTCTTTTATTGAATAATTAACTTAGAGTAATCCAGGGTAAGTGTCTTTATCAAGAGTACTATACCAGGAGGCCAGATTCAAACCTGGGGCCGTTCAGTGCAAAGTGGCAGCCTCTTGCTGCTTGTATCCCTCACTAGCTACCTTTAAGAAGACCAGGGTCCATATTCTTAAGTGTTCACAGCTTTCTGAGGTGGTAAAGGTCAATGGCAGCCAGACAGCCTGAATGGATGGTTCCTTCTAAAAGTGTTTTATGAGCTGCTGTCCACCACTGCTCCGGAGCTGCGAACATGTTGAGAAGTCTGCCTTCCCTTCATCTCCATATTTCATGCTTAGCTTCTACTTATTTCCTTCAGAAACGGGTAGCTGCGTTTCCCTTGAAGAGTACAGTTTTCAAGGTTGAATTAGTGAAGTGTTTTAATGCCGCGTTTGCTTGCTACCCGCTGGCGTGGCCGAGTTTACAGCGCTCATCCTTGATTTAGCTTCTCTAAAATATGTGCTGCAGGTTTTTGAGAACTAGATCTCATACGTTCATATGTGTTCCAAACAATAAAGCACAACTGACACTAAATGTCATTAAGGAATGCAAGGCGCAAATGTTTAATGGAAGGACCATAGATGAACTTGCATGGTTCATGGGGGGTATTTCTTCACTAAAGACCATTACTAGACTTAGGTGTTATGTAAACATTAGCAAAGGATTAATATTGAAATTCCTTCCGTTTTTAGTCGGCAGAACTCAGTAGATTTAAACGTTTTCCTTTTTAGCAGGCATTTTTGTTTGAAGGATAACGCATAATTTTACACAGGTGGCACAGTGAGTAGTGCTGCTCTCTCACAGCACCTGGGTGGTGCAAGAGGACATGGGTTCGATCACCGCTCAGTCTGTGTGGAGTTTGCATGTTTTCCCTGTGTCTGCGTGGGTTTCCTCAAGGTGCTCTGGTTTCCTCCCACAGTCCAAAGACATGCTGTTCAGGTTCCCCCATAGTGTGTGAGTAACAGAGAGAGAGAGAGTGTGTGTGTGTGTGTGTTCCACTGATGTATGGATGAGTGACCCAGTGTAAGTAGTGTATCTAGCAGTGTAAGTCACCATGCTGAATAAGGTGTGGGCTGATAACACTAAATAGAGTTCACTGGAAGTTGCTTTGGAGAAAAGCGTCTGCTAAATAAATAAATGTAAACAGAACAATTTCCAGTAAGTATACACTCCAAGGGTACAGCAGTAGGTGGGATTCAAACCTACAGACTTTGGATCCGAAAGCAGCAGCTATAACTGCCACGCCACCAGCTGGCAGTACAGACGCTTCTGCTCATGTCTCTTGGGTGTAAAGTACTTCATATGGGTGCTCAAATTACACATTGCATCCAGATGTTGGAAATGTGCAGTCTGTATACTGTACAAGTTACCAGCCAAAATATGTTCACGCTCCAGTTATTATGTGTATCGAAAATGGCTTGAGTGTACAAGCTTAATGGTCCAGAAACTGTGTATCCGTACGTGTCCTTCAGCCGGGTTCTCAGCCCGGAGGCCAGCCGTGTCTACGCTGGCTCTCGTTCCATACAGCTGCATGATTAATGAGGCATTATTGGGATGTTGCTAAATACCGATCTAGATTTTGCATCTATTATTGGCTACAAGCAGCAGTGCTTGAGCTAATGAAAAAGTCAAATATGTTCCTTCGGCTTTGTTGTGGCTCATTTGTGCCCCTCAAACCAAACAGCCCAAGTTAGTATTCGGTCTAATTAAGATTAATCAATCATTCAGTTACTTAATTGTTCAGGAGCTTGGAACAATTAGCTCATCATGAATAATTCAAAGTGCTAAATTTAACACATTATCTGTTTATAAGAGTCGCACGTAAACAAAACATTGATGGGAAGCCGTTTCTTTGTGGTCTGTCCTTTCGGTGTTCAAATTTAAAATAAAATTGAACAGTGAAGCTAATCTGAATTTCAGAGGCGCAGGAGTGGAGATGAGTTAATGCCTGGAAGAAATGCCAGTGAGCACAGAATGAATCCCTGGAGCGAGAGTGAACATCTGGTGTTGGGTCCAGCTCCTTTCCGACTTTGGATTAGGTTACGGTCTCAATGCATGGTGTAGATGTGAGAGAGCAACCAAAGTCAGTTTGTTCCATATTTGTCATTATTGTTAATTGCCATCAAGCTGTGATGAATTTGTTAGTGTGGTGGTCAGGACTCCTCTCTTTCACCACTTTGCACCTTCGCCCATCCAAGATGTATTCTTCCCCAGCATGAGGAAGGAGGAAGATTAGACTCAATGCAGTAGGGTTGGAGAAACCAGTAATTCTGAGGGAGTCCAGACACTTTAGAACCACCCACTGATTCGGCTCACGTACACTCAACATCGTGCCACTTTGCCAGTCCCAAGCAAGATAGTTTGCTTCCCTGTCCTCTGAGTCATTATGGACTCTTGGAGACCACACATGGAGTGCCTCGAGATGTCCTCCACTTTTGTCTTTAGGGTCAAAGGAGGATGACCATTGTCATTAGGTCAAAGTTCCATATCCAGTTTCAATATAATATGCCAAAATGTGCCAAAGTAACTCTTTAACTGTTTATCCCTTCTTTGTCGCTCAGATAATTTTCCATGGATTTATTTCATAACTGAGACTGAGGGGAGAGTGGCAAAAGCTGATGCTCTGAAGATGAGACTTTGATACCCTTAGTAACAGACTAGGAACTCCCTCTTCGTTGGCCTACCCCAAATCGAAGTTCTTCTCTGCTGCAATAGGTAGTGGCTGCAAAGACTGTCTTATTCTACAGTAAGACTGAGTAACCCAACCAAGCGAGAGGTGGACTTCTGCGCTAGCAGTTGCTCCACAAAGAGATGAACTGTCTAGGTATCGGCGGGTGTCCAGACACCGCTGGCTTTTGATACAGCAGATCTCCACCGCAGCAAAGCTTACCACGCTTGTCCATTGAACTCAGGGTTTGAGCAGAAGAGAAAGTCATGCTGTCTGATGATCAATTGGACTGCAAGCCACTTCCTTCCAACCACATCAGCGGGATTGTTAGAGAGGCAGTGCAAAGAAAGAGGAACTGTAAAAAACCCCCTTTCTATCCGAAAGTGCAAAGTCCGAAGTAGGTCAAAAAAAACAAAAAAACTGATTCCGTTTCCCAAGCTGTGCAGAACTTCTCTCACCACTGCTCCACATTGCGACACACCCAGGAGAGCTACATAAATGGGCCACACTATTTAGGTGACCTGGAAATGAAAAAATAAATGCTAAAAATGTCCTCATTCATGAATAACCGCAAATGAAGCAGCTAATATATTTTTTCCCCTTAATTTATGAATGGGAGCGATCCAGACCTTTTGGGATGGCATTGAGTCCAATTCATACATCATGTTTCATTAGAGAGCAGCTGAAGATTTAGTGGTTAAAGAGCTTGTTACCAGATGGTTTCAGGTTTAAATCCCATGAGGCGCTGTACTGTTGACTCTGGGAAGACACATAAATTAAAGCAGAGTTATACGCTCAGCTGTGTAAATAGGCAAAATTGTAAGTAATACTGAATGAGACTGTTTGCTTAAACAAATAAATTATGGAAGAGTATAGATTACAACTGAATTTCGTAGGTGGAAAAGTGGATTTCAGCTCATTTAAGTATCACAGTGGCTTATAGTGCAGAGAATTTAATGAGGATTGTAACCTATCAAGGAAGGCTTTGTCTTCTTAGGAAAAACTTTTGAAGAGTTGTACACTTTTGACTCTCTGTATAATAGAAAATGTATAAGTAGACTATATTGTGTGCAGGACTGTAGAGTTGAGTAACTACATATGTATATATTATATATATATAATATTTTTTTCCCCATTTTCAGCAGTTATTTGAGTTTCATCATATACAGGGTTAAGGTGCTCTAGAGATGGAAATATAAGGCCCAGAGCTGGACACTTCCTGCTCTGGATGCCAGTCCATTGCAGGTTGTAATTGCAGGGGACAGCTGGTAGTATTGTAGTTAGAGCTGCTACCTTGGCTCTAAAGGTCGTAGGTTTGATCCCCACCTTTAGCTGTAGTACCCTCGAGCAAGGTACTTACCCTGAATTGCTCCGGTAAAAATTACCTAGCTGTATAAATGGGTAAATAATTGTAACCTTAACATTGTGAGTTGCATTGGAGAAAAGAGCCAGCTAAATGTAATTAATATATCTTACACGTATATTATAGTTCTGCTTAATTAATATGTGGACTCAGCAGTTCCACCATTCTCCTTTCTTTCTTTGTTATCGTTAACAACATTTAGCTTCGGCCGCTGTAAGAGGCTCCCCTGCAGCGAGGATGTGAACAGGCCCTTGTGCAGTTCGTCGGTGATAGAGGTGCTGGCAGGGCGCGTCTGATTAGTGACGCCGGGGCAACGAAACCCCGCGCTCTGGCCGCATGCCGGCACACTGTCGGCGCCATGGACCAGAAAAGCGCTCTGGCAGCCGTGGCGACCTTGTTTCGCTTCATCCAATAAAGCTGCAGCAGCTTGCAGCTCCGCTCTGGGACGGTCGTGCGCACCGGGGGCCCCCCGTCTTCCGCTAATTGCGGGGAGCGCGGCTGGCAGAGAACATTGTTTCGTTTCCTCTGTTTAATGGCAACACAGGAAATGCATTTTAATTAAAAATGCATGAACCGTTGCTCAGTAAATGGCTGTTTAGCCGAAAGGAATCTTGTGATATCGACTACGCCGCTCAGCTATCAGGGGTTTGTTAGCGAAGGTCTCTGTGGACCCCTGAAATGCTCCTTCGGTGACCTCCCTCCCCATCTCTCTGTAGGAATGACGAAATTTTAAGTATGTTTTTTTGTCCGTAATGGTACTTGCCATGCTCTTCCACCTGCAAAGGTTCAGGCTTTACAAGTTGACATTTGTGATGGCGACTCCAAGACTCACATTTCTCCCTTCACCTTTGACCTCGGTGCTTAACCTCCCGTTTTCATTGTTATTATTATTTCATTGTTTAAATGACTCTTTTTCCAGAACAATTTTTACCATTTGACCAATTTATGCAGTAGGGTAATGCACTGAATTCAGGGTAAGAACATTGCTCAAGGTTGAAACAGGACAATCCCTGGGACTTGAACCAGCAACCTTAGAGCCTTCAAGTCAGAATCATTGTAACAGCACTGAACCTACTGAACCAGTTTTATGTTCCTTTGCTTCTGTGAGGATCATATAAGCTTCTGGTGTCCAACCTCTAATCTTATTAGCATTTGCTATCACATTATGTAATTATGCATATGCCTTGCAGATGCTTATATCCGAAGCAGCTTGCCTAGTTTACATTTTACCCTTTTACACAACAGTGTTTACACTATAAATTACTTCTTTAGCCAGCTAAAAACAGAATGTGCTCTTAACCGATCTCAGATGGCAGAGGGATCGCTGGAACCGTTATTTTACGAGGTATGAATGCGGATTTCTGCACAAGCCACCTTTGTTTCATCCACCAAAACTTTGCCTGCTTACACTGCTGATTATTTTTGAAAATTGCATTACCTACCATTCTCAAGAGTGCAGTGACAGTGTTGCTGACGTCAGTTTCGTCATCCTGAAACCTTCACGATCCACTTGGCTACCTGTTGCCCAGCACATCAAAGCTAGTATTGAGAATAGCTTTAATACTAAGATTTGTTTACCCAAGGGGCGTCCAGCCTTTTTTTGGCTAAGGGCCGCAATTATTACCGTGATGTGATTTGAGGACTATGTGTATAAAAATCATACTAAGTGACATCCTAAAACTAAAATGTTCAAATTGAGATATTATTTATTTAATTGTATTTTGCTTTGGTGTTGTGCGTATAACCACAGTATTGTGTGATACAAAAGAATTTATAGTATTAATGCTATGCAACAGCACGGCATATATTAATAATTGTAGAAATGTTCTTGGAGGCTGCATCGCTTGAAATGGTGGGCTGCCTGCAGGCCTCAGGCCACACGTTGGATGCTGGGGTTCACCTCAAAAGACTTCTCCATCCCCTTAAATGCATTAAATAAAAAAGTTACGCTATATTTCATCATGACACGCATCCTGCTTTTGTTTCCTTCACATTGGCTCGGTGGTAGTTTTCTGAGCAAATGGCCCCAGGTCATTCTGGAGGAGCAGAAATGAGGCCTGCTGTCCTGCTGGGAACCCGGACCCCCGGTGGTGCTACAGCCCTCATTATCCTCTTGCCCCCGGGGCTCCTGAAGCCAGAGAGAGGGGCCCATGGGGTGTGCTCAGGAGAGGCCTCTCCGTCAAAACTTCTCAGCTAACAGGATTAGGGAGAGGGTGGAAAGGAAGGAGGGGACTTGAAGGTGGCTCCTTTCTGGGCCTGAGGTCCAAATGCCTTACCCAGGGCTTGACTGCCTGTGTGAAATGTAGCTGCTAGCCTGGAGCCTCCATTCCACACATTCCTTTCGCTGGGGTGATGGCAGACAGCTTACCTTTTTTGCCATATGAAAAGCTAACAATGTTTTTCAAAAGCCCCAAATCAAGAGTTTACCTACTGGGTCAATTATTAATTACCGCTCACCTTCTCAGTGGACAACTTTATCTAAATCCATAGGTCAACTTGTGATTTTGTACATTTACCAGCTGTTTGGATGCCCAAGCAGTCTGTATGTTGTAATTCTGTAAATATTCCTAGGAACTATAAATATTTGTACTACTTCTCCATGTAAGGTCAGTATAAGAACTACATACATTCACTGTCTGAAGCCACTTGGCCCAAGCGGGGTTGCAGCGAACCGGAGGCTAACCCAGCAACACAGTGCGTAAGGCTGGAAGGGGGAAGGGACACACACAGGAGGGGACACCAGGCCGTCACGAGGCACCCCAAGCAACACTTGAACCCCAGAGCTGCTGGAGAGCAGAACCTAGTCAAACCCACTGCACCTCTGCACCCCCTATCTAAGAACTAAGTGGTTGCAACATCTTTTAGATCTGTAGCAGTAATAACGTTGTAGAACTGAAAGTTGGAATGATTGTAGCAGGACAAAGAAGAAGAGGTAGTTGTTGAATTGGTAGAGACAGAGGTTCAAGAAGGACTAAACAGTTTGTAGGATGACTGGTATTGGTTGTACAAAGGCAGCTCTTACATTCATGTAGAACTAATAATGGCAATAGTTGTCAAAAGATCAAGCGGTAGAGATGTTTGCAGGATTGATAGTGATGGTGGAGGAAAACCAAGCTGGAGATTTGTGCAGGATTGACAGTGGTAATGTTGGTACAAGGACCGAGCAGCAGAGGTATTTGCAGAAATGGTACCAATAAGTGGTTGTGGAAGGATCAAGCAAAAGAGGTGTTTATAGAGATGCTTGGAGAATTGATAACAGTAATGATAGTAGAAAGACCAAGCAGCGGAGGTGTTTTTAGAATTGATAGCAGTACTGGTTGTAGAAAGAATCAGTCCATGGAGATTTCAGTAGATTTAGTAGCAGTAGTGGTTGTATGAAGAGCAAGCAGTGGAGATGTTTGCAGAATCAGATGAGGCAGTGTGAGTAGGAGAGCTGAGCAGTTGAGATGTTTGTGCTTACAATGTTGAAAGCAACCAATGAGGTTGACAATTACTTGTTAAAGGACCTTCTCAGGTCAGGGTTGTTAAAATGGATCAAATGGGCCGGATTACTGCACTCCCTTTTCCATCCGTGTTTGGAAAAGGTGAGAGGATTACTGATCTGCTACTTTCCTTTGATCGATCCGCTTGAGATGGGATTAACCCATTTATTCAAACCTGTGTAGAACAAGATGTTTGATTTTGTCAAATGTAATCACTCCGTCCCAGCTGATAGAGAACGCTTTATCGACGATCGGCGGAAACCGGTCGAGTTTGTTTACTTTTGCCAAAGTCTCCCTAGAACTCCATTTAATGATACAACCAGGCTCCCCGAGCTGTACTCACAATCATGGGGGATATGAGGTTGGTGGAGGGGGGATGTTTTGAAATATGAAAGCTTTCCTTCTTTTAATTATTTATTCATGGGGCCGTCAGCCTGATTGCCTTCAGGATGGCGCGCACAAGCTCCCGTCTGGCCTGTTCCGGAGCTTTCCGTGATGTCGAGCAGCTGTTTCCCCTCGCTCCACTCTCTGAGCGCTGTGTCCCCGATTAGGAGGGTGATGGATTGACAGGCCTGTGGTTGTGTCAGCGAGATGGCGGCTGTAGCGTGGGACGACTGCTGTGCAATGCCGCCCCTTCCTCCCCCCACATCTCCATCTTCAAAGGCCCATGTGCAACCCCCCCCATCCATACACCTACCGAGGCTTCACAGGTTCCTTGTTTCTCAGCTGGATACACCCCAGATACTGCCACCCCATACCCCTCCCACACTCATCACAGTGTTGATCCTTTCCCTGCTGGCAGCCCCCCACTTCGCATCAGGACCCCTGACTTCTCAGATTTTCTCTTTCTCCCAGTTGGACACCCCCATCCAGTGTGCCCCACCCATGCTCCTCACAATCCCGATACCTCCTGGTCCCCATTGTCCATTCCCCACCTGGACCCCACTTTCAAAGGAGTCTGGAAGCGGCCACATGCCAGCCCCCCCAGCCAGCCCCATTGTTGGTGGAGCAGTGCTGGACACTTCAGTCACTCTGTCTAAATTCAGACCCCCCGTGATGGTCAGCTGGAGCCCCTCATCAGCCGACATTGCAGACAATGGAGCTAATTTCCTAGGAGTCTAGCAAAGACACTGCCGATTGATCTGCCACGGAAGTCGTAGGTTGCGGTATGGGGCTGAGTTGCTGTTGCACCCCTCATCTTGCAGTTCAGTTCCTCCTGCTCCACTACAGGAGCATCAGTGCAAGGGGTACATAACATCCAAAACAAGGGAACCCTGAACTTTCAGGCAAGCAAGCAAATGTGAACTGAGAAACCTCAACCGGTGCAAGTAGGCTTTCCTTTTCTGAAAAACTCCTGCAACTTTTCGAGGCAATTCAGAGTTCTGCTCTTGCACGCACTGGATGATTAATCTCCACCCAAACAATCCAAACAAGAGGGGATAAAAACACAAGCTGCTGCGGCACACAGTGTGTCCGGGCTTAAAGAACACCGCAGTGGCTCGTTCTGCTTTCTGAGGAGTCTGGGATTGGTTTCAAAGGAAACTCTTCCCAAAGCAAAAAGCGCATCGTTTCACGTAGATCGTTAGTTATTTTCCTTTTTGAGTGCTGAGAATGGGGTGGAGGGGATTAAAAGAAGAGAACGGAGCCACGGCTCATGCACTGTCTCACCCGTCTCTTGGAGGTGGTGGAGGGAGGTTCCCCGGGGGAGATGTGGGGTGCCTCAATTTGATTTGTGCAGTATCCTTGCATCCTTGGCTTGGGCCCTCTTAGATTAGATGGCTAAAAGGGCAGTTTCTCTCTAATGCATCTGTAAACAGACATAAGCTAGGGTAATTGCCTTCTCGGGCTTAATCCCCAGCCCCCTTCTACCCACCCACCACTTTGCTGGCCTGACGAGTGACTGCTTCTCACTCCCGGAGGCCAACGTAGGCTTGTTGACTTCCAAATTCAAGCCTTCTGGGTAAAAATTTTAGCAACTAGATTGCAGCCTATGGACTGGCCCACCACTCAGACACACTCACACACACATAGAAAGCTTGCTTTTAAATCACAATTTTAGTTCCCTGCAAGTTCAAGTTCAGCCATGGAGATTTCTGCGGACGCAGGCCTTGGAAGGACTTCTTGTTAAAGAGCTTGGCAGATTTTCACCTTCACGTTAGATCCCATCTGTCCTCTGCGGCGTGGTCCCCAGCACAATTTCACCAGCGCTGATAAAGATAAGGAAATTACCATAGTTAAGCTATTCACATGCAATCACGGGGCTCGTTTATTTTTGTCACGATCCTGTATCGCATACCTCGTTAGGGTATTAGCAGAGCCACACGCACATCGACTCTGAGATCTGACAGTTAGTGAAATGGACCTCTTCCATATATCCCATATCTAAGACCTGTCCCCAGACAAACCCAGATATCTGACAACGATTGCAGGCGTGGTCTCCTTCTAAACTCCTAGGCCATTTGATTTCCAGTCCCCAGATATACAGTATTGTGTGTAAACAAGCAAAAAAAATTGGATTTAACTCAACGCTCATTTCATAAATGACTTGTCTGTGTGCTTCTGGGCTAGGATGCATCTTACATTTTTGCTTGTGGTCTAATCAGCTATGCTACAATTTCAAGCCAGGAGTCAACCTTTTCTTTCTAGTTCAGGGAACAACCATATTTGCAGCAAACGTGTTCCTCGTTTGGTGGGGGGCAGCGGGCTTTGCCGGGTCTTCCTCTCTGGCAGCTCTGAGGTTCGAGTCCCACTTGGTGTGCATTGTAATGGATTGGCTTCCTGTCCTAGGTGTGTCCCCTCCCCTTCCAGCCCTACGCCCTGTATTGCCGGGTTAGGCTCTGGCTCGCTGTGACCATGCTCAGGACAAGCAGCTTCAGCTGGTGTGTGTGTGTGTGTGTTTTCCTCATTTATTTTGAGGTCTCAGAAGAGTCCTTTGCAACATTATCATGGAGGCAAAGCAGGCAAAGCTGGGACCTCATAGCTTCAACATTTACATTTACGTTTTACATTTTTTTATTTATCAGACGCTTTTCTCCAGCACGGCTTCCAGTGAACTCTATGTAGTGTTATCAGCCCAAGGTGACTTACACTACTAGATACATTACTTACAATGGGTCACATGTATTCATTTATCAGATGCTTTTCTCCAGAGCAACGTACATCTCATAGAAAATACAATGTGTTTATTACATTGCCAGAAAGAGACACTTAGATGCAAACGTGTAATTCTTAAGTACAGTTAGTGTCTTTCCACCATATGAACCAATGTTCATCACACGGGTAGCTGCATAAAACTTTATCAGAATATCCACAATTCCCAATCACGTTCTTGATAATTTCTTTACAAACATTTACATTGCAGGAGTAGCTGTGTGAATAGCTGCTCCTGAGCTATGTGTTGGATGTGGGCACAAGTCCAGCTCAGACATGCATGGAAGAAAACACTGGCAAACCATGTCTATTCCCACCTTACATTGGAAGCCATGCAATTTGTTACTTTCAGTTGAACTTGACTCAATGGCGCATCCACCTGACATTATTAGTTTGTTTGACAACAGATTTTTATGTAACATTTTGGTTTCATATTTATATATGATTTCTGGGGTAGGGGGTGTAGTGGTGCAGTGGTGGAGTGGGTTCTGCTGGGTCTTTCTCTCTGGTGGGTTTGGGGTTCGAGTCCTGCTGGGGGTGCACTGCAATGGACTGGTGCCCTGTCCTGGGTGAGTCCCTTCCCCCTCCAGCCTTGTACCCTTTGTTGCTGGGTTAGGCGCCGGTGTTTTGCGACCCTGCTTGGGACAAGTGGCTTCAGCGAGTGTGTGTGTGTATGTGGTTTCTGGACTTGATTACCAAGATATGGAAGATTTAACGCTAATACATAGTTACTAAGAAGATACATAAACCTACTTCCAGTGAATCCCACATGTCAGGTGACTGCAGTCAAGTTAATGTATCAGCAATGTGGAGAGCAGATGGAGGACTCTGCTTTGGTTTAATGGTAAGCTGTAAAGAACAGTTCTTTATATCAGGCAACGGGTTAAAAGATACCTAACAGTTGTCTCACTAAAGTGTGGTGGGGACAGGCTGTTAGCCTTGTGGAGTTCACCTTAACCCCATCACTGAGACACTGGTGGGATGACTATATCAGTCCATAGTGAGACAGAGCCCTGATTGACAGAAACAGGACAGAGGAGCACTCTCAGCAGTGCTCTAATGTCCGGTCAGATGGCTGTAACCTCGGTGTGAGATGGACAATTGTCGATTTCGCCTTGGGCTCCAGGTACTCCTTTGTCTTGTGGAGTTGCAATTGCACTCAATTTGTCCTCCAGTAGCTAAAGCACCACACATGTACACATACACTGACACAAGCCGTCATGCTTCTCAAATATGAGATCTGAGTACACACATACAGATTATACTTCAAATCTCTGTGTAGACAATGTATTTCTATACAGTCTTCTCTCTTCCCTGGTAGCTGATGACAATCGGGATCTGTGTGGAGATGACAGAAATGAAGGAAAATGATGTTGTATAAAATGAGAAGGACTGCAGTGTATCAGACAGGTGTGATGTTGGACTAGTGTAAGATGTGCTGGGGGGTGGACCTAGGGTTTGCGCGGCCATCCAAGTTACCTTGATGTGTCACCAAAATGCCGTTTACCGAGGCGTTCATCCACCACAAGGATGTCAGAAGAGTGTGGACCTCCAACGTCAAGATTCCACACCGTCTGATGTGTAATTGTAACAAGCTCACTATAGAGAGCTGTGAGAGGCTTTTCTTCTCTGGAGGTGCTAATGGGGCGATAAGGAGATTGGGAATTTATTTTTCCTGTTCTGCGTTTGACACATCAGTAATGCGGCGAATCGCAGCTCCCGGCAGCTGCCATTTTGCATCCCAGCATGTCGAAATGGGGTTAAATAACAAAAGAAATGGAGAAAAGCCCATTTTCTCCAGATCCAACTCAGTTAGAGTAGGTTACTTCTCTTTCCCTGTCTAAGGCTGCATTCCATTTTCAGGTGGAGAGCTCAAGACAAAATTTGCATTTTGGAATACGTAGTAATGTGGAATAAGGATTCGGAATGAGCGTGCTGGAGGTTGTGGAATCAAAACCCAAGGAATAAGCTGTGTTTTGAGCGCTGCACCAGGTTTCACTCAGAGACATGTCTTGGTGAATGAATATCACCACGGAGGCGTCATGGGGGACTGAATCCCACCGCAAAATTCTCTTGTGAATTGTGTTGTCTAAGGACTAGAGCCACACGACGCTATAGTACAAATTTCTTCAACCCTGTCTCTGTGGCTGGCAGCAGGTAGCGTTGTGGTTACGCCCATGGCCTTGCACTCAATGGAGCAAGGTACTAACCCGAAACCGAGGCAATAAAAATTACCCTGCTGTATAAATGAGTAAAATGGTGGTAAATAGCTTAGTGTAAAACTTAACATTACAAATTGCTTTGGAGAAAATCATGTACTCAATAATACAGTATGTGTGTCATATACATGCATTCATTTAGCAGACACTTTTCTCCAAAGTGACTTCCAATGAACTCTATTTAGTGTTATCAGCCCACACACCTTACATCGCTTACTGTGGTGACTTACACTGCTCGATACACTACTTACAATGAGTCACTCATCTATACGTCAGTGGAACACACACACTCTCTCTGTCACTCACACACTATGGGTGAACCTGAACAGCATGTCTTTGGAGTGTGGGAGGAAACCAGAGCACCTGGACAAAACCCATGCAGACATGGGGAGAACATGCAAACGCCGCACAGACTGAGTGGGGATCAAACCCACATCCTCTCACACCACCCAGGTGCTGTGACACAGCTGCACTATTCACTGTACCACCGTGCCTCCCCTGCATATACATATACATATACATATAAAAACACCCACCTTCAATGTTTATATTGCAGCTAAAGGTTCAGGCAACATAAGCCCTTGGTGGCCACATTCTGGCCCTGCCCTTTTGAGTAATTTTTACAACTATAGATATAATACCACTATGTATTCACTGAAACCATTAGGCTCGGGACCTTGCTCCTTAGATTCAAACTTACAGCTTCCTGGCCTGAAGTAAAAGTCACTAACCATATGAGAGCAGAGAGATGGGAGAATTTATTACACTCCTTCCCCACTGTACTCAAAAATTTGGAGTTGATTTTCTTAGCTCAGCTGGGGACTCCAGCATATCCTCTTTTTAATGTGTTAAAAGTGAATTTTGATTTTTATATATATAGTGTATTAAGTATACTGACAAGAAGCTATTACAATGACAAGCTACAATTACCACAGACAGTATTGATATTCACAACTTAAGTGTCGAGACAAATTCAAGATTGATACGTTCTAAATGCATGTGTATATATAGAAAGTATTTTACATGTGAAATTTGTCCAGACCCATGAGTCATGAATATCAACACCATGTGGTAATTATAGCTTGTCAGTCACACACCATGGGGCGGAGCTAATGTTATGCTCGCGGCCTTTTCGTTGATTAAAGATTGACAGCGAATGCCTCAGAGCTCTGATCTCAGAGCTCCCATTGACGTAGTAGAGAAGCTATGTCGAGACCCAGTGATGGTGACTTCAGCTACCAATGACAGGGTGGGAAATATTGATCTTACAACCTTGTGGCAAAAGGTGATGCTATGGAGGCACTGTGGGTATGCAGAAGGAAGATTATCATAACGCTGGGGAATAATTTTTGATTCCTGAGCCTCTGATGGATTGCAGTGTCCTTGGAGGAACTGCATTTAGAGACCGGTGTCATGTGATTAATAAAATTTTTCAAACACTGCTTCAACATTATCAAAGCATTGTGTCCTGTGTTTGTGTGTCCTTAATGAGCAGGTGTCCCTTCTGGCCCCAGAAATGTGATCTCAGTGGTGAATGAGACTTCGGTGGTGCTAGAGTGGAACCCGCCGCGGGAGACGGGCGCCCGGGAGGACGTGGTCTACAACATCATATGCAAGAAGTGCCGTGCCGACCGACGTACCTGCTCACCCTGTGATGACAATGTGGAATTTGTCCCACGCCAGCTGGGCCTCACTGAGACACGAGTGTTCATCAGCAACCTGTGGGCACACACTCCCTACACCTTCGAGATCCAGGCTGTCAACGGAGTCACCAGCAAGAGCCCCTACCCAGCCCAGCAAGTGACGGTCAACATCACAACCAACCAGGCTGGTCAGTAGCCATGCTGCCTCTGCTTTTCAACAAGTTCCCTATAAAGTCTATACCGCCAAGTATCCTCTTACATGGTGCCTTTAACTCTATACCAACCTGCAGAGGCTCCCCAATTTTCCACTAACTTGCATTAATTGTTCTGCGGAATGCCTTTAATTCTTTGCCAACCTCCAGCAAGTTTCCTGCTGCAAAATGCCCCAACACTAGAACAGTCTTTAGCAAAAATCTTACAGTGCCTCTAACTCTATGCCACCCTTTAAGAAGTTTATTCTTACAAAGTGCCCATAATTCTATAACAACCCCCAGCAAGCATCTTCATACAAAGCATCCTTACGTCTATGCCAGCCTCCAGCTGGTATCTTCATACAAAGTGCCCAAAATTCCATACCAGCTTCCTGCAAGTGGCCTCCTACAAAGTGCCCCAACTCTTTATTAGCTTTTAATAAGAATGCTCTAACAGTGTACCCATAACACCATATCGGCTCTTGACAAGTCTCCTCATACAAAGTGTTCCTGATTCTACACCAACACCCAGCAAGTGTACCAGGTCTTCTCATTGTTGGTTATAGTTCTAGTAACACCCTCAGAATTACACTTTTCTATTAAGTCTGAACTTTATACTTCAAATGTAAAAATCTGATATAAGCTTCAGAAGAAAGCCTGGCACAACCCTAAAACTGACTTTACATAGAATACCCTTACTCTCATACCAACCTCACTGAAATTCAGCTAATTTTGTTTGACCCTGGAAGATGAATTCCTCTATTCCTATAACATCCTATCTGATGTTCTGCCAGACATTCTACACCTCCCTCAAAATAATTGTCCTACCCTCTTAATGCAAATTCATATATCACCTCCTAACCAACGTCCTGTATGACCCTCAGTTAGATGCTCCCTGCCATCCTCAAATGAATGAGTTGTACACCATGCTACTGTTGACCCTGTTGCAGTAAATTCCCCCAGTCTGGTAACAAACTCTCCCATCGTTTGATGTTTTTGGGCATCATCCCTACATAATTTCAGCAGGAAACATTTATGTACATTGGCTGTCTTCTTACATATTTGCTAAGACATGACAGACTTGTACATATAAATCAAAACCATTCCTTCCTGAGAATAAGTAGTTCTGTGGTCAGATATGAAGAGTGCATTTTTTTTTTTTCTACGGGTATTCTTTTGTGACAAAGCTAAGAAGTTTCCATCAAACCAAAGCTATGACAGCCTTTGGCTCTGTCTCTAACTACAAGAAAGAAAAAAAAAACATCACAGACACACAGTAGAGCACACAATAATCAGAGTTGGTGAAGCGATTATTGTAGGTTGTTGAGGATTCTCCCAAGCGACTCTCCCTTTGCTTCAGTTCTCCCAAAGTTTCCTGGCATGTCATTACATTGCGAGGTTTGCATATTCTCTCCCCAGAGCAATTAGCAAACTCGTCACAATGGCTGCTTCTGGTCTGAAGCCCGCCTGTATTCAATGGGGAAATGCTTGCGGAATTTGTCTTGTGACTAGAAGGTTGGGGGTTTGAGTCCCAAGAGAGGAGCTGCTGTTGAACCAAAAGTCAAGGTGCAGACCCCTTCCTTTCTCCTTGAATATTGTAAATGTGACATCGTGTAAAAAATACTGCTTACAGTACTAGTATGGCTCAACTGTTTTCCACTGAATCAGTGCGTGATTACTGTACACCTGTACTGAAGGCTTGTAAATTTTTTGTGGCAGGGCCAGCATTATAATGAGTAGCTGAAAATACAGTTGGTCCCTGATTTACAATGGGGTTATGTTCCGCGAAACCCATCGTAAGTCTAAAATATTGTAAGTCGAAAATGCATTTAATACGCCTAATACACACCTCTGCAAGACAGACTGGGAGATGCGGATCGCTGCTGCTGCCCAGCATTGCGAGAGAGGATCGCTCAGCGTATCGCTTGCCTGAGAAAAAATCAAAATTCAAAATTTGACCTACGGTTTTTACCGAATGTCTATCGCCAGCTCACCATCGTAAAGTCGAAAAAATCATAAGTCGAACCATCATAAATCGGAGACCAGCTGTAGAGTGTTTATAGTTGCTGGTTTTGGATCTGAAGGTTGCTGGTTTGAATCTCACATTCTGCTGTAATGCCCCTGAGTAAAAGATTTACCTTAAAAATTACCCAACAGTATAAATTAGTAAATAGTTGTAAGTAGCTTAACATCGTAAGTAACTTTGGAGAAAAGTGTCAGCTAAACAAATAAACGTAGATATTATGTTCTATAGGCAAAACCCAATGGCTGGGGCAAAGAGGAAGCTATTGAATATTGTGTCACCTGTAGAACAAACCTGGGGCATGGGTTTCTGTGGTCTTGCAACACTGAGAAAGGTCTTTGCTTTGGGTAAATAGCTGTCTCTGTATACGCAAATAGTCGTACTTAGCTGAGTTTCGTTGGGTAAAAGTGTGAGAGGACCATATAAAATCAAGTGATGTGCATGCATCTTAAGTGAGATGCTGCTGTAATTTGTGCCCTGGCTATTATTTTCAAAGTCGTGGTTTTGGTGGTGGTGGGGGAAGAATTCCTCTGTGTCTGCAGGAATCTTTCCATTGCGGTCTCAAGATGGTCGGAGTCTTCCACTGGCAGCAATGGCATCTTTCCTTGGACAGTACAGCCACAGTTTGTTTTTAATATGTATTCATGAACTTGTGAGAAGTTGCAGTCTCGTTCTTTATCTCCTCAACGATCGGACAGTGTTTTGTATCACACCGCTCTGCCAGGGGACCTTTGCCGTGGCTTTAAACGGGGGGCATGATCCGAGATCAAGTGGAGAATTGGCATCAGGCCCATTTCATCACTCTCCGCTTTTCTTCTGAAGGAACGATCGCGTTTGCTGGAGGCCAAAGTTCAGCAGTAGAATGCAGCGTACCATGGGAATATTGACAGCGAGGCTGGGGATGCGGTGTGATGGATTTCTGTTTTATTGTGTGTGTTTGTGTGTGTGTGTGTGAGCTTCGACTCTTATAGTAAATGTTCCTGTTCGCTGGTGATAAAGCTTCTTCCTACTCTCTAATGAGCAGTTTCATGTTCACTAAACAGCTTTCTACTTTTTCGAAGCACTTCAGTTTTTCTGGTAAACAGCTTCCTATTTTTTGTTGCGACACTTCCTTTTTCTGGAAAACAGCTTCCCACTTTAAAACAAAGTACTTCCTTATCCGGGAAAACAGCTTCCTAATTTTCGCTGAAACACTTTTTTCTTCTTAAGCAGCTTCCTTCTTCTGGGGAATACTTTCAGTTTGTTTGACAGGCAGCCTCTGCCTTGAACTGTTGCCCTTTTTGTGCAGCAGTTTCGTACCTTTTTGCGAACATGAGCATTTCCCTGCGGAGATGTTTCTGCTTCAGTTATAAACAGTTTTCTTCTAGTCATTAACTATTTTTTCCACTTACTTCTGTCTCTGTTGGGCATAGGAAATGGTGACTTCTTAGAATCCCTTCAGCAAGTCATAACGGTTGAGGTGCGAAACAGTGCTGTTTGCACACCGCTGTGCCTGAGGCCGATGGAGAAACGTTCACCTCGGCCGTGGTATTGACAAAGGACACAGAGCTAACTAACCCTCAATATGTTTTCATTTTATTGTGATTAAGAAACTCTCCTGCCCTGCCCATGTAAACACTGCTTTCCTGTCCAACTTTGATTTTTTCCCCCCTCTATTCAAAAACACTCACTGGCATGCAGACTACCACTCTGTGGAAACAGTTCCGCATCAC
Organism: Scleropages formosus; assembly: GCF_900964775.1. NCBI lineage: Eukaryota > Metazoa > Chordata > Actinopteri > Osteoglossiformes > Osteoglossidae > Scleropages > Scleropages formosus. The sequence continues at coordinate 29,628,934 of NC_041814.1, read as the reverse complement.
TTCAGCTCTGGCATTTATTAAAGTTCTGCTGTCGGTCTGGATGCTGCACTGATTTTCCTTTTCTGGCATTTTGTTTTGACTCCACAAGAGACTAAACCATTTGAGATAAGCTATTTAAATTATTTTAAATGGCTTGTATTTTGTGAATATTGCATGAAGGTCTTTACTGATTTTTTTTTAAAGAGTCTGTCCTATGAATGTAGCTGGAAATTCATACACAAAATTACTTGAGATAGAAATTAAGTAACAGCAAATAACACACACTGTCTGAAACTGCTCGTCCTGGCGAACCGGAGCCTAACCCGGCAACACAGGGCACAAGGGGACACACCCAGGATGGGACGTCACTCCGTTGCATGGCACCCCAAGTGGGACTCAACCCCCAGACCCACCAGAAAGCGGGACCTGGCCAAACACGCTGCAACAGTGTGACTCCCTAACAAAAACTCAAATGGTAGTCTCTGGTAGGTTTGGGGTTTAAGTCCCGCTTGGGTTGCCTTGTGTGAGACTGGTGTCCCATCCTGGGTGCATCCCCTCCTTCTCTGGTCTTACGCCCTGTGTTGCTGGGTTAGGCTCCGGTTCACTGCAACCCCACTTGGGATAAGCAGTTTCAGTCTGTGTGTGATTATCCCATAGACTGAAATTTTTTCACTTCAAAATCAGATTGATAGTCCATGGCATAGGCATGTTTCCATCCATGATCCATCCTCAAAATTCCACTCAACATTGCAGGAGTCCAACATCGCAGGGGGTCTGTTACGCATGAGTCTATTGTGATGACCTGTTGGCCTGTAAGAGATGAGAGAGTAAATAGCTACGATTGTCAGGAAGGCCTAATGGCCTGACTAAACTGTCCCATTTGACAGGGTAAGTAGCCCACTTGACAGATGGATCTCGAACCAATGCGTTTTTCTCATTGTTAATGCTTCAACGAGTAATGAGGTAGCTGCCTTTAATTTGGTTTCTGTGGAGCCAGGGCACCATTGTTGCCAGGTAATTGCTCTGATTCTGCTGCCTCCTGACAGGGCTTTTCATCATGGAGGTGGACAATGGTGACCGTGGCGACAACTCATGACTTAAGGTGGAGACAAGGGTCTGGAATGGGGCAGCTAGGAGGCTCCATCCTCTCTATGGATCCACCTTAACGCACTGTGAGGAAAAGCTCACACAACATGTCCTACTGTTTGGGAAATGAGAGAAAATTATAGGGAGTATGTTGTGGGAGCCATTTGGTCACTTTTGCATGATTTCAGTGCTATCTTATTGTGAGAAGAACACTTCAGACCAAGGCTGGACAACCCTGGGGACCTTCATCGCTCCAGTGGCCACTCTCTTTCACTCATTCATATCTAAAATCAGTGTATGTCTTCAGTGTAGAAAGAAGAACTTTGATGAGTATTCCATGATCTGGACTGAAACACAAAGACTTAAAAGGTGTGTTGTTCCAACATTCATAGTCTATGGACTGAAGATATGCTATTTTTCTCCTAGAAGATATTGATAGCATGGTGGCAGAGCTTGAATAGCAAACTTGCTAAGCCCTTCTGTACAATTTTTATGTAACTGAATGGGTAGCAAACTGCATGGTGTTCACCACCATTGGTTTCAGACTCAGACAGCCAAAATTTAAATCCCACTCTGGCTTTAGTACTCTTAGGTAAGGTATTCATCCTGAGGCTGGTCTAGTAAACACTGCCTAACTTAAAAAAAAAAAAAAAAAGAATAGGTTGAGCTGTGCATTGTAAGTTGCTTTAGAGAAAAGTTTCAGCTAAATGGGAAAGTTCACGTTTTGCAATGTGATTGACTGATGACTTTTTTCTCTTTTCAAAAAAAAAATAGATCTTTCCTTAAGAATACTATTCAAATGACGTCAGCAGCTTGCTCACTCACTACCGAAGATCACTTATTCATGGTATTCTGGAGCCTATCACGAAAGCACAGGGCACAAGGCTAATTAAGTCATACCCTGGAAAGAACACAATCGTTCACTGGTTAAATTAGGAATACAGGTAGTCCCCAACTTACGATGGGGTTACATTCCGCGAAACCCATCATAAGTCAAAAATATCGTAAGTCAAAAATGCATTTAATACAGCTAACCTACCGAACACCAAAGCCTAGCCTACGTGTGATGGCCATTATGGGATTGCTGCCTTCATGCTGAGCAATTATCTTGAGTTTCTCCTCAACAGTAATTGCCCTCCTCTTCTTAGTCTCACCAGTAGCAGGAGACACAGATGGGCATTTCTGTGACATCATGGATGCACAAAACACAACGTAGATACAAGGGGTATCCAAAAAACTGCTGGCAACACAGAACACTGTAGAGCTGTAGAGTATCGGTTGTGTACACTATCGATGCATGGCAGACTGGGAGATGCGAATCGCTGCCACTGCCCAGCATCACAAGACAGCATTGAACTGCATATCGCTTGCCCAGGGGAAAAAAAATCAAAATTCAAAGTACGGTTTCTGCTGAATGTCTATCGCCAGCTCACCATCGTAAAGTCGAAAAATCGTAAGTCAAACCATCGTAAGTCAAGGAGCAGCTGTACGTTTAGAATATATTTTAACTGTGGTTATGTAAAGCATGAACACTGGGTCCTACCGGTTACAGAAAAGGTTACAGCTTGCTCAGCAGGTCTTCTTGTAGTTGACTGTCTTTAATGTGTGAAACAAGGATGCTGATCCCAGCTCCTTGAGTGGTGTGTAATTTTTAAAAAATTTTTAGACAGTGGAGTACATTTGAAGATTGCTTCCCTTTTGTAGTTGCAAAATATAGATTTTAGTCTGTACTAATACAAACATAAGCAGGCCTGTATCGATACAATACACAAATTTAAACAGTAATTTGGCAAATTAAATTCATTAAAGGACTGAGCTGGACTTTGAAATAACTGCAAAGGGATTGGAAAGCACATCTTATTTATGTTGATTCATTGTGTATTTATTGTAGCCATGTATAGTTTAAAAATGTACAGAAAGGTTTCATTTTTCTGAATTTATTATTTTCATGAACACTGGAGTGAGGGTGTATGTACTCCTGCTCCCAGTCTGACAGCCAACAGAGCATCTCATACTAAGAGCCATATTAAAGACCTGCTGGGGGGTCTCCGTTGGCTTCAGTCTCTGCTGCCTCCTTGGCGCGACTCAACGGCTGCCCACAGGAACAGCCCAATTTCTCTTCCCCTGCATCCCTTTCATAGCGGCTGGCGCCGGCACCCAGCTGAACCGTCAATCCGTCTTGGTGCCCCCTCCCCACATGCATCTCCACACCATGACCACTGCTTCATCCACATCCACATCCTCATCCCATCACGGACATTTTTCACATCATTTCTCGGTAGAAACTTCAGGCTTGTGGTTACTGTGATCAAAACCAAACAGACTGTTCCAGTTATTTCTCATCCTTCCAAAGCCAGACGGTGCCCACAGAATCTTTTGAGGTTACTCAAGTCCAATGGAAACCAAAAATATGAACTACTGTAAGCTATTTGTAAAGAGACATGCTTTCTTTTTTTTTGCGCTTGGATTACCCAAGTCATTTCATACATTTTTTCAGCTGTAAAACAATCCTGGCACCTCATCCTGCTGGATAGGCATTCATTAGTGAGTTAACGTCCTTCAGAGAGAGGGCAAAAAATATACCTTTTCATCAGCCCGATATTTTGCTGAAGAGTTCTGGCGGAGGCAGGTGCTTATGAATATTCATGATCACAGCACCCGTTAATTGTTTGGTTCCGATTCGGAGCGCTATCAATATGCGATTGCAGCTGCCAATCCCTCCACACTCTTATGAATATTGATGAATGGAAGGATGGGGAGTGGTCCTCGGCAGAAGAGGTTTTCACCGTTAGGTAGGTGTCGTCCTGTCACTTTCTGCAGGTTCTTGATGAGGTACGTGCTCAGGTGTGGTCAGGTGACAACCGTCCTTGAGAACATCAAAGGTTACACACACACACACACACACACACACACACACACACACACACACACACACACACACACACACACATTTTCAGAACCGCTCGTCCCATACCGGGTCACGGGGAACTGGAGCCAAACCCGGTAACACAGGGCGTAAGGCCGGAGGGGGAGGGGACACACCCAGGACGGGCTTATGCACTACAGTATCCACAAAATGAAGTTTTTAAAGCCAAGGTGTGAACCATGCCTGCAGTGATATTGGCACCCTTGACACCTGACCTGCGTCCTCGATAACAGCAGAATGAGCTTTGAACGTTTAACGTTCCCTGTTCAACATACCCCGGTTAACGAAGCCCTCAAGGCTGGATGCCTTAAATCCCGCTGCAGGTGAGCGAAAAGAGAGGATTAGAGAACAGACAAGCGCGACCAAGTGTTAATGAAAAGGTTGTTGCTCACTATTCTTGCTGTGAGCTGGGGAAGGGTGGCCACTGACAGCAGGTGCGTAGCGGAACGCGAGGGGCCCTCTGCCAAGCCTAGTGACCAGCTGGCGCGTTTGTGATCCGCTCGGAGCGAAATGAAGCGGCACGGTTGCCTGGCTGGCCCTTGTGCAGACGAGGCTTTCAGCAGGGAGTGTAGAAGCCCTTTGAAGAGGGTGCTTCTTCAGGAACTGGTCGACTTGTCTGCGTGTGGCCGTTTACGTGGCATGGGCCGCTTTAAAGCCCACTACACCCTAAGCTGCCAATGGGAAGGACTGGAAACACAGATGAGCCATGTGCCGAGGCTGGCATTTGTCCTCGGGAGAAGCTTACCTGGCAGGAGATAAACGCTCTTCAGAACAGTGGTAAACACACAAGGATCACATATGGAAGCTACAAAAGTATAAACAATAATTTTTGGGTGGTTTAGTCTTTCTCGTGTGCTTGATTTGACTTTTTCCATGCCTGGAAAACAGGATTTCATGTCCATAGTCTCAAGAGTTTTAGGACACAATGATTTTCACTCAACCTCACATCTTAATTACTTCATTTCGGTAGATATATTTCTAGCGAGTCTCACCTGATGTTTCAGGTGTGAAACAGGAGCTAATTAAAATTAATGTATTTTCTGAAACTTACCCTGGAGGGCTAATATTGTGTGCTCCATTGGAACTGAATAGCCACTAGGGACAGGTCCTTGCAAGTGTCCCACTTTACCTTACCTGACCCCAGCTGCTACAAAGCTAGAGATGGAGGTAACTGTGAATATGGGGTTGAGAGGTGAAGTGGATTGTGTCCTGCACTAGGGCTACTGGCACTAACTGGGCCTGGCGATGGCACCCAAGTGGGAGCTGCGACTCAGACCTTTGAGGGATAACTAGCTGTGTCACGGCACTACTGCTGGGTTTCAGGAACTGTCCATGACACACGTGAAGAGGTGTTAGAAGAAGCAGACTTTTCTCCATTATCACATTCAAAGGTTTTTTTTTTTTTTTTTTGTAAGCAGACCATGAAGCACCAAGCCATTATCGTCCTGCACCATCTTGTCAAAGGAAGCCCTGGACACTGAAGGATGTAATCCTCCTTAGTGGGCGAAGCCCTGGCTGCTTTGTACTCTTCTGGTGATGTGCTTTAGCGAACATAGAGAGGTGTGTATGTGTGTGTGTGTGTGTGTGTGTGTGTGTGTGTGTGTGTGTGTGTGTATGTGTGTGTGTGTGCAGGAGGGTGGCAGAGGGATTGTGGGGAGCCATTTGACAGCTGTACTATTCTTATCTCCTCTTGCTGAAAAACCGTCTCGGTCCTTTGCGCCAGTTTCCAGGAAGGTCCATGGGGGCACGATGACCCTGGCAAATATGGGTTCACTTCAGTGGTCCTGCTCCAAAGGTAGCAGTCTGATGATGTGATGGGGAGCAGAGACATGCCCACATGCTCCAGTAAGGAGGCCAAGGGGAACTTCAGGTTATGTGCCCATGCATGTGCGTGTGCTTTGGGAAGCCATAGTGCACTCATACGAACTCACACAGACCGCACTGTCAGTCTCCCTTGTGACTATAATTCAACATTCAGTTCCTGCCTTTCTGCAAATTGACACAGAAATGGAAGTTGTCATCCACCTGGTCCCAGGCTGACAGTGGTGCCCCCCCAATCCCTGTCCTCCACCAGCATGGTGACACAGGTTCCTGGAGGCTTCACTGCTCTTAATCTCCTCAGTGCCACGCGACTGCCTCACACACTCGGCTATCTCACACGCTGCGGCCTCACAAACTCGGCCGCCTCACACACACTGTGCGCGTCAGCCCCGAGTGGCTGGTGGCTTCATTTTGGCAGAAGATTAGAGGAGAGAGGAGTGAGGCTGCCTGGCTGTGAGATGGGCTCAAATTACAGGCCTGCAGTTGTTTAGAAGCGCTCACCTATTCCATTACCCTTCCATGCCCCCGTATCTGTATATCCGTGTGTGAGCGAATACCATGCTATCCGTGTGTATATTTGTCTGACTGCTGTGTGTAAATGAACACAGTGTCTTGGGTGTTATGGAGGAAGATGATGTGTGCATTTGTGGACGTAAGTGTGTGTGCGGACCAATGCGAATAACTAGGACATTAGAGTAGCTATGTGTCGCTAACGCAGTGACCCTTGGCACTCTCGTCTGCCCCCAGCCTCTGTCGTCTCACACTTAAAAGCCCACCATCCGTCGAGCGAACAACCCACTTTTAGGAGGGGAGGACAGCGAGTCGTTCCTTCATTTTGCTGTATAAGAGAAACCAAACCATCGGAGATGGGTTTCTTCATGGAGGGGTTGAGTGTATGTGTGTGTGTGTGTGTGTGCGTGTGTCTCCAGGTCACCTGAAAGGCTGAAGTGTTCAATGTGTTAAGGACTGCAGCCTGTCTGAAAACAAATTAATCATCCTAATAAAGCAACGTTCTCATAAGCCATCAGTCATGCAGGTTATATCTCCTCCGTTGACAAATTGAGGTAATATTGTAAAGAAACTGTTTCGAAGAGCTAATTAGTCCCATGTTTTATCGTAATCCTCTCACTGTTGAACATCCATGGTGACCTTCAGAGTGGGAGATGGTTACTCTTTAGGAAAATAAAATCACATACACACTGGATTCAGAGTCAAGGAGACTACGTTTGGAGGCTGGCAGATTACCAGGTTGGAAACCCCTAATGATGTGACACAGTGCATTGTGGGAATGAGCGGTGGATAATTGAATAAGGCTGTCTGGAGGGAGCACACCAGCCTACTGATAGCTGTTTCAGGAATGTTCTGTGTCTGTATTTGCACGTGTGTGTCGAGAGGCTAGACAGAAACAGTTTCCATTCAGGTCCCCCCCCACTCTGTCTTCATTAGCATTTTGACCAAGTAGGGCCACTAGCGGAGCGTTTAGCGCCGCGCCAGGCCAGCGGAGAGAGACGCTCGCATGCTGGGTTCGCTCTGACGCTCCTGCACCTGTAGTCGAGGCAGTAATTAAGGCTAATGTTGCACCTTAATTATGTTGGTACACACAAACACACGCCCGCACGCACACACGCGTACACAGCGGCGGCTGCTACTGTAATTATCCGTCGGGACATTTAGGCAAACGAGCTCACTCTGAGCGGTAGACAGAGAAGCATCGCAGCGGAACGCGATCCAGGGTGTGAATAAACCAGCGGCACCGAAAGTTGCAATCATCCACACATTAATAACCTGTGTGGGTGGGAGGGAGACTCTGCCAGTCTATTTGAATGACACATTCAGGAGCCAATCACATGGTCAGAATGGAGATGGGAGCCGAGCAGACAGCAGGAGGCGCACCGGCTAGGGAGCCAGACTTGATGGCTGCCGTTAGCTTAAGTAAGAGATGCAGCTTCTATGGGACATAAGCAATGTTGAAAACCGATATTACGCCAAAAATGTGGGCCGAGACAAATCCTGCGTGAAGAGCGAACCGCCAAGCGAGGCACTCCATTTAAAGGATGCTGACTAGTGCAGCTGGGCCCATGCCCGAGTTTGTGATTCACTCAGAGACAGGTCGAGCGCAGGAGAGTGGCTCTGAGGAGGGACGAGAAGAGCACACCGATCGCTCTAAGTGCGCTCTTATGTGTTGACACTACAGCCAAGCTCCAGCTCCACTTATGGCTTTATTTCTGTTTATTTGTGCAGAGAAGCGGCCACTCTGTTGCAGTCGCCCTGCCTGGGATGTCCAAGTGGCCCAACGCTTCTGCAGGGCTTCAGAGGCAGGGGCTCTACGGATCAGCTGGGGTGTGGGTGTGGATGTGGGTGGATGAGTGGTTTATATATGTATGTCTCGATGATTATGCGTGCATACTTTCATATTTGTATGCATGTCTGTTGCCGAGCGGTTGTCGCCCTTTTTTTATGAGCACATGGATATGAAGGTGATGCTCAGTGGTTAAAAAGCATCATATGATTGAATGGTTGTGTGTTACTGTATGTGTGTCTGTGTTTGTGTGTGCAATTAAGATGCATGTGAGCACGGGTAACCATGTTCATACATGAGTGGTGCTCATGCGTGCTAGGGGTATATTTCTATATGTGTTTATGGGTGTAAGTTTTTTGGAAACAAACTCTCATTGCCTGCTGCTGTCAGAACTCACACAGAGACACAAGGCTCAGTTTGATGGACATTTTTCAGGATCCACCCACACAAAAAACTTACTTCTACCTCTCCGCTCCCCATACTTTCCTATTGTCCTGTAGAATCGGCCTCAAGCAGCATTGGGCAGTGACAGGCAGCATTGGGCAGCATCGGGGAGTGTTGAGCAGCATTGTGTAGCACTGGGTGATGACAAGCAGTGTTGAGCAGCATCAGGAAGTGTTGAACACCTCCAGGCCCATTAGTGCTCTTGTGCAAAATGATGGTGCTTTTAGCACAGTCACTGCAGCCATCTATGGTCGTCAAGCATGTTACTCAGTCTGCCCACCTTTCCTCCCACACAGGGATCGCCCGGTGAAAACACGGTGACAGCAAATGGAAAAGAAGCATTTATGTGCATATTCTTCACAAATGTACATGTGTTATGGGTATTCCTGACAGTCATATTTGCTGTTGGTGTTTGTTTATAAGTGCATGGGTGTATGCTCACATTTATTCCTTTAGAAAGTGTTGCACAGTTTAAGATCATATTGATACTGTAAGTTAGAATAACTTATCAGAAGCTGAAAACACGTAAACAGGAAGAGCAGGTGAAAAAGTACAGTGCTGGTCTGAACAATGGAAGCCTGAACAATGTAAGAGTTTAGGAAGAGTCTTATTGAAAGGTTAATATTCCAAGCCCATGCTGTGACAAAAAGAACACCTAGCAAAGTGACAGCTGATGTCATGAATAATGTCATGTGCTGTCTACAGTGTTCTGTAACAAGCAAAAGATCATATGTTTGTAAAGTGTCCATATGTAAAGTCATGTATACACTGTGCCAGGCAAATAAACGGGACAGATTATCACAGGTGAACTCATCAGGGGTGTCTGAAGAGATGAGTTTTAAGTTGTTTCTTGCAGAATGGAAGGGATTCATAAGTTCTGACTAAGAGGAGATTGCTCCACCATTGTGTGGCCAAGGTGGAGAAGAGAAGTGATTGCGATTTAGGAGCTTTCAGAGATTGGACAGTCAGATGACCCTAGATTGCATATTGCAGAGGTGTGTTCCCGGCAGACCCGAAAGAAAGGACTTAACAAGGGTTTCGATCTGTCAAAGTGAATGGAGACAAGGAGAGATGTGACATGAAAATGTATTAGCTTGTCAAAGACGAGTCATGCAGCAGCTTTTTGGATAACACAGAATGGTAAAATACACATTCTGTTATGCTAACCATGACAGAATCACAGTTGCATGGATGAGAAGGATGCCCATCTGGATAGGTACAGTTTCAGGAGGTTGCCAGCCACCTGGTCAGTGGTGTCAGCTAAGAGGAAAAAGAGAGGTTCGTTGTCATCCTGCCACTTTGAGTGAATTTCTGTGCAGGGATTAACAAAGTACAACCATATCCTGCCCTAGCCTATAATATAGTCTTTGCAGTGATTTGTAAAACCATCTGGAATAACAAAACCATGATATGTAGTGCAAAGTGGAAAGAGGTTGGGACCCAGCATTGATCCCTGTGGCACACCTCTAAGAGTCCGCATGGAGAGCCTCCAAGACGTAGGACGAAAATAGCTGGAGGTAGACTGGTATGTAACTGTGGTCAGTATTATAGTGTGTTATTTTAACAGCACAAAGTAGTATCATACACATGACAGCGTCGCAGAAATGTCAAAATCCAAACCTATATTTATCTGACACTTTGCTTCAAAGCAACTTACAATTATTTGCCATTTATATAGCTGGGTTATTTTACTAGAACAATCTTAAGGTAAGTGAGTTGCTCAAGAGTACTACAACCGGAAGTGGGGATCAAACCTATGGCCTTTGGGTCCAAAAGCAGTAGCTCTACCCCTATGCTACCAACTGTCCCCTGGAAGAGCTACTACCTATACAGAATACCTAAGCCTACACAGAATCAGCCACACCTGCATGGGGCCTATGGAGACAAAATCTTCTCAATGTTTCATTCCTCCATGACTCTATGGAAAATGCCGCAAAAGCAATTTAAAACCCTGGGGCTAGCTGCAAGCTCACAACTCAGGGGCTAGGAGTCATGCGGTAATTGATAACAATGTGCAGAGCTGGCCAGCAGCGCGTGAAAGAGTCAAAAAAGGCAGAGAGTTGGAAGACGAGGCCTCCGTCACTCCGTCAGGAAAGACCCTGGGATGAGGAAGGAAGCGTGGGGGGGGCATCGTGCTCTGATAGGTTCATCGGCATCAGTTCAGCCGTTCCACACCATTGGTAGAAATAAACACGTCCAAATGGAAATCTACCGATTTGCAGTTTCCACAACTCCACAGATGCATTTTAGATATTGAATCACAAACAATTTGTTGCCCCCTCCAGCCCATCACCCCCACCAGGCCCCCCGAACCACATTTCCATCATGCTTGTTGTCTCATCTCCATCCCTGGGAGGAGAATCAATGAGCCGGCAGAAGCGATACCCTAGCACTGGGTTTCCAGAGCCAGCGGGGTGGAGCGCACTTTCAGAGTTAAATCATAAAATAGTTACGGTCGCACTGCGGTGTATCTTCTTCGAACGAGTGGTAAATCAGACACACAACACAATGGTCACTCTACCTCGTGCGTTTCCTCAGCTGGTACTGTTCTCGTATTCTTCTCTCATTTTCTTGTTTCTTAACAATACGAACATAACAGCAGGCACCGTGCACTCTAACCCAAGTTTGCAACTGCCTTCATTGTCCTGAGGGTAGTAATCTTGACACACAGCCCGAGAATTTGCAGTATCTTGGTACTTATTCTTGCTGGTTTGCGGTGTATTCTATTCCGCAGGACTTCCACCGCTCCCAACATTTATTTCACCTAGCAGAAAATTTTAGTTTTAACTTACGATAATGTTGCTAGACTTATTTGTTATAAATAGCCAAAAATTAATTAAAAGAAATTCAGCAAAAATGTGATATTTTCCTCCAGCACAATTACTGCAATGATTTAGTAGGTGTCTCGGCTGGATTTTTTTTTTTAACCTTGCAGCAATGCTTTGTGTTCAAAACATCATTTAAGCCTTTAAGTGAGATTAACTTCATCTCATCTGTTTATGTAACACATTATAAAGTTCTTTTTGTACGTCTCAGAATGCGCAACACTTCTGTTGTGACCCCCGTATATCTGTAAGCAAGCAATTACATGTAAAATGCAGATGCTTTATTCATCTCAGGTTGCTAAGATCCTGGTTTCACAGTGTTGCAGCCTGAAAGCCAATGAAAATGTTGAAATTAATCTTGAAGGCTCTGTGGGAATTTTCTGAAGGCTACTACAGCAGTGGACATCCTAAGATTTGCAACCAGTCTTAGCAAGAACAAATATTTTGACCCAGCTGGCCTATGCTGATGTGAATGGTGAATGCACTGATGGGTGATGTATTTTCTGTTTCAACAGCTCCATCCATTGTACCCATCATGCACCAGGTCAGCTCTACGATGAACAGCATCACGCTTTCATGGCCGCAACCCGAACAGCCCAACGGTATCATCCTAGACTATGAGCTGCGCTATTCTGAGAAGGTAAGGCTCTGGTGAATCCATTTCAGATAGATTTGTTTTTCCATTCACAAGGCCTTCAGGAAAGTACAGTACAAACAATGGCTTGTTGCTGACAGCTGTCTTGCTTGCATTCATTTCCATGAGCTGCTCCCTGGAATGGTTTTCTTTTTTTCCGCTATTTTTGATTGGCCGGTGCCCTCCCATTTCAAGAAAATGGGAGTGTTGAACAAAAACCTTTGTTCGACTCTGTGTGAAAAAAAAAAAAAAGGCAGTTCAACACATGCTTACAATGTTAAGACTAGACAAGCTATCTATGCGGTTGACTGAAAGAGATCACTGATAAGTCATTATGTATGACTGTTCTGAGGACCTATCCAAGCTTTCACCTGACAGGATACTGGCCCCACTTTTTCACCAATCGCACCTTAACAACCTCCAGGCAAGAAGCACTGTTAGCTGGCCAAGCTGAAGACCCAAGTTCCAGTCACAAGACTTTGACTTCAGGGAGTGGCATTACCTTTGCAGCAAATTCACAGTAGGGTCCCCAAAGACCGCTATGTGCTGGTTGATCTAAAGACACAGCTGATCTGAGAAGCTGCCATTGTCATGCCCCCCGACTGCGTGCCCGACAATCGCATCTGTGACTAATCAGGGAGGCAGGGTATAAAGAGGCTGCCCTGACGCTCCACATTGCAGAATGTCATCTAGAGAAGACGCAACTCGCAAGAAAGCCTCTTTCTCTGTTTCCCATCTTGTTCCCCATTCCTTATCCGTCTTGTGTTCATCTCAGTTTGGTTCCCCAGTTCCTCGACTCTCTGCTCCGTGACCTCAGCTCTGATTTTGTCTGCTCCTCGGAACGACGTACGACGATCGATCTACCCCTATCTGTCCCTGACTGTTCTTTTGCCTGCCCCACTACACGAACACGCACCGGCATTTGGGTCCGTCGACAGAATCCCTGTGCGCAACATGACAGCCGTCTCGTGCCAGATCCCACCTCCCCTCAGCTCACGCTACGTTGCACCAACTCACACATACTGGAGCACATAAACAGACAAGCCAGGAAGTGCTGTGATCGTGTGCTGATTGTTACTCGAGCAGAACGGCTCCATGCTCAGTCATCGGCGTATTCCCCTGGTAAAGGCTCGCCGAAGCAAAAACAGGTTGTTAGAGATCTGTTTCCCTGATATCCCAAGTAATGAGATCCTTTAGAATATACACAAAGGACAGCAAATGTAACGGTCTGAATGAGCGCTGTAGGGATTCCCTGCTTAGACTTTTTTCTTTCAGACTTGCCTAAGTCTTTCCTTTCCACTTCTCAAGAGGCATTGTTTGTTCTTCACTGAGGCTGTTGTGCAGCTCATGCCTCGGAACTATTGAGCTGTTGTGGCCGGTTTAATAGGTACTGAAAATCACCATACACTTTCCCTGGCTGCGAATGCCCATGATCTGCAGTGAGCTTCACTTCGTACTTGACTCAGACACGGTCCTCCCAAGGCCGATAACACCATGATCTGTCCCATTCGCACGTTTCCGCCATTTCCTAATTGCTTTCAAACAGCTGTTGAAATGGCCTTTGTGGCCCCACGATAGCTTGTTAATTACACTGGAGCAGGACTTCCGACGCAAACGCAAGGTTGCTAAGATACTGCTGCGCTTGGCCGGACCCGGATGAAAAGGGCACCCGTTGGCCGGGCAGCTAAGGCTGCATGATTGGTTCGGCCTCAGGAGTCTGACCTAACAAGCAGAATCAGACCTAGCGATCCGTCGCGGAGCTTTGAGCTGCCTTGGCTTTTTGTGCGCAGTCTCAGACCAACGCACTGTCTTAGATCCCAATCCGATTATCAGTTCCGGTAACATGATCTTGAGATAGACCTATATAGCTTATTCAGGTATGACAAGCTTTCTCAGAAGTTTCAAATTTACTTTTCATTTTTGACATTATATGGATGTGATTAGACCTATTCAGTGTATTTGATTAGTTGATATTTGATTTTATCACCTCGCTCCTTGTTGGAAATGCAAGCGTTGAATGAACACAACAAAACGTCTCAGCCTTTCTAATTATTTGCTGGTCCGTTTCACAAAATGATCCTGGCAACATGGATTTGTACACAAACTATTATGGGTACTTACAAACTGGTCCTGTGATGTCATGAACTGTGAGGGTGGCATGTTAGAAAGTTACGGTGAGGTATCATAAGCGAAAGGTAATCAGCAGACTTGCTAACAGGGAAGGATAGAAGGAACAATCCAGTAGAAGCCATCAATTTGGCTGGTTTATATGCTCAGAAGAGAGTGAAAATGTTTTTACAGCCCGCGTCTGGTGTTCTGCCCCTTGCTATGTGGTGGTCAGTGCCTAATGGATGTACTTTCAAGTTCCGTAATACCCCTGAGCACGTCAGTGCCGCAATGCACCTGAGTGAAGAAAACACAGATTCACTGTGATGTCCTTTTCTAAAAAAAGGGTTTTCAGGATATTGAATCGTTCATCCTGGTTGTCTGGTTGTACCCAATTGCCAGGTTTGCGAGATTTACTGGCCTCCTGTTTGCAAAACCTGTGCTGAGAAAGATACCATCCAGATTTGTGCCATAAAACAGATAATTCCCAAAATCATCTGCAAGCACAGAGAATAGAGCACTGCCATTACATCTATTTATATCATTTTATTGGCGGAGAAGCTTTGTGATAAAAGGCTATAGAGCATTAGCACAGTACTGTATGAAAGGAAGTCCATGAGGAATCTGGCTGGATTCTTGAAGGAGAGTGATGGGTTGGTGTCTGAGCTGGTACCCAACAGAAACCAGTGAACGCGCTGCAGAGTCCTCTGCACACCCAAGAGAACTCAACAATCACCCAGCAGAACCCACTGCACACCCTACAGAACCTACTACACACTTTACAAACCATACTGCAAACACTGCAGAGATCACTGCACATGCCGACACATCCACTGCATATACTACATTGCTCTCTGCATACTTTATGGAGCCCACTGCACACACTGCAGGGGGATAGGAATTCAGATAATCCAAGAGCACCCACAGAATGAAATTATCATCGTTTGATTTCACAAATTTAGAGAAACAGATATCAATAGCAAAAGACAGTTTTGACCTGTTGAGAAACCTGGGTTCCCCTTGAAAGACCTCATGCTTGGTGTGTGGTGTTCCTGTCACTATGGTTTCCTGCTGTCCTCCCAGTTCCCGGAAATCTACTCTTTAGCTCACAGACACTGGCGGGTGACCCTGATTGGGGCCCATGATGTCTACGCTCCTGCTTGTCTGCTCCACAAAGGGAAAGATAGTGTCCGGTTGAAGACTCATTTGCCAATCCAGCATGATTGACAGCCTGAATGGCTGCATCAAAGCAACTCACTCCAACAGCCCCCCTTCCCCCAGTCTTCTCCAGCCTGACGCCAGGCAGATGGTCTGGCCACGTCCATGGCATATCCTCCTGACGCCATCTCTCGACAAGTCCACGACGCCAACTGTGATTTATGCTAAAGCTACAACAGCAACGATGATGATGATGTGCTTTCTTAGGCTTATTTTTGCACTGTAATCTCCTCTGACTCCCCAAATTGATATTCAATATCTGTAACAGGGTTTGAAAGCAAGCGCCCAACTAAATGTTTCCCTCAGTGGTTTGTTCTGTTGATTTCTTTCCATGGAGGCACCTGACATCACCCCTGTGCACTGCACTTGGACCCATCGGTGGTCGATGGCACTTGGATGTGGGAAGTGGACTCAAACCGACAACACCAGACCCATGTTCCTGAGATGGAGTGGAATGTGTGTTTTGAAATAGTTAGAAAACTATGGTGACCCCAAGAATGACTGCTCCTCAAATCCAGCATCTTGGCTTCAGTTGAACTGCGGTGTAGGGTCTCTCTACAGTCTCTGGCTCTGTGTTGTCTTTACTTTGTTTTTTTCTCCATTTCCTTCTCAAAATGATGGTTATACAAGAGGTCCCATCTTTTCAACCCCCTCTGTAGGGCTTCCTGCTTTTTTTGTCTCTTAAAGAGTTGCTTAATAGGCAGCAAGTGATGCAGTGGTTAGAGCCAGTTGCTTCCAATGTGAACGTCCATGGTTCAAGTTCCACTCCTGCTATATTACCTTTTATAAAGGTGCTTACCGTGATTTTTGATTTGACACAGTAAAAATTTCCTAAAGAATTGTATAAATCACTGTAAGCATTTTTGGGTACACAGCTCCCATTGTAAGCGTCCCTCAATAAAGGCATCAGATGAATACATTTACTTCTATTTGTTTAGCTATTTTGTTTAAAAATGTTAGGATACATTCAGTTATTTACCCATTTAAACTGCTGAGTTAGTTTTGTTCAAACAGCGTATGGCAGCTGCTTCGCTCACGAGTCTTACAACAGGTAGTGGGATTCCAACCTCTAAGCTGGAGATCCAAAGGCAGCCACTGTAACCAGTATAGGATCTGCTGAATGGAAGGTTTTTTTTTTTTTTTTTTTGCTTTTTTTCAACAAAGAGTCAGCTTTTAATTCTCTAGCTGGATATTAGAAATTTGGGCTAAATGTCCTTCATAATGGGGGCGTGGTGGCGCAGTGGGTTGGGCCGCAGTCCTGCTCTCTGGTGGGTCTGGGGTTCGAGTCCCACTTGGGGTGCCTTGCAGCGGACTGGTGTCCCGTCCTGGGTGTGCCCCCTCCCCCTCCGGCCTTACACCCTGTGTTACCGGGTAGGCTCCGGTTCCCCGTGACCCCGTATGGAACAAGCAGTTCTGAAAATGTGTGTGTGTGTGTGTGTGTGTGTGTCCTTCATAATAGTACAATAGCAGGTTTCTTCTAGAACTTGGATCAGCCACCTTTTAATTACAGGTATGTGTCCTGAACCACTACACAACCTTCTGCTATGTAGGCATGTGTGTATGTGTGTGTGTTTGTTGGCTGGAAGCTCCTCTGTGCTGCTAGGTGTTGGTGTCATTGAAAAGAGACCTTCACAGCAAGTTGACTGACAGGTTCAGAGAGGCTTTTTTGGAGCTCGGTTCATGTCCTGGAGGGATCCGTGAGCTACGGGTAGGGGATGGTGGGGGTCAGCAGGTTGCTATGGTCTTTTAAGGAACCCGGAACATTAATGGTCATTTTTGAATGTGATTAACATGCAAAACATGGCCCTGATCTTCCTCATGGGCATCATTAGATGTTTTCCCTTCTCAAGACTGATTGACATGGAATTGCAGAGCCAACGTGGAGGATCAGGGACAAACCAAGGCGAAGGTCATGAGAATGTCAGGTGGGATAGAACAGCGGGTGCGAAGCTACCTCCCCTCTCCGTAATCTCTTCATCTTCCCTCTGAGTTTTGGGTTTCAGCTTTTGAAAAGTTGCACCATTCATCCACGTGTGTCCGGCAGCCACTTATCCACTGAAGGTCATGGAGGACCAGGCAGTTAGGATGCTGTAACCCTCCTGTTCCAGCAGGACAATCGACAATTTAGAACCAACACTTACACCCTGAGCAGCGAGTCTTTAAAACATGGGAAGAAACCCAGAGCATCCGGGAAAGACCGACGCCAACGCTGGGAGGCCCGACCACATGAGCCAACAGCTCGAGTCCTCATTCGAACCCCGAACGGGGATCTGCAAGGCTGCAGTGCTGCTTGCTGAGCCACGGCGCCACCCGGCAATGATGTATAATGAATAGGACTTTGTCAGATGAACACGCAGCGTATTCCACGCAGCAGCACCTTCTTAAAGCTCAACCGTCATTTAAAAAGTAGAGCAATTTGAAATATTAACTCTCTCCCTCCGTCTCCGATTCCCTTTCAGCTTCATTGTCTCATCAGTTTCACTTTTCAATCTTTTATTTATGTTTCGCTGACATATTCTGTTGCTAAGATGCTCCTGGGAGGCTAGGAAGGTTTTTAATTTGAAGGAATTGGAAATTTCCGGCAAATCTGGGCCCTTCCGAACAGGAATTTTTCATTTGTGTCTTGTGTTTATAACCTATATGTTCTCCATCATCCCCAGCATCCCTCTATCTCGCTCCCTGTCATGCTGCTTTTTTTTTTTTCCGGCGTGCACATCTCTCTCCATTACCGCCCGCTGCACGCGGCGTGTCTATAAATATCTGTCAGAGAAACAGTGGTTTTCGTTCCACCGGCAGACGACAGAGCCCCTGACATTGAAATACTGTCCTGACCACACCACCATTCTTCCCCAGGCCATGTTTCCCGACGTAGTGATGGAGTAACGGGGCTTAATCGTATGAACTCTTCGAAGTCTTCACTCTCTTAGGTGGCTCCCCATCATGGCCAACATACCAGGAGGAGCTGGGATGCAGATGAAAAGGAAGAAAGAGGACATGTAAATTTACACACACAGTAAAATGCACTTGTTCAAAACATCAAAACTTGAAAAAAATAATATCATATCCTAAAAAAGGGGCAGCTGGTAGCGTAACAGTTAGAGCAGCTGCCTTTCGACTTTCGATTGCAGGTTCAAATCCAACCCCTGGCTTCAGTACCCTTGAGTAAGGTAACTGCTCTTAGTTACTACAGTAGAATTACCCAGCTGTATAAAATGGGTAAATAATTGTCAGTAGCTTAACATTTTGAGTACTTTCGAGAAAAGCACTAGTTAAAGAAATAAATGTAACAATAACTTTCCCATCTCAAAGACCTAGCTACCTACACTTGGTCAGACTCTCCCAGGCCTCTATAGTACACACACCATCTAACACACTCATACACACCTGCACGTCCCAATGCAGGAGTCTCCGCACCGGCAAAAAAACCCCAGTGGCCATCGCATCGCTGCGAATGTGGAAACAAAAGAGGGCGGGGCCTGTTGTGGCTCCACCCCCCTCCCCCAGCAGCAGATGCCAATTAGCATGCCAATTAGTATGATGTGTTGATTAGATCTGAAATGCGGTCCAGGGGCCAGCAATGTGTGGCACCATCAGCGGCACGGGGACGCTCCTGACATTTCTCCTGGCATGCTCTCAAGAAAGGAAGAAGGAGCATTAGACACTTTTTATTCTTCTCTGGTCTTTTTTTTGTCATTTGCGGCCTTTTCTTTGAAGAAAATGAGGAAAAAATAACATTAAAAAAAAAAACATTTTCAGTAATAACCTCTGAGTTCGCCTCTGTTTCTTTTATTTGGTGATAATCATATTCTTGGAATAAATTAGTCTTATTCCGTAATTAGTGTCTAAGGCACTTCAGACAACACTAAATCAAGGACAATCGGCGCTCTTCTCTCCTCCGCTAATTAGCCGCGAGCCTAAAGCTGTTGTGAGGGAAACAGAGATGTGTGTGTGTGCGCGTGTGTGTGAGAACATCATTTTGATTCATTTCCCACAAAGCAAAATCGTGCTCGTCCTTTTGCTACTCTACTCCTGTCTTCCCTCTGTAGAGGAAGTTTGAGCCGGAGCGGCGGCCTCCTGCTGAGCGCTCACCTGCGAAACCCCCTCACCTCCCTTGTTATGCCTCGGGACTCAGCATTCTCGCGATCTGGGGGGGTGTGGGAGTTGCTAACACTAGCTCTGTGGGTTATTCATCTGAAGCCGTGAGGGAAGCGAGTGAAGAGAAGGGCAGGGAAAATGCCGTAAGGAGGCGGTTTGAGGATCAGACGACCTGCTCGCGATGCGGTGACGCGATGCCGTCGTGCTGCTGTGCCGCGACACCGCTGCTGCGTTCCTGAAACACCCGCTTGTGGCTCACCGACGAGCTCGCTCGAGAAAAAAGAGCGTTCGCTGTTCTCGCAACGATAAAGCAAAGTTGCGACGCCGTTGATGTGCAAGAGCTGAAACGGAGAGAGTTCATCCTGTCTTAAGCAAACTGGGGGCGGGGGGTGGGGGGGGGTTATAGCATTGACCTCTCAGTCCGAAGGATCTTATCCGTGACTTTTTTTAACGTGATTTTTTGATGTGTGCAAGGCGAGGGACAACAAGCAGTAACACCGTGCACAGCATATAAATTCATTCCTCACTGGTTCTGCATTGAGCACCTTTTTATTTCATGCATGTAGATTATTTGATATATTGAAATAACTTTTTTTGCATTTGTCTAGCTGATAATTTTCACTAAAGAACTTACAACATTAGTGTAATTACAATTATTCACCCATTTATAAAGCTAGATGATTTTAGTGGAGCAATTTAGGGGGGGGATCAAACCTGTGACTTTTTGGGCCAAGGACAGTAGTACTAACCACTACACAACCAGCTGTCCCTTTTTTTTTTACATCATTTTGTCCCCCCATCCTACCACTAGGTAGAAAAATCACCAGTTCTCTCCATAAGAGTGATTTTTAGTGCTGGTGCAAAAAATTCCTTCCAATTACACATTTCACAAAACAAATAAACTAATTAATTGAGCTGTAAGCTTGAAAATCACTTTAAATTCAAAGTTTGTTAAAATGTAAAGTATTTTTCTTAATGATTTTGGTTTAATTTCATCGATTAACAAACATCTCAAGAAAAGTGACTCGTGATCATGACGCCACGCTGCCAACAGTGTTTTTGACACTTACTCGCAAAATCTACATTTAAATAGAATTTTTTCACTAAAAGTTTTATGCAGTTAAATATCGTCACACACTGAAATAAAATGGTTTGGAAATACATTTCAGAGAATTTGGCAGTGAATTCTTGAAAACATGTTTTAAAAATAATATTGTGATGCACTGGACTGTTCAGGCATTTCAGTGTCCGGTCGGCCGATGTCCAGTCACGCGCAGATGAAGTGTGCGGTTCATTTGACTTCTGTATTTGGCAGCAGAAATGTGAAAATTGTTTTAAAAAATGAATAAGGTCTCAGTGCTGTCTGGTCAAATATGTCTCTCATGAGGTCCAAGGCTCCACCAATCAGAGCCCAGCTCTGTGTGTGACCTCTACACGGTTAGGTACCCTTCCCTGAGGTCGGGGGAGACTGAGCCTTTGTCCCAGGTGACGAGGGGTTCCACACTTTCCTTGTCAGGTGCTGGCAGCGGGCAGGACATCCGCACCGCCTTTCTGCATGATTAAAAATACACCTCGGCTCAGACTGTACAATGCGGGATAAAGGGCGGTTAAAGGTCACCTCGAATGACCTCCTTACCGCTGCAACCCATTTCAATATACTTTACTCCAGTTTGCTTCTTTACTGGGAGGAAATGGTCCACATTACAAAAGGATCCATGTTCATCTTCACCACCATTAATATCTGTGTAAAAAAGTCATTTATGGGGCATATTTGCACAATGGGTGGTGTTTCAGACACATTTACTATAACAACAACAGCAAAGTAATAGGATCAGAGTAAAGAAACTGAGGAAAATACAAGAAACACTGTAGAAATTGCACATTTATTTACCGGGATGTGTATGAGCACTGGGCCACAGTCCTGCTCTCCAGTGGGTCTGGGGTTCGAATCCCGCTTGGGGTGCCTTGCGGCGGACTGGCGTCCCGTCCTGGGTATGTCCCCTCCCCCTCCGGCCTTACGCCCTGTGTTGCCGGGTAGGCTCCGGTTCCCCGTGACCCCGTCTGGGACAAGCGGTTCTGAAAATGTGTGTGTGTGTGTGTGTGTGTGTGTGTGTATGAGCACATCAAAGTAATATGAGCATGGAAGTTAAAATAGCAGCAGGGCTAAATATAGAAATAATATAAATATTATAAAGATGGGGGTGATAGATGACACTATAATAAATATATTGCTCGTACTGTGTTGCCACTTCAGAGTTTTAACTTTAATGTGTTAGTTTGGCACTGGATGCCAACGGTGGAATTTTCCTGTTCGTTCAAGTGTGGATATGGATTATGATGTGCACTTCAGAGGCAGATTAGGGGTTACGCTGCTTGCGGGGAGTAGCTATTTTTGTGCTTTTTCTTATGCTTGTGATTTATGTCTTTCTCTCGCTTACAAGGGAATATTTAAATATTTACTTACATTTTACGTGACAGCACTGCTAAGATCAGATGTGATGGGGAAGCTTGAGTAACAGGGCACACGAAATGAAAGGCACCCATCTCCACATCTCCCCCTGTCTCTCCTCGACCCCCCCTCACCCCCCCGACACCCTTCTCAGGACCACCCGGAGTCCAACTCTTCAGTGGTGCGGAGTCAGACCAACACGGTGCGCCTGGAGGGACTCAAACCCGGCACCGTGTACGAGGTCCAGGTCCGCGCTCGCACCGTCGCAGGTTTCGGCAGGTACAGCGGCAAGATGTGCTTCCAGACGCTGACAGATGGTGAGTGGGCTGACCCGTTACTGTGGGGTGGGAGGGTTGGGGGATGGGGGTGCTGGAAGCTTTTCGGTAGGAGGCTGGGGGTGTTGTGACTAGTGGGCATGTTTGAGGGAGCCATGTGCGGGATTCTGGGTATCATCACGCATGGGGATGTGTTTGGGGCAAAGGCTGCACGACAAGGGCACAGTGTTCGTACAAAACGCCCAACAAATGGATTTGCAGGACACCCTGTGCAACCGGGGAGCCGTCCTAGAGCTCTCAGCAGTGATTACCAGTTAGTGTGATTTATTATGAGGCACCGGGGCCTGGAAGGCTTGCAGTGTGTCAACACCTGCTACACTGGTGCCATTTATGACTGGGTGTGTGTGCGTGCACTATTGAGTAACACACATACACACTTTACTGAAACAAATAGGAACACGCACTTCTGAGCTGTAACAGCAACATGCATTACTGGCACCCACAAATATGACAAAGAAAGTACACTGGCTGCCCATCTTACATGCACAGTTTCGGACTGGAAATCTGTTCATAACTCAATTTGTTTGTAACTCAAAAAGTCGCTTTTACCACTAAGTCACAATGAATAGAAGCTTTGCAACAGGAAAATCCTTCAGTTAATTCAAGGGTTGCATTCTGTAAAAACCTCACATAATGATATATAAAAAACATTCTATAAATCTTTTTATTTTAATATTTCATTAGTGCTACATTAAAATTAAAACTAATTTGAAATTACTGAGGGGGGCGCGGTGGTGCAGTGGGTTGGACCGGGTCCTGCTCTCCGGTGGGTCTAGGGTTCAAGTCCCACTTGGGGTGCCTTGCGGCGGACTGGCGTCCCATCCTGGGTGTGTCCCCTCCCCCTCCAGCCTTACGCCCTGTGTTGTCGGGTAGGCTCCGGTTCCCCGTGACCCCGTATGGGACAAGCGGTTCAGGAAATGTGCGTGTGTGTGTGTGAAATTACCGAAAAACAGAAAAAAAAAAAAAAACAAGCCATATGCTGAGTATTGACATATTAAGTTCTCCAGAATGACTGGGCACAGTTGCAATAAACAAAAGCCAGTTATGTCACTAATTTATAATGATTGGTGGCCAGTTCATGGGATCATGAACACGTGCAAAATCTCCCGTCTTGTTTTTGATCACCGACACCCAGGAACAACATCCTGGAGCTGCAAACATGGAGGAGGTGAGTTCAGTTAAGGTGGTCCCACCCCCCGTTCAAGTTTGGTGCACAGAACATAATAAAAGCAAATAAGATGTAGAGCGTTCATATCTTCGAAAGTTTGCAAGTGGACTGTTTGTAATGAGGATCCAGTGTTTTATCCTTGTGAACCGGCAACATCAGTGTGTGTCAGCTGGTGGAATATTTATTCTGAATGAAATACGGAAGATTCTTTTTGACTTAAGATTCTGAAGATTCATTTTTTGGAAGCAGCTCAAAGATTATATGAAGGACATCTGTTGTAGATTGGTTCTGTCCCCTGGGACGCAGCAGTTGGACCCGATATCGACCTCCCATAGAACTGCTAAAAGCTTCAAAGTAATATGACCTAATTGTATTGGAAGTGTTTTCCGAGTGGTGGTCAAGATGAGCTCGGAGCTTCCGTCTGGAATCTGGACTCCGACACGCTTTATGGATTATGGTTCTGCTCGCTGGGAGTCACCGGGGGCCGCTGGGAGCCCAAGGGCTATATTTTAGGGGAACAGATTGGTCTTATTTAGAGGTGAAGCTGGGGTAAGTGTTAATGGCAGCTGTTTCTTAAGAGACGATGCATGAGCTGAGGTCTGGAGCAGTGCTCTGAGAGTCTGACTGAGTGTGAAGGAGCTGGGCTGGGGGGCTGTGTGTATGCTGGGGTCCAAACTGTACAGGGTAGAATACTGGTAGGGGGCTCACTTTCCACAGTAGCAACATGTCTGAGAAAGGTTGCATTTAGGGGCTGTTGTGGAGAGCAGCCATCTGGCCTATCTTAAGGAGGGTGCCCGGATAGCCTGGTTGCCGTAGCGATGTTAAACACACGGGGTGCTTCTCCAAGTCACGCGTGTGCCAAATGAACTCAAGCATGGTGACAGTGGTGTCCCATCACACAGGCAAAAGAGAGCATCAGGATACCCCTCCCACCCTGATCCACAAGGGCAGGGCACCCAAGTGCTCCACCCGCTTGGTGCCCCAAAGGGATTGATCTTGGCACAAGTTGGCCCATTTGGACAGCGTTTTAATGGCCTCTACCCCTGGCGCTTTGCCTGAGTTCAGTAAGGTTAATTTTGCTGTTCTTGGCTGGAAGAAACTTGCTTACTCCCTGTTGTATCTCACTCTGAGAAAAAGACACACACAGAGTTTCTGAACCACTTGTCCCATACAGGGATGTGGAGAACTAGAGCCTAACCCGGCAACTCAGGGCATAAGGCTGGAGGGGGAGGGGACACACCCAGGACAGGATGCCAGTCCATCACAAGACACCCCAAGTGGGACTCAAACCCCAGACCCACCAGAGAGCAGGACCCGGTCTAACCCACTGCGCCACCACAGCCCCCTCAGTCATGACCAATAATGTGGTAAAAAAACTGTGCAGGTGAGGCTGTATGAGGGTTCTTAGGCAGGTACCTTTGAAAAGTGTCCACTTTCAGCAGCCTTCTGACCGAGGACCTGGGTCCCTTCCGGTCTCAGATGCTGATAATTAACGTGGTGGGATGTTTCATGGTCCGGTCCTCACCGAAAAGGCCATGTCATAGGTGCGGTCACTTGTCCTCGGTCTTTGCCTTGAGAGGCTGCTGACCCTGGGAGCGAGGGAAGGAGTCACCGAGGCGCGCACTCAATTTCTCGCTAAAATCTTATAAATATCACCATTTACTCAGCAGGGGGTTTGACCCAAGTATAGATTAGCGGTGCATCCATTTCTGAGGATTGTTATATTTCTTACCAAAGCAATATTTAGGTTACAACACCTGGATGCCTCCTGGGAGTCACTCCGGCCACCTTTTGATCTCAAGTCCAGGTTATTACTGCATCTCGCCAGATGGGTGCGTGCAGTAAATGAATAAGTGGACGTGTATAAGTGCCCTGAATGTTCCGGAAAGAGAGGATGGTGTGGCACATGGGCACAGATTTATACAAGCGCAAACAATTGATTTAGAATGGGATTATTGATTTGAAAGATGTCGCAGTCTGGCTCCTCAGTTTACGAACACAGCTGGGACTGGAAGTCTGTTTTGGGAATTTAAATTTGTTTTGTTTGTAACTCTAAAGTGACTTTTACCCTCTAAATCACTGTCAGCAAATTAAATTGAATAAAATAAAAAAGGACAGCTGGTTGTGCAGTGATTAGACCTGCTCCCTTTGGAGCCAAAGGTTAGAGGTTCAAACCTCACCCCCAGTTGCAATACCCTTGAGCAAGGTACTTACCCTAAAATTACATTAATAGAAAAAAAAATTGCCTGCTGTATAAAACAGTAAATTGTTATAAAGCAGCTGAACATTACAAGTCACTTTGGAGAAAAGCATCAGCTAAATGTAAAAATGTTACCATATTAGCTTCACCAAAAATATTGGCTACAGCTATAATAATTAAAACTATAGCTGTTTATTATATGAATATTATATATAAATATGATTTTTAATTTCAGTATTTTTTGCTACATTTAAAAGAACACTAGTTTATAAAGATGAAAACATGTAATCGCCGCAAGCTGTTATTTAATGATGATTGTTGAGCGATTCAACACATACAACGTTCCTCATCTTGTCATCGATCATCGACACTCAGGAACCACAGACGTGAGTTGTAAACAACGTGGAGGTGAGTTGAATTAAGGTGGCGCCCACATTTCTGTATGTGGGTGCTCTTTACTGCCATCTATCGACTTGGCAGGGAACCGCAGGTTGCCTTTTCTCCTCCACAGATGGAAATCTTTCTTCCCTAGAAAACAGCGAAGAAAATGTACTTTCAAACAAACCACGGAAAATGTTGTTGTCTTTGACAATTCATAACTCAAATTTTTCCTAAGAAGAGGAGCCAGTGCTCCGACTGGTGATTATGTCACGGCTTCGACACAAAGTGTCATTTAACAATCTGTATGCCACCCCTTTTTTCCCAAAGCACACCTACTGTTGCTCGACCTCACCTCTCCCTGCCTCCTCTTCCTCTTCCTCTTCTTTCCTGCCCCATCCCTTTCTCGTTCCTCCTCTTCCTGTCGCAGACGAGTACAAGTCGGAGCTGAGGGAGCAGCTTCCCCTGATCGCGGGCTCAGCGGCGGCCGGGGTGGTGCTGGTCGTGTCCCTGGTGGCCATCTCCATTGTGTGCAGCAGGTGCCCGGTCCTCACCTCGTACTTGAGCCATCACACCCACCTCCGACTCAACGTCGGCACAACACACTTCCTGATGGACCGAACCCGAACCATCTTAACGCACCACACAGAACAGAACTGAACCCAACATTGCACCCCTACACTGAGACTTTCATTTGATCACAGGCATCTTTTGTCTGTTCACATGAAGATTATTGTTTAGTCTCATTGAGGCTTCTTGTAGGTTTCCACCGAAAGGTTTCATTTGCTCACACTGAGATTTTTCATTTGGTCACACTGTGACTTTTGTCTGACTGCACTGAGACTTTTGTTTAGACCACACTGAGACTTTTTGTCTTGTCACACTAAAACTTTCATCTGCCATCACTGACACGTTTGTCTGCCTACGCTGCATGGTTACATGGTTTTGTCAAGTTTGCACTGAGAGTCTTTTCTGGTCAATCTTTCTGGACGACTTTTAGTCTTGTCAAGCTGAGATGTTTGTCTTGACTCACTGGAACTTGAAACTTTTGTCTCATCACACTGAGACAGTGTCTCTGTCTCCTGCAGGAAGAGAGCGTACATAAAGGAGACCATCTACAGTGACAAGCTGCAGCACTACAGCACTGGGCGAGGTGAGCTCATATCTCTCTGTCACACACACACACACACACACACACACACACACACAGGCTCACACTCCTGCAGGGCATCATTGAGATCGTTTCCCTCCAACACTTCCCAGTCCCCCCAAACCCCGCCGTGCTCACAATTGACACGACGTTGATGGACATGTTCCAGCTCTCTAACACCCAGCAGGATTTTCTGTAACGGGTTGTCCCCCCCCCCCCCCCTACTCCCCACATAGATCCCTTATTCTTGAAATAAGCCTGGGGGGGTGGGGACCCAAACCACATCTGTGCCCCATTCCTCACACCCACCGCCAGTGCGGTTGAGCAACACAACCACGTTCAACCGCAACTGCAGTCACTTCCAGGGGTCTTAATTCAGCCCTTAATTTTGACTGTCAGCACCTGTATTTAATAGTGTTTCTGTCCCGACAGAGTTGGGGGGGTGGGTGGTGGTGGGGGGGGCGCGCTGTGTTCGGAGAAGCGCCTCCGGGATGTAGAACCATAACAGAATCGTCTGTCGCCAGTTGAAAATATACTTTGGATTTATTGCCTGAAGTCTCTGAACAGTTATAATTCATAACTGACTATCAAAATTATTTCTACTGCCACAGTTTATCGCGAACGCTCATATCGGAGCAATTTCACAGTTTTCTTTTTTTTTTTGGAGTGTTTTCAGTCCTCATTTTTGCAGTCTTTTCGTGAGTGTTAATAAAGGTTATCCGGGAAGAAATACCAGTGAAAGAAAACAATTTATTTGAAATTATTTATATTTTGTTTCCATTTATTTAAAATGGTATATTATAAAATTGTATACGTGGTGTTTGGAATTTCCTAGGATTCCTGTAATTTTTCTTTTATATGTCATGCATTTCTATGTGTGTGTGAGTCTGCGTACAGAAACATTAGTGTGTGACTGTGCGCACCGGTGTTGGTGTGTTCGTGCCCCACATCTCGGTCCATTGCAGACCATCCCTGGTCCAACTCAGGAACCGGTGTGATCCATCACTGGTGCTTAACTGGGATGAATTGTTTCCTTGGCGACGGGGCCGCATGCATTGTGGGGCTATGGAGTAAGGAGGGTATTTCCTGTGCCGTGGGGGGGGGTGGTGGTATGCAGCTGGATGTAACACCCTACACAGCAACTGACCTCCAGTCACCATACTGACACCTGGCCAGGAGAACCTTCTATTTATTCCGCATCTTGGACCACTCTGTGCGCTCCACCCCCACCCTCCACGAACACTCCACTCAGGACGAATGCTGGCACCAGGGTGGGGCCCCAGCTGCTCCCCAGTCCGCACTGCTCAGAAGTCGCTCCGACACAGCTGCTCCACAGACTTGCAGACCGTTGTGGTCCAGCGGCTGGACCGGCGCCGGGAGCTTTGTACCGGCGAGCAGATGTCCGAGAGTGGTCCCCAGGCAGGCCAAGCATTATGGTACCCAGACAGGGGGGCTGGTATTGTAGTGATATTCTAGTGGGGGTGGTGGAAATCACACCCCATTTCTGGAACCTGGAATAGATAAAAATATCCAGAAACGATTTTAAAGTGAGGCCTTGTATTTAAATCCACACCTCCAATTGACCATACAGAGAAAGCCACACCCCCAGAACACCCTGGATCACACATAGCCACACCCCCTGGGTTCCCATAACTGCAAAACCCCACCCCCAACTTCTGCATGCACTCAAAGCCACACCCCCAAGCTCTTCATGTATGGAAAGCCACACCCTCAGATTGTGGGGTACCCAAAACCACACCTCCTAGGTCTCCACAGCCACGCCCCAAAGCCACAGTAGACACCTAGAGCCACGCATTTTGATAAATGACAGACAACCCCAGTTACGAGCCACTATAGACTCACAGCCAAGTTCCGACACCTTGACAAATTCATATCTTTGTGTCAAAGACATGACTGACAGATAACTGTTATGCATAGACAGGCAAAGCCCAAAGGTTCGAACAATACATAGTGACACCACGAAGCAGACAGTCCATTTTCATTGCTTTGTATTTACTAGCTGAACCTCATCTACGAGGTTAAGGAGTCTGCTGCCCTCACTCATGTCCACATTAAAGTCCCTTCCATGGGAAACAGTTACCCCGGGGTACAAATAATTGAGCCATTCCCCTGGGCCGGTGGAGAGCCGATCCCAACCCTCAGTCACAGGGACATCAAGTGCATTTTGCTGTAATTTAACGGAGGACATGATTGTTTAGGGTCCCTCCTTGAACCAGTAGGTCCTCTGTCCTTCCCTGGCCCCTTTCGATATGCCAATCAGGTAGGCTGCTTTCGGTTTGTTTCCTACATATGCACAGATCAAAGTTCGATGAAATATTAATACATATATCTATTGCTTTTTTTTTATCAAGCTACGGTAAAAGAAGGAAAAATGTTGAAACAGCCCGTCTTGGGGCTGAAACAGAGATAAGCCATTTTTGATTTAAATTATACATGAATGTTCCGGTAATAACAGCCGTGGATTGTGGACATGTGTTGGGGAGAGATTTTGGACGGGCCGTCGGAAAACGGCGGGCCGCCGCCCGGTGCCAGGAAGCTGTTGAGGGAACGCTTTGAGCGCGTCTTTCCAAGCGCCCGAACGAATTAGTTAATTGCGGCGCACGCGGGCGCGCTTAATTGGCAATTCTGTCCAAGTCGTCGCGGTTCACGGCTGTTAGGGACGTGTTTGGCCACGCTCGCGACACGGAGCCGCTCTTACAGCCGACGCTCGGTGCCGGGCCCCGGACTCACTCCACTCGATTCCATATGGAGCGAGGACCCCACGGTGGCTTATTTCCCTCTCTACACCCGCCAAAGGAAATGGGAACCATGACCAGAACCGGACTCAAAGACCCACACTGGTTAAAACTTCCTGGAGCTACACCCCCCGACAAACCTCCATTTATTGACTAATTAGCTTCGGACACGTTTTCCATCATGTTCCTTCTTTTTAGACATGATGCAGTTTCCTTCAGCATTACATCTGAATTTGCAAAAATTTTATTAGCGCTCCAAAAATGATTTACAGCGATGAGTGATCTACACACGGTTACCCATTTTACACAGCTATGTAATTTTACTGTATCAGACTAAATACCTTGATAAAGGGCACTACAGTAGGAGTGGGGCACGTAAACCTGGGCTCTTTGAGTGTCTGTCTGTCTGTCTCTCTCCACTACTTTCTATTCAGTCACAACTGGTGACAGATTCATCCTTTAAATACTGCAATATCCAGCAGATTCCTGCCACTTTCGTCTTTCTTTGTTTATTGTTTCCAACTTTAATAAAAACTAAAAAATCTATCTATCTATCTACCAGGATGAAGCACAATACTAAGGATGAATTTGACAAAAGAATATATTCGTTCTATTTTCCAATACTTTCTATTCTAACAATTAAAACCGTACTTCTTTTAACATTTAATGTTCTTCATTTTGATGCACACATCACAAAACAAAGCAATGTGAAATGTCCAATTTTATTATATACAGTAAGGCTTTCTCTTTTATGGATTGTATACAGTATTTCCATATGCATCGTTTGGCATTCGGGGACTTATTACATTATTCTGTTGAACTGAGGTTCTGCTCAGGAGCAAATCACATAACTCTGGCAGTGGCCAAGGAAGCGGACTTGAGACCACAGTGCAGTGGATGGAAATTTGATGCATTGAAGTTGAAATGGGGGCTTTCCGAGATGTACAGACACACACACACACACACACAAAAAGTCAACTGTGCTGTAATGTCTAGTTCCCATTTACCTTAAAGAAAACATCCATTCTCCGCAGCCTCGTCACTCATTCCTGTACCAGGAGCGAGAAGAATAATACCATATTGTGCTGCTGCTTTTTGTTTATGCTCTGCTTATGTAATATGCGGGGTCTGTGGAGTGCTGGACGCTCCTGGTGAGAGTCCTTGGAGTGGCTGCAGAGACGGGCCTGTGTCTGCCGGAGAGCATGTCATCTATAGTGTGTCTCAGACCCAAGGGGGGCGAACCAGCTGTCGCAGCATCTCACCTGTTTACCAAGCAGCTGGCACTATGTCTCAGATGAAATGTGCAATAAACACTTGTTTGTAAGACCACCCAAGGGTCCAACAGCAATACCCTGTGTAACAATTTAACATATTCTTCATTGTTTGTGGGTTAAAACTCCAATTCCAAACTATTTAAAAGACCATAAAAACTAATCGTCAATGAAATAGTAATAAGCAAAATAATCACCGCACATGCAGTCAAACATCAAGTAGGTCATGTGACTCGAAGCCCAGTGGCCCTCTGGGAACTGTAGGCGCTCAACCTTAAAGGCTCCAGTAAACATCCAGCATTAAAAAATGTTGATGGTGCTCATGTCTATGAAGCTAAATAAAAATGTAACCTAGCGCAACAAGTCAAAGGGCAGGGCCACTCATGTTCTGTTATGATCTGCCTGTTATGTCACCATGTACATGTTATTTTATAATTTTTGTCACTTTGAAATGGGTGCTCCGGGGGTGCTCCTCTCTACTGGCAGCTCTTGACCTCCTCCGATTGGTCAGACAAACCATCCAATCGCCTCACAGCTGTGCGGTGAAACAAGCGCTGCACTGAGGTTTGGTGCTGAAAGGTCAAAAGGGTAGGATGAGAAGGTCAACAGAGGACAGTTTCGCAGAGCAGCGCCCCCGGTGTCCATTTTCAGCTCTGTCTCTAAAATCTTCCTCGTTGTTCTAGAACTCTCTCTCAGACCAGATGTGACTAACTGCCACTCCCCCGCCGGCTGCCCCGCCCACTTCCCAGGCTCACCGGGGATGAAGATATACATCGACCCCTTCACCTACGAGGACCCTAATGAGGCGGTCCGGGAGTTTGCCAAGGAGATTGACGTTTCCTGCGTGAAGATCGAGGAAGTCATCGGCGCAGGTTCTGTTGCGGGATCTTTGCTTAAAAAAACACTACAGGGCATTGTACAGCGAATTGAAACTCGTTAACATGGAGTTACGTTAATATCGTAATTGATGGAAAAGGACTAAAACACAAAAATATCCCAACAAACTCAATACCGATTGTTGACTGGTTCAACACATAAACATGCGCAATGTTCCACGTTCTGTTACTGCTCACCGGCACTCAGGATCTCCACACAAAAACCCTGTAAACACTTTGAAAATGAATTGAATCAAAGTGATCCCACACTGAGGGGGGGTGCGGTGGCGCAGTGGGTTGGACCACAGTCCTCCTCTCCGGTGGGTCTGGGGTTCGAATCCCGCTTGGGGTGCCTTGCGATGGACTGGCGTCCCGTCCTGGGTGTGTCCCCTCCCCCTTCAGCCTTACGCCCTGTGTTACCGGGTTGGCTCCGGTTCCCCGTGACCCCGTAGGGGACAAGCGGTTCTGAAAATGTGTGTGTGTGTGTGTGTGTGTGTGATCCCACACTCCCACTCAGCCTGGGTGCTCTTTACTACCACCTGTTGACCGAAATTGGCTGGCTGAAATTTTGCAACAGCGATAAGCGATGAAAGTACTCTGAGAAATAAATAACGAAATATTAATAAAAAAGAAATAAACCAGACAATGTTCCTTTATCTGAAAATCTGTAACTTGACCGTTCGTGAAACCTGGAATCAGTGTAGAGACACCCCTCGACTTACTCAAACAGACCGCTCTTCAACCCCTTACGTAAGTCAAAATTTACGCACTTCGGATTCCCCCTCCTCCCCCACCATGTCGGGAACCGCATGACGAATATCTTTTCACAACTCGCAGTATGGTTACTGTTATACCCTAACATAATGGCACACGCTGCGTGCTGGTGGCAACGGACACTCTCAACGAATCCCGGTGGAACTGCCGCTGGCTGCGGCACCGAGCTGCGCCTCATTTATCGTAGCTGAGGGAGCAGCTCCTTCCGCAGGCTCATTAATCAGCACCCTTTGAGGGAAGCCTGCTGGCCCAGTTTCGGGGCTCTCGTTGGCGGCTGGGAGCCGGAGCGACTCGGGTCCTGCAGCCGAGTCGCTTCTCATCCCATCTGACCGCCTACTCCTCCTCCCCCCGAAACAGGTCAGCCGAGATGCCGTAGATCATCATAATTACTGCCAGTGCCCGTCCCCCGACTGTAGCGTCGGCCTGCCTCTTCTCCAAGCTGCTGGCCTCCTTTCAATCTCACAGCGCTGGACTGCATTGCACTAATCGTATTGTCCACACTCAGGACACCCCCAGCGTCCGGTATCATAAATGAACACACACATATATATACAGGTTGCCCCCAATTTACGATGATTTGACTTATGATTTTTTTCGACTTTACGATGGCGAGCTGGCGATAGACATTCAGTAGAAACCGTATTTTGAATTTTGATTTTTTCCCGGGCAAATGATGTGCGGAGTGATGCTCCCTCACGATACTGGGTATCAGCAGCAATCCGCATCTCCCAGTTTGTCACACAGAGGTGTGTATTAGGTGTATTAAATGCATTTTTGACTTCTGATATTTTCAACTTGCGATAGGTTTTGCGGAACGTAACCCCATCGTAAATCGGGGACCACCGACACCGGAATGACCGGGCAGTCCAGTGCATCAGTTCATATTATTTTTAAATTGTATTTGCAAGAATTTTCATTAATTTTCAAAAAATGGGCAAAGTGGAGCATGAATTATTTAAAGAATGAATTTATTTCAAAATCTGAAGTGACTTACTTGTATGTAACTTTTTATAATTACATTGGACAATACACACACACACACACATTTTCAGAACCGCTCATCCCATATGGGGTCCCGGAGCCTACCCGGGAACACAGGGCGTAAGGCCAGAGGGGGAGGGGACACACCCAGGACAGGACGCCAGTCCATCGCAAGGCACCCCAAGCGGGACTCGAACCCCAGACCCACCAGAGAGCAGGAGCATGGGTCAACCCACTGCGCCACCGCACCCCGCTTACATTGGACAATATTTTGTCATAAATGCAGATTTGATAAAGGAAGTGTTGTAAATGCTGCACCAGCATGGTATCATGATTATTAGGAACTTCTCTCTTGAGTGGTTGATTAACAGGCGCAATGGAATTGAAATGTATCTAAAAAAACACAATTTAAACATTTAATGTGACTCTCCAGCATACCACTCTGTATGCAACACAAAAGTATGTTTTTTTTTTGGAATTCACCATTGTAAGTAATTGTTGTTACATGTAATTATATGCAACAGCCTCCTCCTTCCCATATAGACATTTGGCACAAGTGGAAAAAAAAAAATGTTCCCATGTGTGAATGATGTTCCCAAGCATTTCGGCCAGGACATCATGGATACCAGAAGAATCATGATTTTAACGCAGTGTTTTCCTCGTTCACAGGGGAGTTTGGGGAGGTGTACAAAGGGAGGCTCAAACTACCTGGCAAACGGGAGCTCTACGTGGCCATCAAGACCCTCAAAGCGGGATACTCGGAGAAGCAGCGGCGGGACTTCCTGAGTGAAGCCAGCATCATGGGCCAGTTCGACCACCCCAACATCATCCGTCTGGAGGGCGTGGTCACCAAGAGCCGCCCGGTGATGATCATCACGGAGTTCATGGAGAACGGCGCGCTTGATTCCTTCCTCAGGGTAGGCGACCCCTCCTTTGGGGGTACAGACACTCCACATAGTGACTCATAGATCACTTCTACAGATTAAGCATCCAAAAGCCCCGGTCAGGAAATTCATTTAGAAAATTAATCAAAATAACAATAAACACACCCATGTATTACAGTTTACTTTGTTAATTGAATATTTATGACGGGAGCTGTGATTTATGGGTGCCGCTGAGGGCAAGTGCTGGAGCACCGTCTAGAAAAGGCTGAAGGACGAGCCAAGCACAGGGAAGTTAAAAGGAGCAAGTCGACCGGAGGATCAATCAAAGAGAAAAACTACTGATAGGCCTCCGTTAAATAACGGCCGCCTGCAGCCGCTGGATCAATAATACACAGTCTACAAGTGTATGTATTTTCTACTGCAGGGATATTAACTGTGGTTTGGGGAGCAGATTCAGCAGGATGTCCATATCTCTTTGCATCACCAGGGGCTCAGAAAGTTTGTGAAAAGATTATTATTATTATTATTATTATTATTATTATTATTATTAGTAGTAGTAGTAGTATTAGTATTAGTATTATTGCATTTACATTTATTAATTTAGCAGACACTTTTGTCCAAAGCGACTTACATCTCAGCAAAAGTACAATTTATATATTATTATTATTATTATTATTATTATTATTATTGCAAAGCTACTTAGTGTTTGGTTTGTACACTGAACTACTTAAAAAGAGTCAGTAAAAAGTATACTGTAAAACATACCACTCGACACATTTCATATACAGCTGAGTACTATAATTTTATATGTTGCCATCTGTATGTTGTTTTCATGCAGATATTTGATTTTTGCAGATGGATGTTGGGTTTTAAAAGCATGAGCTGGTGCTGATTGCTTTCAGCTGTATACACAGTTCATCCTCCCATGAGTAACGAGTATTAATAGTTATCGAAAGCTACATCTCTAAAAGAAAATGTTACTAATGGTTATGGTGTCATGCATGGCATTTATGACACTTCCATACCAAGTCTGCATTTATTTCTGGTTTTTATATGCTATTTTTAATTACAAGTTTTATGCGAGTAAATAATTTCAAACGTTGAAATAGTGAGTAAAATAGAGTATCTGGCTGGTGGATGGAGCAGCTGGGAGGTGAAGCATCTCAGACTTGGAGAGGTTCGGCTGTAGGTGATAACCAGTCATCCAAGCAGAGATGTCCAGGAGGCAAACCGCAGCGCAGGAGGACAGGTCTGTGGCTACAGAGAGAAAAGAGGAGAAGAGCTGGCTATCCTTGGGATAGCTGGACTAAAAGAATCCACGAGAGACAATGACACAGCCGAGGGAAGAAGTGTAAGTGAAAAAGTAAAGGGCCAAGTACTGAGCCCTGTGGAACACCAGTTGACAGGGACTGGGGAAGACAGGGCGCCATATGAAAAGTTATTAACAGTAAGTCTCTAGCAGTGAAGGAATCTATACAGCTGGTTAATATAAGTAGAGATATGGTTGAAATGTACTGTATGAATTCATGCTCAGAATTTGATGGCATGGTGGCACAGTGAGTAGAGCTGCTGTCTCACAGCACCTGGGTGGTGTGAAAGGGTGTGGGTTTGATCCCTGCTCAGTCTGTGTGGAGTTTACATGTTCTCCCCTTTTCTGCATGGGTTTCCCCCGGGTGCTCTGGTTTCCTCCCACACTCCAAAGACATGCTGTTCAGGTTTACCCATAGTGTGTGTGTTCCACTGATGTATGGATGAGCGACCCAGTGTAAGTCACCTTGGTGAATAAGGGGTGTGGGCTGATAACACTACATCGAGTTCAGTGGAAGTTGCTTCGGAGAAAAGTGCCTGATAAATAAATAAATGTAAATTTAAAAAAAAAAGAGAACATTTAAGGATACTACAGCAAGAAGAGGGATTTCAACCTGTGTGTCTGAACCACCTAAACACTATAGGACCACATGATGATCGCCGAAGCTATCATGCACTTGCGCCTGTGTTGAAGAACTTTGTTTTGGAATTCTAGGGCTGGGGGGGGGTGCTTCGTGGAGGAAAGAAAAAAAAACACTTTTCCGTTACAAATTTACACACATTATTCACGAAGGAAGAGCGGCCTGCTCTCCAGGCTCCCTGACATTATTACGCGGCTGAATCATGTGCGCCGCCATTACCATTGACTGTAATTCATGCCTTGTCAGGTCCGCAGTTTTATGTGATTTTACCCCCCCACCCCTCCGCACCCGTTTTTCCTCTCTGAGAGGAAGCGAGAACGTACAACTCAATCAATAGAGCGGCCGCTTTTTATCTCCTTAATCCATATCCCCTCCGCTTTGATCCGCCGCCCGCTGCAAGCGCTCTCCTCGGACCCTTTGAAGTTGGCGCGCGCCGCCTGGTGCCCGGGGTGGGGGGGTGGGCATCGGGGCGGGCGCTCCCATCGATCCCAGCGCATTCGTTAGCGCACGCGGGTTAGAAGGGCCCTCATTCCAGGGCTGTTGAACATCAGCGGGGGGGCGCAGAACAAACAAGCTGGAGATCCAGGGAACGAGCAAACTACACCACTCACCCACAGGCTCGTTACGGTTACAAATAAGAAAAGACGCTTAATATGTTTTTTTTTTTTTTAAATATATTAAGCGATCAGAATACATATTGGGCGTCCTGCTATGTGATGCTGATATGGTTACAAAAAGAGTGTCTTTTAGCAAAATGACGTAAAACAGGAATGTATTTCTCAAAAGAAATAATTGAAAACCTTGCAAATAGTAGAGCAGGTAGCGCAGTGGTTAGTCCTGCTACTTTTGAGTCTGATGGTTACAGGTTTGGATTTCACCACCTGCTGCGGTGCCTTTGAGCAGAGTACTTGCCCTGAATTGCTCCAGTAAAAATTATTACCCAGCTGTATAAATGGGTAAATCACTGTATTTAGCTTAAAGAAAATGGTCACGTCAATGGGGGAATGTAAATTTCTCTAAAGCTACCTATAGGGGGCGCACTACAGCAGGTGCCATTGTGTAGGAAACTGTGGATGTCACTGGGAAGATACTGTGTAGCTGCTTAATTGATTTGCCCCGGGGGGGTGGGGTGATGTTGGGGGTAATCCTTGCAACAGCAAGGGAGGGAGGTGAAATGTTGGCAGTTTCCTACAGGAAGTGGGTGAGGGTGATACGTCCCCACTGCTGGGGTCTCTTTTTTGTCATCGAAACAAGGTGTCAAATATGCAGCTACAAAAGAAGCCTCGAGTCTGAGCGATTCCATCCCGGCTCCGCAACGCCGAGACAAGGAACGCTGCAGTCCAACAGCCCCCCTCAGGATGTTGGACACAGTTCAACACATCCTGCATGAGGACAGATGGGGCAAAATAATTCATGTCCTATCCTCTTGTTTTCCCAACATATATTTAAAAAATCATAGAAAACAAAGCCTCATGAATTTGGACTGTCCAAGCGTCCCATGTTCATTGTTGAACTGAAATGAAGGTCCATTGTGATTTGCATTTATCATTTTTTCAGGGAGGTAAGGGGACAGGTGAGACAACAGGTGAGAGGTTACGGGAGGCAGATGGTGAGAGGACAGATGAAACAAATGGGAAGGGGGGCAGGTGGGGCAGAGGGCGGACAGGTGAGACACAAAATGAGAAAAGGACAGCTGAGACAAGGAGAAGTGAGACAGAAGGAGAGGACACAGGTAAGGGGACAGGTGTGGGAGCAGGAAAGACAGAACAAGAGGAGACAGAAGAGACAAAAGGAGAGGGGACAGATGAAACAAAGGAGGGGGGAGAGGTGAGACAGAAGGAGAGGACACAGGTGAGGGAACAGGTGAGTCATGAACAGTGATTT
The DNA here is from genome assembly GCF_900964775.1 of Scleropages formosus. NCBI lineage: Eukaryota > Metazoa > Chordata > Actinopteri > Osteoglossiformes > Osteoglossidae > Scleropages > Scleropages formosus. Next base: position 29,590,447 of record NC_041814.1, on the reverse strand, counting down.
TCTGTAAGCGTCTTGCACCCGTAAACCTCAGCAGCAGGAGAAGCGGTTAACGCACTGTGAATAGAAACTGGCAGCTCAGCTGTAAATATGTTTGGCAAAAAAAGAAAAAAAGCTGAAATAATTAAACCCAGAGAGTTTCTCCTTATTTATAGAGATTCTTTATTTCATGAGTCAAGGGGATGTACAAGGGAACATTTTGCATAGCGCCGCTCTTATTGCAGCACGGTATTGAGAATCAGCTCCCTTCGATACACTGAATAGTTTGCATCCACCAAAAGGTTGCAAGTTTTAGTCCCAGTTCGCAGCCCGGTTTTTGTAACCGGAGGCAAGGTAGTTTTCAGAAGGACTCCCTGCATAATGCATTTCCTTCTCTGTTTCGTGTGTTCATAAGATTTTTCTCATCGTGACAGTTTACATTAAGTGCCTCATATACGGCACAAGAGCAGGATGCCTTAATTAAAGCACAATGTGTTGGTCATGGAGGGTGGCTGGTGTTGGGTCTCACAGTGTCCCTTGTCTCACGGTGTCCCTCGTCTCCACCCTTGCAGCAGAACGACGGGCAGTTCACGGTGATCCAGCTCGTGGGGATGATGCGGGGAATCGCAGCTGGGATGAAGTACCTTGCGGAGATGAACTATGTGCACCGCGATCTGGCCGCCAGGAACATCTTGGTCAACAGCAACCTGGTGTGCAAGGTGTCCGATTTTGGTCTATCTCGCTACCTTCAGGATGACACGTCGGACCCCACCTACACCAGCTCCCTGGTGAGTGCTTGGTGCCACGCGAACACTTTGTCATTCTTAAACGCGGTTGAGTTGATGTTGACCGATGGCTATCATATGTATAGAGTCCTTCCGGGATGTTCTGTCCTCCACGTGTCCCTAGTGTGGTAATGGGTGTGTCCACTGTCACTGTGATTGAATCCATCCATCTGGCTGCTGCTCGTCCCTTCTTTTTCCTCCAACTTTTCCAGTCATCATCATGTTTTTGAGAGAATCCAGTCTTCTCATGATGTGTCTAAAGTACGATAACCTTCAGCCTCTTCATTTGTGCCTCCAGATGAGAGTTCTAGCCTGATTTGATCCAACATCCAACTCACGCCATTACTTCACCAGTGGAGGCATGAGCAACTCTTCTGTTGCTAAAATGAATCTTGGCCAGCACCTTGGAATATAATAATTATTTACAGTTATTGTTTAGAATTTTAATAGCTTTGATCCACTTACTATAAATTACACTCAGCATTTTTATGATATGATGCACGTGAAAACTTTATTGTACCACAATGACTCCTTACATCTGCAACAACAGGGACACTGAAATTGTGACATTGCTGTTGTGGGTTTTCCATACTTTTAGTGAGTAGGGCACCTTGTGAAGTTCAGACCTCACATACATCACAGAAACAGGGCTCTCTTCACTTGGTTGTGAAAAGGATGTCTTGGAGAGACACTTGTTCTTCAAACCCGTTGGACAACAGGTCCAGAATCGAAAGTCTGTGGTTCTCTGTTTTGGCTCTGATTTGGATGAATGGCGCTCCCTCTGTTCCTCAGAGCTGCTGTATCCCTTTCAACATTTAGGAAGGGACTCAAAGCACACCTCTTTCAGACCCACTTCTTTCCTAATCTTCTAACAGCTCCATAAACTTGTTTATATCATCTGTCATGATCACCTTTGTGTTTCTATCGATTCTATATGCAGCTACAGGCAAAATGTGTGTAGTAAAAAACTGTGGTACTGACTGAGCATCGATAAACTCGTGTCTGTAACTAAAGGGCTTCTTCCATTGTAAAACACACACTTCTGTTTATTCTGAGCTGAACATCATTTTGGAGAAAAGGGTCTGCTAAATGAAATAATGTGACAACTTTCCTATGAACAGCGCCTCCTGGCTGCAGGACCACTAATACTTCACAATGTCTGTCTTGGACACTGTACAGATGTGTGTCGTGGGCTGGTGAATGGAGGGGATGTCATGGTGCAGTGGGCTTGGCTGGGTCGCACTCTCTGGCGGGTCTGGGGTTTGAATCCTGCTTGGGGTGCCTTGCAGCAGACCAGCGTCCTGTCCTGGGTGTGTCCCCTCCCCCTCCAGCCTTGCGCCCTGTGTTGCTGGACTAGGCTCCGGTTTGCCACGACCCCACTGGGAACGAGTGGTTTCAGACAGTGTGTGTGCTGTTGAATGGAGAGGAGATTGTGTGTATCTGAAGGCTACCTAATGGTCTGGGCCTCGGCCCCGGATCCCGTGGAGGTCTAATGAAGATGAACATCCACACGCCTGTTGAGTCTATTGAGCTACTCTTTCCACAGGAGTACTCCAGCTGGTCTCCCTCACACATCTGAAAACACGTTACCACAGGTTACACTCTAGATGTTGTAGTCCGACCCTTCAAAACCTTCAGCAGCTCCACACCCATCTGTATTTCATCGCCATGCGAACCCCACATGACTCCACAACATCCCCATACTATCATTTGCTAACAGTGGGGTCCTTAGGATCCGAACCTCACCCAGTCGGGCCTCGTGGGTGAAAAGGGCAACTCCCTTCAAGACCTTATGGTGTCTTCAACACTACGTGACTAAGAGCACCCCCTGCAGGTGATGGTTTCAACGACCCAGCTCCTGAGACTCTGCAACCTTCCAGCCTCCTTCCATGCAGTCCTTTTATATTCCGGTAATCAGCCCCCCCGTCGTCTGCAGGGTGAAAAATGCTGTCAGCTTCTATCACCCCTGTCTTCCTGCCACGGATCAGACGTCGGCTGGGAGATAAGAAAGAAAAAAGCCATTCTACTTGTTTAGACCAGCGGGTTACTGTTGTTTCCCACCTTGCAGCGGCACCAGCATGGTTGCGGATGGGAATAAACCATCGCTTTGAGTTTGGACCAAGGAAGGCTTGCCCTTTTCACCTAATGAGATCCACCATGCCTGCCTCTACCGGATGGGAAGGCGCAGGATGCATTGATTTTTGTTTCTTTCATTTGTTTGGCCTTTTAATTTTATTTATTTTTTTACCTGACAAGCGTTTGTCAGCTTTTTTGAGTGTTAAAATAAACAGCCCAGCGAAGACACCTGCTTCACCTTATTTCGCTCGAACTGATGTGATGAATTTGTGTTTTTCAAGATCACCGATTTGTCTCCTGCAAAGCTCCCTGATACCTGCAGGACCTCATCACTCCCTACACAGCAGCTGGAGCACTGTGCTCCTCCACCTCTGGGTACCTAGTGGTCCCACTCAAAAGACATCTAAAATCGAAAGTCTGCCAGTTTTCAGTTTTGATTCCAATGTGATACAGAAAACTTCCTCCATCCCTCATAGCTGCTGAATCCTTCCCAGAATTCAAAACAGGTCTCAAAGTCATATCTTTCAGATCCATTTCTTCCTGATCTTGTGAAAGCTCCATAAATGAGTCCAGCAGCATCTGCTATGATTATCCATACATTTACTGTTTGAACAGCTACCTGAACAATGCTGGCACATGCCTAGGTGAACAGGTTTGGGGTGTGACCAGGTGGGGAATGATTGCGAGAGGAGTTATGGTTCTTCTTATTCTTCACTCCGTTGTTCCCCAAAAAGCCAGCATCTTAACCCTCTTCTCTCTAGGCTCTCACGAGTCTGAAGCTTAGCAGTATATTCTTGATGCTTGGGTATGGCCAGGTTGGGGCAAAACAGCAGAATCAAACAAGCTGTGCTTTAAGGCAGTAAACCCTCTAAGAAAGCACCTGGCAGAGGATATGGGACAAATTTTTCACCCTGCAAAGTTTTACAGCTCCAGACTGAAATTACACATTACATTTACCTGAAGCTACTTACCCTTTTATACAGCTGAGTAACTTTACAGGAGCAATTTAGGGTAAGTACCTTGCTCAAGGGTACTACAGCTGGAGGTGGGATTTGAACCTGTGACCTTTGGGTCCAGAGGTGGCAGCTGTAACACCCACACTAGCAGCTGCTCTTAAGATGTATTTATTAGAAAAATAATGATCAAATGTGAATACACAACAGCAAGCATCAGCATTCTCAGTTTTGAATCGGCACAAGACGAAGTGTCAGTGGATTGATCCCGATGCTCTGCTCCAGCAACGCCGCCAGCAGGTGTTCGGACAACGTCAGCAACTGAACGTTTCTTTTGTCTACGGTTTTGTGGAACTCCACCGAACGTTACCATCTTATGACAACAGAAAAGCACCCGCGTCTTGTTCATCTTCATCCACAGACAAACTTAAACCATCTGGGCACTTCTTTAGCAGAATCCCTGTGTATACCATCATTTCTTTCTAAATAATCCTGTTGTGACACATTGCTAATCAACAAATTCAGAATGTGAAACGTGGCTATCGTTATTTTCCATCCAACCTGCGATAAGTCTCACAGCTTCCGCAACAGAAAGCCTACTTGCCGTCTTGCAGACGACAGCAGTACAAAATGGCCGACAGGAAGTGGTTATTACATCACTCCCACGATCATAGGTCAAAAAGGAAGTGACATCAATGGAGGGGAGGGTAGGGAAAGATACCTGAAAAACCATGACTTACAAAGTTTTCAGAAGTAATATTGCACAAACTAGCAGTGGGGTATGACGTTTTCCACGTTAGCCTCCAGGGCTAATAATCCCGTGTCTGTGTCTGGAGCTCTTTGTCTGTTGTCGCTACACTTTCGTTCACGAAGAATTTCATGTTGCTTTGCAGAAAAGCATCTGTGAAAGGAATAAATGTAAAAAGTAAATGCGTCGAGATTGTTTTGCTAACCTTCAAACCTCGACTTCCGTGTTCCCCGGCGAACGTGCGGCGCTGCGCGTTACCTACGCCCTGCCGCGTCCTTCGTGCTTCAATCACACGCGCACACGGATGAAAAAAACGTGCTCGTGCTTGTAACCAGGTTGCCGGCTACCACGTTGGGGTTATTACTTTGTTATTACTGCTTCTTTGCTCCACTGAAGCTCTTGTCCAAAGACTCTTACGATTGTACGCATTCATTCAGCTCTATTGTCCCATAGCCATTCAGTTCCACTAACTCCTTCAAGGATACTATATCCCAAAGCGACTTGAACTGAACACCTTCCGGTCCTCCATGTCTTTAACTACCACACTGAAGGTTTTTCTGCTACCTCTCGTCCCCGGGCCACCCGAAAGTCATAATTAAAATTGGTTCAGCCTAAGTAAGTTCTCCGAGAGAAAAGTCCCATTGACATTTTTGATTAATGGCAGGGATGTTGCTCGCTTCGGGTGGGTATTGGGAAAAGGTCCAAGCTGACGGTCGGCCGACGAGACGGCTGAGATGGGACGCGTTAACCGAGCTATCCTTTGCGCGTCGACGCGTTTCCGATGGTGATCCATCCCTCCGGCGCTCCAGACTGTGATCGACATTATGCTTTGCCTCTGGATCGAAGCGTTTGGAGAAAAGAACTGTACTCTGCAAAACAGGGTAAAAGTTACGTGAAAGTTAGAAGCCTCTAGGATGGCAAGGATTTAGGACAGAGGTTGTAAGGTCTGTGTCCTCTATGACTGATTCCACTGGAGGTTGTTTCCACGTCCTGCAGTGCATATTCCTGCCATGAACTGGGGCTGAAAGGGTTCAATGAATCAATGGTTCCCCTCTTTGGTTGTTCTGGAGTGGATGTTTTGGCTTAGTGATTTACCACCTGCGCCAGAAGGTTGTGGGCTCAGTGCCCAAGCAAGACACTTCTACTGAACCTTCTTACATCTTTTCTGACCTGAAGATAAAACCTTCAAGTAATCACACTGACAGAACAAGTTAAAATGCCCCTCTCATTCAGCAGTGCATTGAACCATAAATCACTTTTTGAGCTCAGCAACCATTTTAATTCTGTTATTTGGCAGATATTCTAACTCCGTCTATATTACGTTTTTATTAGTATGTACTAAACCGATGAAAGAGGCTTTGACAGATGACAAGTGAGTGTATGCGTGTTTTTGAGGACAGCCAGCAAGTGATGACATAGGAGCTGTCATCTACTGGTGTGGTGACAACACCGCTGTCCCCTTGCTGCCCCAGCGCTGCGGGGGCTTTTAACCTGGATGTTGCCCCCTATTGACCCTCGCTGTCAGTCAGGAGCCTTTCTCCAGTGTCTTTTTGTTACATACCCACCATAGTCCCCTGTGGTCTGAATGTCGTACTCAGAAGGGTGTTTCTGTGACACAGTCACCTCTGTCAACATTTCATATGATATTTGATTCTATTGCTCTTGTTATTAAATTTCTGAATATTTACACTGAATCTTACACTGTCCTTCACTGCCTAGAGGGTAAGCAGACAGCATAATACTTAAGGATGTTATCTCAGAACCTGCAGGTTCCTGGTTTGAATCTTGCTGTAGTACTCCAGTTACATTTCTTGAATTGGTAGGTAAAAATTACCCTGCTGAATAAAAAGGTAAACCATGTTAAGGTGCTTCAGAGAAAGGTTTCTGGTAAGTGAAAAATGCTTAAAAGCAGGCAGATTTTTGGACATTAACACCATTTATTTAAAGGTGTGGCTTGAATAAGGTGAAGGTTGTTTGTTTGAGCCCCACTCACAAGCAAATTAAATTGAATGGGTCGCTTACTCTAAGTGAGATCAGCCACGATGCCATAATAATAATGTTTCCAAAGGACAAAAGCAGCCCATCAAGACAAAACTGGACTTCTGCTCGCATACTGAAGTGAAACCATGAAACTTGCCAGAAGAAAAGCCGGTTTATTGAAGCGTAGAGTGTGGTTTCTCGTACTTTGTCAAATTTATGTGCTGATCTAAAATTCTTGTCCTTAATTTTGACTGTGTATTTTTAGCAACTTTCAGGAGTCTGGGAAGTGGTTTTAAAAGCAATTCAAAGTGGTTTCTGGAATTTATAGCATCCTGGTGAAAGCATATTGCTCTGTTGTCCTGGCACTGGCCCTCACTCGAACCCACAGCATTCCTCACTCATTGTAATAGGCATCAGGCTCCAAGTCTGAATGACAGTAAACTAGTAAATGCTCTGGTTCTGTCAAGTCTGACATTCCCTGCCCCCAAGAATGTCTTCCTCCATAACTAAAACTCTATAGTGTCCTCATCACCCTACAGTGTCCTCAACAACACACACCCTACAGTATCTTCAATGCCCTTCAGTATACTTGGCACCTCATAGTGTCGTCAACATCCCTACAGTGTCCTCAATGCCCTAGAGTATCCTCAAAAACCCTACAGTATCCTCAACAACGCACACCCTTACAGTATCTTCAACGCCCTTCAGTAAACTTGGCACCTCATAGTGTCGTCAACATCCCTAGTGTCCTCAATGCCCATCAGTATTCTCAAAAACCCACAGTCAACAGTATCTTCAACGCCCTTCAGTATCCTCAACACCTCATAGTGTCCTCAACAACCCTACAGTGTTCTCAACATCCTAGTGTCTTTAACAGCCTAAAGTGTCTACAACAGTGTCCTCAACATTCTAGTGTTCTCAGCAACTTACAGTGTCTACAATACCTCACACTTTCCTCACCACTCTGCAATATCCTCAACACCCTATTTTGTCTTCAGCCCTAAAGTTTCAGCAGTGTCCTCTACACTCTACTTCCTTCAGTAGTGTTCTCAGCCCCCTACAGTGTCCTCAGCAGTAACTAACACCATGCCGTGTCCATAATGTCGGCAACATCAACAGCATCAGAATCAGTTTCATCACTTTTAAGCTTATGCCGACCTTCCTCGAGGGGGACTGTCCTTGCTGCAAAAATATCAAACTCCTGCCCCCCACATTGGAGGATACAGGCTGTTGTGTGATGCAGAAACAGGATCCCCCACCCTCCTACCCCACACAACCCCACCTGACCCCTTCCCACATACACACTAGATCCTACCAGGCCCCACATGTGTTGCAGCTACTGTGCGCCGTCAGAGCTTTCTAACCCAAAGTGAAAGTTTAATAATTCATCCTGGCCAGACCCTGGAGAAATGCTGCTCCGTGTAAACATACGCGGTACAAGGCGGCGGGTTTTTTCATCACCCTGTTTTAATTTTGTTTTTTTTTTTTTTTTTTTTCGTTACTGCCGGCTCAAAGCATCACTCTCAGATTGCAGAAAACAGCCATCGCTCCTAGTGGAGGACCGAGGGAGACCTGCAGTTTGAGAAAATAAGTTGTGCTTTCACCGAGTAAAGAGACACCAAGCAGGTCACATCATCAGGAAGGACAGTGATTTGTGTCTAGGGGGTTGCTGGCTCAAACCCCAGGAAGAACTCTGCTGTTGTACTCTTTAAAAAGGCACTTATTCCAAGTTGAGCAGCACGAGTTAAACATCACCACTATAAATGATGGCTTTGGATGGAAGTGTCTGCTAAGCAAAGCAATCTGGAATAGGATGTCAGGTAAATGAATAGAAGTGGAAAAATCTGAATTCCATTCATTATCCGACTGTAACTACATGGACGGGTCTCGTTCTGTTACACATCGGCTAATACTGGGACCTGCAGCTCAGCTCTGACCTGATTAGCACCCAAGAAATCCGTCCTCCGGCACCAGCACAGGACAGCACCTCACATGCACAAGGAAGCAGCAGAGTAGCATAAGTCGGATCTCATTTCGGGTCACAAAACAAACCCTTGCCGCGGTCCCTGCACCTAACGCCCTTTTGAATGCGCTTATCTGGGCACGCTTCTAAATCAACCAGCATAATCATTCAAATGGGTGTGGGAACTCACCTCAGGTGACCTGAGAAGGGCCAAGGAACGGATATCAGCCCGGTTCCTGTTGAAATGTGTGACGCTCAGGAGTGGAGACGTGCGTTCTGGTCAGGGTTCAAAGCCAGGGTAAACCTCAATACAGCTGGATATGACTGGAGATGACTGGACCCTCAAAGACAGCATCATGTGTACAAACCTTGGAAACATTATATGCAGATATAAATCAAACACACAGACACAGTCTGAAACCACTTGTCCCAAGTGGGGTCGCGGCAAGCCGGAGCCTAACCCAGCAAAACAGGTCGCAAGGCTGGAGGGGATACACCCAGGACAGGGCACCAGTCTGTCAGAAGGCACCCCAAGAGGGACTTGAACCCTAGACCTAGCAGAGAGCAGGACCCCGTCAAACCCACTGTGTCACCACATCCCTGTCTAAAGCAAATGCCTGTGTTTATTTTAAAATTTTTAATAATAATTTGTTTAATGATGGAAAAGCCTATGTGCAGCTGTTTCATAAGGTGAAATTTTTACTACATGAATTTGGGTAAGTACTATGGAGGGTGTGGGTTTCAAACCCAAGCTGATCAATTGCAAGGCAGTAACTCTGCCCACTTCCCCACCTTTTGAAACTGTTAAATTAATTTTTGTCTGTTCTCTGTTTTTTTCCTTTCTCTTTCACACACTTACCAGGGTGGCAAGATCCCGGTACGATGGACCGCACCAGAGGCCATCGCCTACAGAAAGTTCACCTCGGCCAGTGACGTGTGGAGCTATGGCATTGTCATGTGGGAAGTGATGTCGTTCGGCGAACGGCCGTACTGGGACATGAGCAACCAGGACGTAAGTGTTTCCTTGACATTTTGTTAAAATCAGTGCTCTTTATTGGTCTTATCCTGATGCCTTTTTTTTATTGTAAGCTGAATTAAATTTGACACAGGGCCACAGGAGGGCACAGTGATTAAGGAGCTAAGCATCTGCACGGTTCCTTTAGTGATCAGATCTGCAGCCTCTGCTGCATCTCTGTACCACACAGGGTATTATACGGAAAAATGAGCAGTAAATAATAATAATAATAATAATAATAATACTAATAAAGCTCACCTTTTAGCAACCAATCTCAGTCTGTGGATTTGCACGATGTAGCTGCCCAGAGCTGATACAGTACCGATGTTGGAAGCATTCAGCGATTTGAATCTTCCGCCTACATACCAAATTCAGAGCGGGCAGCATAGGGACTTGATGCTGGCATTAGTCTTTAATCGAGATCTGTGTTTAATAAGCGCAGGTGTAATTACAGCCAGACGCCTGGGGCCCATTCTGAGCAGCATCATCTTCAGTGGACAGGCATGAGGAATCTGCCGGCATGTCCTTCATATTCCTATACTCACCAAATTGTGATCTACCATATGTGCGTCTCTGTGAAAGAGGCCCCAGGAAGCTCATTACATTTTTTCTCTTATTATTATTCCTATTAGTATAGGATTTAGCAACATCTACACTTACACCTCATCTCATGGACACAATTCCACCACAAGCCTGTAATTCATTTTCTTTGCAGCTCCAAAGTCATTTTAAATTAGTCAGTAAAATGTAAATAATTAAGACGCTCCTCAATATATTTACAGAGTACATTCTGTAAAAGTCTCAGATGTTGTTGTAATAATAATAATAATAATAATAAACATTAAAAACTTTATATTTTAGTTTGGGAACTATTTAAATTAAATATACTTCGAAATTGCAAAAAAAAAATTCAATTTAATTCATGGTTAGAAAATTGTAGGTAGCTGAAGGTTGTAAGTCGCTCTGGAGAAAAGTGTCAGCTAAATTAACAAATGGAAATGTAAATATCCACAAACACCTGTTCAGTTCTCATTGCATTCCTTATTTTTTTTTTGCTACTGACAATTAAAAATACCAGACACAGGCTGTGAAAACTTTGGAAGCAACACGAATTAAGGTGATCTCACTCTGCTATTCGGTTTGAATGCTGTTTACTGCCACCTATTGGCTTGGCATGTTAAACACAGGTCACGTTTCCTCTAAAAAAAAAAAAAAAAAAAAAAAAAAAACATAGAAAATAGATCTGAATAAAATGCTGGAAAACTGGAAAATGTTTGCATCTTCTAACATTTCCAACTCTACCATTTATAAAACGCGGAGCCAAAAAGAAATTAATTCATAAAGTGACAGCACAGCACTTTCCTTAAGCTCCAGCATGCTCTGCCAATCATAAAGGCCACCGTGGCAGTTCTCATGCCTCTTGCTACAGTTTCGTACAGTGCGTCCCTGGCTCTCATTGTGAGGCACGCCATACATCATCTCTACTCGGTTCAATTTAATTCAATTTAGTCCGTTTGCATACTTTGCCCTTCCCAAAATTGTAGCCCCAGAGCACTTAACACAGAAAGTGGCAGCAACATAACAAATAGCCCCAAATTAACAGTAGCAACAGCATCACAAATAAGGCTTGAAAGCCTTTTAACATCATAGAGTTTAAAGTGTGCGCATGAAAAACCAAAATAGGAGAAAGGTGGACAAAAAAATGGAGAACCTCTCGGGGTTCAAAGCCAACTGGCTGCCGATCCTCCCCCCAGTGGGTGCCTAACCTTACACAGTAGAGTCCCATAATATGTTTTATTTTATGACATGTCAGCACTGATGTATGAACATGGTCGTTTTGCTCCTTGCAATGTGTGAAATGTACCAGAGGTTTCCTCCTGATGAGCCTTCAGGCAAGCTGTGGGGCTCTGTTGACCCCAGGGTCAGGACCACAGAAATACTGACAAAGAGTAGGTAGGAAATAGAAAAAGAAAAATCCAGCCTGAAGGCAGCTTGAATGGAAGTCTTTCCTCCCTTTTCCTACTGAAGCGTTTCAAAGATGTCAAGACAGAGGGTGTGATACTCAACCAGGAGGCCACGGCGCTCTTTGTATCACGTTTAAGAAAGCGGCACGTGGAACACAGAGGAGGAAAATGATAGCGTTTCTTTCCTCCTGCTCCCAGGTCACTCACTATTATCTCATAGCTTACTCAGGGAAGATGGCTTTGTGGTGGAGCCCTTGCATTATGAGCACCTCTATTACCAGCAACAGGTTCTTTCGCCATGCACAATTCCCTCGTTTCAGCCCATAATTCATCTCTCTGTCAGATTCAGACGAGAGGCAGTGGAAGGGGTGGAAGGCTAGTTTGTTGAACTCTTCAACCTTCTTTCTCCCAACTGATCCACTTTGATGCATTTTGTCTGGACCTCATGATCAGATCACGGGAAACTCTCGCTCTCGTGGAAGTTGTGTACCTCACAGTTTAACACTGTGGCTATTGCCAAGCGAGACGTTTATGGAGATTAGGAAGTCTGTTTGAGAATACAACAGCTGCTTCTCCACATGGATTTTACACTCCAGACTCTTCTAAAGTATGCTTTGTAGGTACCGAAGTTCACGATCCTGTCTTGTTGATATTATCTGCTGGATGGTAAATAGGTAATGTATACTGGTATGTACCAGAACCAGGGCCTTTTTTCCAAGGTCCTGCGCTGGTGCTATATTTAGACAAACCTTGGCAATGCCTTGGGCTGCCAACATCTGCAGGCATCAAATTTTGGTAGGAAAACCGAAAAATAAATTGTCATCTTGGACAAATTAAAAAACCTTGCTTCATAATAAAGTTTTATTAAAAAATTGACCTGCCATATTAAATTTTGTGTAAAGACTTTGCAGGTAACATTTTCCATGAAACAAACTGTCGCTTTACTGTGTAGCACAGTGTGGAGAATCTCAGTTTTGATAGCAGGCTGAGCAAGGGAACCTGGGAAGGCACCACCATAATCCCATCAACTATGGCCCATAATCCTAGTAGCCAGCGGTCACGACTGATACTAACCAGCAAGGCTCTGCTTAACTTGTTCCATTTTCTCCCCCAATCCCTTGAACCCCTTCAACTCTTTGGTCTCTTTCCTCACCATCACTCTCTTCCTTTCTCTTTTACTGTTGGCATTTGTGCTACTATCCTCTTATTTACTCAATTCCCTCACTCCCTATTTCTTTCATCCTCCATCTCTTGTTGTGGTCTCCCCTCCTTGACCCTGCCTATCCCTTTCACCTCTGTCCCAAAACCCTACCTCTCTCATCCCCATCATCATGCTTCCTTCTTCTCTCCCTTCCCACACCCCATCCTTCCTCTGGATACCTCCTCAGGTGATCAATGCCATCGAGCAGGACTACCGGCTGCCACCACCCATGGACTGTCCCACCGCACTGCACCAGCTCATGCTGGACTGCTGGCAGAAGGACCGCAATGCTCGGCCCAAATTCACCGACATTGTCAACACACTGGATAAGATGATCCGCAACCCTGCCAGCCTGAAGGCCGTGGCTACCATCACTGCAGTGTGAGCATCTGTCAGGACACGCACGGCGACACGCGCCGACACGCGCCGACACACTCCTTCAGCCACTCGAGCACCGAGTGAGAGATGTCCCATTTTGGAGGCATGTTTACAGGCACACTGCAGTGTGTTTATGAATCACCGGCCTCATTATCAATGCCGAATGCTATAATGTCTGCCTCGGTGATCTGCTCCCTGGAGATCTGGTACAATGACAGATGCTTGTATTACATTTTTGCTGCACTGGCCATGCAAGTCGTATTGGATAGGAGCACCAGCTAAGGAATATAATGTGAGTGTAAATGTGTCTCGGGGGGTGTGCCTGTGAGCCATCACTGACGGTAATGCTGACATTTAGCGTTCTCACCCCCTTATTCCTTTAATGCTCAGTACAATGCAGTACAATGGAATGCAATTTACTCTTATATAGCGCTCGCAGACTCTGAGTACAGTCACAGATTACAGGTAAAACACGACACACCAAAGAAAAATGATTGACCAGCACATATAACTCAACTTTGTAAGATAAATAGAAGGATATATTTGTTAAAAATTTCCTTAAGAAATAAATAAAATGCAATTACCGTTCTTTAAGACAATACAGTGAGATGAAGTGGCGATGAAGTGGCCAACTTGCAATGAAGGAAAGGAAAACAAAAAGTCCAGATTTACAACAAACTGGAGAAAATAAACCACTAAATTGGATTGTAAATTGGGATGACTTAGGATGGGAATAGTGTAATTAAAAACTATGTAAAATATGTGGCTGGCTAATGATCAGTCCCATTGGTCTTTCCTCCACTCTTGCCTTCAATGATTCTCCTCGCCTCTTCCATTTTCTCAACTCATGCCTTCAAATTTCTGCCATGACTCTGCTTTTTCTCAAATAAATTATTTTTTCCATCTCCTTGCACCACTCTTTCTCTACTCATGTGCAATGCCTCGCCCTTTCTGCACTTCCCCCTGCTCCTCACCCATGTCTCCCAGGCCTTCCCAGCCCTTGCTGGATCGTTCCGTGCCCGACTTCACCGCCGTTACCTCAGTGGAGGACTGGCTCGGAGCCATCAAGATGACCCAGTACAGGGACAACTTCCTGAGCTCCGGGTTCACCTCTCTGCCCCTGGTGGCACAAATGACCTCTGAGTGAGTATGGTGCCCCCCACAGGCTTCTGCCAACACTGCAATATTATAGGAATATTGAAAAGGGGGTTTCATTAGCTCTTCAGCTAAACCAAAGGACAATAAAGATTTTCAAAAAGATGTAAAAAATCTCAATAAAGTTATTTGTCACTGATTATTTAAAAAGTTAGCAGGAAAAATGGAAATTTTTCCTTGTGAGCCAATGACTTGTTAACTTATGACTCATCAGCTGACCTGTTGGCTCCTGCCACTGATCTTCGATTATGAAATAAGGGGATCAATAGAGACCAGAAAGAACCTCACTTGGTAGCCAAGTAATTTGTAGGGGGCATCAGAACTGAGAAAAATATATGATGAACCAGAGCACGCAAGATCTTTTTGCAGGTGAACAATGAAACATCTGAAACAGTGGAACAGTTAGTACCTGCAAACTGCTCGGTGTGACCTCAGTGTCATTTGATTTTAGCGAACAAGATAAAATTTTCACTTTGCAGGTTGTCATCATGACAAAAAAAACGGGAAAAAAAGCGTAAGGCAGATGCACTCAGCAGTCCTACGCTTGGAATCAAACCAAGAGCGTGCTGAGCCAGCCCCTCCCCTGACCCAGTGCTAGCTGCTCGTGAAAGCCGCGCTCAGCAGAGATCACCGTAAGATTAATGCCGGTCAGAAAACATGCCGCGCAAAGAGAGGGGGAAAATCGTGAAACAAAGCAGGATCATACGGTCCCTCTCGGTATGTTCCTGCACTTACTGCGTCAGCAGCGCAGCAGGTCCGTGAAGAACCTGGAGGAGCTGCAGGGTCAGTCCGCTGGAGAGCCCCGCATTTGGACCAGCGTCATTAAGATCTTATTGGGCTCCATTGTTACACATGGTGTGTGTTACACAGCTCATCAGTGGTGGTCTTTGAGATGCTGACTCCAGTAGGCAGTCCATTAAACCAGGCGAGCATCAGTCTGCTCGATCCACACCTTCACTCAGCCGCTTAGAGATGGGTCCTAAATTGAGGTGAAATTTCAATCTGGAACATCAAAAGTGACCCGACACTTATGGCGAGCATATCGCCGCTTGCACGGATCTCTGCGTTCCTGCTCAGGAAAAATAATTGATCCAAATTTTCACTCAAGCAGACAAATAATCCTCCGTTTTTTTTTTCCCACCAAGAGCATACAATCCACTGATACATTTGAAATCCACTCTGCCTGTTGGGTTCCAGTGCGGTTTGCCCTACAAGGGCCTTGCGGTATCATTAACGTGTCAAAACTTGCAGACTTGTGTAAATCGTAACGGTCATTCCACGAGAACAAAGGTTGCACTGTGTACAAGCAGCTAACGCCGATTGAATAAACGGTCTGGCAGTTTTTTTTTTCTCCCCACCATTCACCATTACAAATCAGTAACAATTCCCCGACACGCCTCGACCAATTATGTCTTCCTGGCTTCCATTTATGAATGTTGAAATCCATTTGCATATGAATGCCGACAGCAGGCCGATATCTTGTGTATCTCGTTCGAAAATTGATGGATTCAGCAAGCTGTTTAAGTGTAGTTATATTTATCTCTCAGCTCTGCCTCGGTCGAACAAAGGGATATGTAAATGTTGAATTCCCTGGGCGAGAGCGACTTCAAGCAGGTTACAATTGCACACCGAGTCATGTCCAGGCCGGTAATTTCAGCTCGGATCGTGCCTGCCATTTAAAATGTCACGCTTGACTTTCTTTCCGTGTCGTTGTCCTGCAGGGACCTTCTGCGGATCGGGGTGACTCTCGCGGGCCACCAGAAAAAGATTCTCAACCACGTCCACTCCATCCAGGCGCAGATGACCCAGTCGCCCACTGCCATGGCGTGACTACAGGGGGTGCCGCGTGGGGGCAGTGAGAAGGCCGCGCTGTGGATGAGCTCCGGCTTGACGGAACACGCCTGGCTGGAGACCATCACCTTGATCTGACATCATGTCCAGCGCAGCTGGAGTGCAACTCCTTGCAATCTCCTTTGCCTGCTTCCGCCCGGCTGTCGCCGTTCACGCCGAGGAACGATGAGGGTTATTATGCAAAGTCAAAAAAGAAATAATAACCTACACTCATACAGGGAACACTTTCTTGAGTCTGGCTCTGGAATATCACTGATTCTGGGAATATTTATTTTGACTTTGACTTCTCTTCCTCTGCTTGGAGTCAAGATGGTCGGAGTCGGAATCCAGGAGTCGGGCAAACAGCTGTGGCTTTTTTTCCGATTCATTTGTTTTCATAAATTCCGAGACCTATTTTTTAGCCATCGTTTCTCAAGAAACACTTGAGCTACCTGAAGAAGTCGAGGAGGGCAACGCTGCTCTTGGACGACTCCAAGCGGCAGCATCCCGATTTCAGATCCATTTGAGGACAACACATCAACGTACAAAAATGCATATATATATATATATAGAAATGAATATAACGTAATTCAGATAAATCTTCATATTGAAGGTGATGTGTAATTAATTTATGTATATATATATACTTTCTCCGCTTGCATTTTTGGCAACTCTCTGTTTGCAAACTGGATTATAAAGCGCACTAAGCAGTGACATGGGAGCCTCGTTTCGTCAAAGCCACGCTTGAACACTTCCACGCTTTGAGCTCCTCGTAAAGGCCACAGACAATGAAGAGCGACGAGCTGAAACTCGGCCAACTTCTGTATAAAGGATTGACTGTGTATTTAAGAAAAAAAAAAAGAAACGTAATCAAAAGAACTTTTTTTTTCTGAATCAAAAAAAGTGTCAAGGTTAACACTAGTGTGACTGTCATTGCATACCTTGTCGGTGAGCGCTTGACGACAAAGACTCGTTTTCTCTTGTCTGTTTTGCTTATTTAATTGCTTTCTTTCCGTTCCTTGTTGGAACCCTTGGAATTGGACTCCAGCGATTTGTCCAAACGCCGGGGCCTAAAAATTCAGGTACATATCATACATAATAACAGTTTCGTTAATTAATTTACGTAGAAACCCCTCCTCCACTCCACCCCCGCCCCCACCCATTACCTTCGGTGTTCTAGAACTTTTCTTTTAATCTCCTCCCAACCATCTTTTCTTTCAATGGCCGTGACAAGGTTTAATTTTGCACTGCTCTTGTTTTCCTTATTTATTTATTTTGAGGAAAGCATGATGGATGAGAGTTGTAATTGGTGCTCAGTAGCTTAATGAGCCCGTAATCGCAGCAGGCATTGAGCTCTGCGTCGGAACAAGGGCCTCAGCTAAACGGCAGGATTGTGTTCGTTTAGCGGCCTCCGGTTTCATGTAGCCCCGCCGGGTAAACCTGCCAAGATCCTCTCCGTTATGCCACCAGATAGGCTGGAACTGCTCTGCTCCGCTGTGTTAAACGGAAATCAATGGAAGTACATTAACAAACTATTAAAGGATGTTCGGCTCTAAATGAGGTGCGAGGTCTCCAGGTAGTTGGATGGAGTTGACGTTGAACTGACGTGCTGGGCTGTAACGCTGAGCCCGGAGATGAAACTAGGAAGTGAACGCAAACAGTCTGACACCCCACCTAGTTTATTTATGACCTATGTGAAGGATGACCGCTGTTGTCATTCTGTACATAATGAAAAGGAACAGCTCTAATAAGGAGGGAGCGGTGACTGTGATACCCCTCCTCCCGCATTCAGGATGGGTACTGCAGCTGATTGAAAGCCCCTTATAGATCGTTGGAAACTTATAAGTATTTTTAGCCAATGCTTTTCTCTAAATTGACTCCTAGTGTGGTGTTTTGAATACTAAGCTATGTATCGTTTTATACAGTATCAATTCAGGGTCAAGGGTACTATAGTAGGAGCTGTGAATCAAATCTGCGTCTTTCGATTGCAAGGTGCTAGCACTAACCGCTGCAACACCTGCTGCCGCATGCCCTCTGCTTGCATGCTTTGTTTACTTTGGTATTTGTTTATGTGCTGCGCCTTTAGTAGAAATGCAGTTTTTTTTTTTTTTCCCTCCATTTTCACAGTGATCCTTACCAGATGAGTCTGAGGCCTCCTTTTACATCAAACACACCAAACGACAACTTTCTCTGGCTTAGCTGGTCTAGATATGACCCAGTCTTCTACTGTTTGTTTATTCAAATTCTATATCCACAATATACAACATGAAATACTCAACAAAGCTGTTAACATTTCTTTACCTGACATGGTAGGATTTATAGGGTTAAATAATACATTTTCCAGGGATTTGCCAATGTATACAGCGGGGTAATGAATGCTCCCCCAGTCAAACGGTTGTAAGAATTAAAGTCAACTGAAAGCACAGGTTTGGAGGTGAAACCTAAATTCATAAGGAACGGGATGTTTGAACATGTGATGTCAGCAGCAGAATCACACTTTTATAATGAATCATAAACGCAGCAATACACACACATGCACACAGATCCTGCACGTATCTATATGGCGGCGCACGTCGGATCCCTCAATTTCCGGATTACAAACCCATTAACCGGCTGACGTGGTGCTCCAAAGCACTCCAAACTGTCACGGGAATTCATCTTCATCATGCCTCTCAAGCCGAGGTGAACGCCAAACCCTCGGGGACCCGTTCCGACACATCACTGAGTTAATAAGCGTCAGGTACAGTGTGTCGGTGAGGTCGCCAACACCTGTCTTCTCAGGAGATAGGGGTCCGGGGGAATCGCATCTGCTGTCGATATGGGGACCATTCATTCATTTACCGCATCTCTGCTGCCCATTAATTTTTCTAATTAACACCGATGACTTCCTTCCCGTGCAAAGTAATTTTGGGCCCGCCGTCTCTGTCCGGGGATATATCGATCGATGAAGGTACTTCGGACCTTATCCTAATCACTGAAGCAATTCAGCTTTTATTTATATATTTTTTTCTTAATTAAGTTGATACTTCCTCCCCACTATCTTTCCATAATTGTGTCTGGAGATGATGGAGTTTTAATAACAGAGCAGGGTAATGGCTTGAAGTGGGTGTTGGCCCATAACACAGCGCTGCACTAAAGCAGATGTGTTCAGTGTGACTAAAGCCATTTTGTGAGTTAGTGAGTGCAAATCCTTATTTCTAACTATCAATTTAATAGTTTTTTAGACTGACTGTTTACTTGCGTTTACATGTGCCAGCTGGAGATGGTCAAAGGCAGAAATACCAGCGGAAAATTCTGGATTCCATGTGGAAGAAAGCAGCTTTAACTTCCTGTTTGAAAAGACAGCGATAAATAGCAATACTGCCGATGCACAAAAAAAAAAAAAAAAATGTTAATTGACGGAATTGCTACCTATTTAGTCTTGTGATTAACGCAGCGTGTGTACTTTTGAAGAAGCCTTATGGAAAAATCATGATTGCTCTGCTGAAAAGGCAGGAAGCCACATATTTGGCCAAGGCCCGTTGCTTTGACTTGAAAGCAAATATGAAAAATGTCTTAATGAATTGTTCTCAGTCCTGAAAAGGAAGCCAGCATTTTTAATGTAAGCTGTAACGGATAGACGCCAGTGGTTTTGTTCCCCTGGTAATCCAAACAGAGAGGTGAATTCGGGAATGGTTTCCTCAACACCAAATAAGAGTCAGTTCACACAGACTGTTTGCATGGAACTTTCTTTAGAACCAGGATCCTGTTAATGTTTTCCACTGATTATCTGTTCCGCACACTGTAATTTTGCCATTAAATAAAAGTGCCTGCGTCTTCCAAGAATGACTGGAAAATTATAATTCTCAAAGTTAAAGAATTGTTTGTGGTAGAATGGTTATTCCACGTGTCGTAAGGGAACCGGTGGGTGATTTGTAATATTATTTAAATACAGTAATTAAAAAAATAACAGCAGCTGTCAAAAATTTTTTGGCATTGACATCTCCCTTAAATTAACAAAGAGAGAAGTGGCCCATACAGGAGATCAATAACTACTGAAATGTAGATAATAGTATATTTTAAGTTTATGTTTCCTGGTTGGGTGCTCTGCATGGGACTTAAATCTGCTACTTTTGAGCATCCGACTACTACCTGAATACTAGTGCCTGAGGCCAGTGGGTGGTATCGTAATTATGGCTCTAGCCTTTCAATTCGAAGGTCCCCGTTTCAAACACCATTGACTAAGGTACTTACCCTGAACTGACACAGAATAAACGCCCAGCAATATGAATTGGTAAAAAAAATTTAAGCAGCATAGTTTACGGCTTAACGCTCTCTTGAAAAAAGGAGTTAGCTAAATAACGATAATAATAGTGCAATAATAATAGGGATTATAATTGCGCACAAATGTGGGAATGAACTGGGGAAGAGGAAGTGGCCAATGCGCATGATTCAGGAATGACTGACGCAGCATGTTTATTCGCATTTTCTCGCTCTGCTTCCGTGTTAAACACACGTGACTGTTTGCCTTAGCGCCGCAGTCCTCTGCACGGAAACGTGCTTTTGCCACGAGAATCTTCTTTCCTCGTTTTCTCATAACCTTCCGAAACAAGCTCCTTGGGCCGCTAATAGGGTTGCTCTGCTTCGTTATATAAAATATTGAATTACTGTGTTTGCATTAGCTTGGATGAGAGGCACGGTGCGCTGCGCTAGCTTAACGCGACAAGGCAGCGGGAGACGATACCGCTTTGATAAAGAGACGCGACAGAGGCTTTGAAGATGGTGCGCGGTCCATTCTCGAAGCCTTTGTTGCCTGGAATATTCGGAGGCATCGGAAAACAGGGTCAGACGTTGCCGGTTTTAGGAGGTTTAATTACTCCCAGGGAGGCGCTATGGAGCTCTATGGAGCACCTCGGAGCGCTCGCGATACGGGCCTCCGCTCACATTCTCGGAGCTGCTGATTGGTTCCCGCGAGACGAGGTCTCCTTTGCTAGGCCGCCGTGTTCCTGTGGCACCTGTTCTGCACAGATAGCGTGCGGCGAGCTAATATCAATTACAAATAAGAGCTAATTACCATCTCATTAGTGCACCACTCCCATTGATGGGGACTTGGAAATAAATAATGGGAAGCAAACAGATTTCTGGTCAGCCTGCTCGACGAGGTCATTATTCCACGTCCCCGATGCCTGGAGATGGCTCTTCGGATGGCTGCGAGGCCTTCGCGTCCTCCAAGACGACTCTTTATTTGTTTTCCCCCCACTTTGTTTTGCGAAAATTGGGGAGGAATGTTTAATTTCCTTAAAGCGATTGCCACTAATGTGTGTCATTTTTCATGGTGCAGATGAAAGGGTGTCAACGTCTCCGCTTCCCCTCTCTTACAATCAGCGCAGCATCCCCAAGCCCCGATTCGCGGGTACGCGCCAAGGCCCGCGTCTCCCCGTACGCTCGGCAGCCGTGTGGCGTCCTCCCAGGGCTCGCAATCGGCAGAGGATCGGCTTCTACTGCCTCGTTACCCCTGTTCCGGAATGTTCTGAGGAGTTCAGCGGCATTCCGTAGTGTTTTCGCGGGGCTGCTTTGAGCCGTTGTGTACTGCTACGGGTGACAGCGACTTTGGAGCTTACAGTGCTGGGCTTGTGCTGCTGGCTTTGAGTCTCCAACCTGTTAGAGACACTTAATCTTGACAGGGAGCTTCTCCATCCCTGCTTCTTTTTCTTCTGCAGTTGATTTATTTATTTTTTAATTTATTTTCTTTATTCCCTTACTTTAAAATGTGAGACGTGTACAGCAAGCTAATGACTTTACTCATTTATAGTGAAATTTTTACCGTGTCAGTTCATGGTAATTACCCCAATGAAGGGTACTGCAGCAGAAACAGGAATTCAAACCCGAGTTTTTCAGCTGCAAGTTGAATTCACTAACCACTTCAAACCACTTCGCCCCCTGCTGGCCCTGCATCTTCCTCTGTCTGTCTTTTCCCACACCCCCCCAGCCTTGTCCCTCTCTTTTTGACTTCCATGATGAGCAAAGGCCCGAGAGGCGCTTCACTGTGGACGTCCTATCAGTTCCTTCCTCCATACTTCATACCCCCTGTTTTCTCTTCCAATCTCACCACGAGGAAAATCTTCTGAGAGCCATCTGTTTTTTTTGTTTTTTTTTTCCACTTTGTTCTTAGAAGAAGGATTATAGACCCACTTTTTAAATCTTTACACTATTATTCTTTGATTAATAATGAATCTAATGCTGTAATTTGTAAAGTAATGATTTTCGGCATTGCTGTCGTGATGTATGTTGACTTTGTGAAGCTGCTCTTTTCAGAGCCGAGTATGCTAATGATGTGCAAATGTAGAAAGAAAAATAATAATTCATTGAACTGTCCCCCCCACCCCCCCGTGCCTTACAGAGAATTGTGGAAAAGGCAAGTGGGGGCGTACAGAGGCTGCCGTGACAGTGGATAGTACACGTCTCTGAACTGCGGAGCCCTCTGCTGGACACTGTCCTTCGAGTCGAGTGTGACCCCCACACTTTGACCCTTGACCCCTGTGGCCCGAACACACCATCGGGGCCGTCGTCGCAGTGCACGCCAGCATGATGGCAGGAACACTCACTGCGTTGTACATATCGGACGATGGGACGGGATGTTTCCTCTGCGTGGGCCCGGGTGTTGGCGCGTGTGCACATCTGAGTGTGTGTGTGTGTGTGTGTGTGTGTGTGTGTGTGTGTGTGTGTGTGTGTGTGTGTGTGTGTGCGTCGTTGTATATTTAAGATTTGTTTATTGTGATGAGTATGTCAGAGTTTGTAACTGTAACTTTCTGAGAAATATTGTACTAAAATGCACTCAATAAAGGCGATCAACTGGACTCCTCAAACGCATTGGTCTCCTGCTGCAGGATTAAATGTCTCATTGAAAACATGCTGGGGGGCATGTGTGAAAAGATGCCGTATGGTGGAATCCCACCAAAGAAGCTATGGCGGCTGAGATCCCATTTATTCATCTCGCTGACACTTTTCTCCAAAGCTACTTACAATGTTAATCTAGTTACCTCGTTCTCTCACACACACACGCTTTCTGAACCGCTCGTCCCATACAGGGTCGCGAGGAACCGGAGCCTAACCCAGCAACTCAGGGCATAAGGCTGGAGGGGGCACACCCAGGACAGGACACCAGTCCATTGCAAGGCACCCTAAATGGGACTCGAACCCCAGACCCACCGGAGAGCAGGACCCAGTCCAACCCACTGCACCACCACACCCCCCTCATTCATACAGCTAGATCATTTTAATGGAAGCACTCCAGGGTAAGTACCTTGCTCAAGGGTACTACAGTCAGAAGGGAAATTCAAACCTATGACCTTTCAGTCCAACAGCAGTAGCTCTAACCACAACACTACCAGCTCATCTCATGTGGAATGTTATGCAGAAAAAGGAAATTATTTTCTTTTATTAGGATGCATTTCTCCCAAAGCGATACACAAATACCATTATTTACCCCTTTGTACAACTGGGTAATTTTTACTGAAATGCTTCAGGTATTAATAAATACCTTGATCAAGGGTACTACAGGGGGAGGAGGACTTAAACGCAAGGTTGCTTAGTTTCATGTCTGCTGGTAGCATGTGGTGAGAACTGCTGCCTTTGAGCCCAAAGGGTACCGGTTTGAATCCCATCTACTAATCTAATACCTTTGTGCAAGATACTTACCTTCAGTTGCCCAGCTGTCTAAATGGGTGAATAAATGCATGTTGCTCAGGAGAAAAGTGTCAACTAAATGAATAAACATATGTCAATGATTCTAGCCACTGTGTCACATAGGTGACTACATGTCCTCATCTTTTCTGCATTTGCAAACTTTTTGCACATTACTGATTTATATGATGCACAAATTACATACAGCATCTTATCATAACCTTACTCTGTTGTGGGTTTAGTAACACCATTCCATGACAGAGGATAGAACTCTCTTATGACACACACACACACACACACACACACACACACACACACACACACACACACACACAGACACACAGACACACACACACACACACACACACACACACACAGACACTTGTCCCATTCAAGGTTGCAGGGAGCTGGAGCCTAACCCAGCAACATAGGGCACAAGGCTGGAGTGGGAGGGGACACACCCAGGACAGGACACCGGGCCGCCAGGCTGCCACAAGGCACCCAAGCAGGACTCGAACCCCAGACCCACAGGAGAGCAGGACCTGGTCCAACACTCTGTGCCACCATGCCCCCTCTGTTATGACAAACTTAACAAAATTTCATGTGTAAACAAACAAATAAATACACACACATTGACTGAAACTACTTATCCCCAGCAGGTTTGTGGTGAGCTGGAGTCCTACCTGGCAACACAGGCTGTAATGTGGGAGGGGGAGGGAACACATCCAGGATGGGATGCCACTCTGTCACAGGGCACCCCAACCAGGACTCAAACCCCAGACCCGCTACGCAACCGCATCCCCCTGAATAAATGAATAATTAAATAAAGGCCTTTGAGGACCAATGATTGGACTTGAACCTGCAACCTTCAGGGAGAACATGCATCACATGCATGTCATATATTTTTTTTATAATGGTATGTGTTAGTGACAGACTGAAAGAACAGGGTAAAGATGTGAGGCTGTTTGTGACTCATGCCACTGCCCCCCCATGAAACCCCTATCCGCATGTCACATGGACCCTGTTGTCGAGCAGCATCACCTCAGCTGTTGGACAGGTGGATGGTACCAGGCTAATCGCTGCTGACGTACGAACCCTCCACTCCTCCATCATCCCCCCACAGTGAACCGCACAAGCGCCATCGATGCAGTCACGCAGGGGATGATGGGAGTTCTAATGAGCTGCCACTCCATCACGTGATAAGTGCGGTGCCCAATCAGACTTTCCAACTTGTCAGAAGCAGTTACTGGAAATGTGACGGAACCACGCTCCCAGACCTTCTCCCTTTCTTCATCCCCCACTTTCCTTTGTTTTCCACGGATCTTTCCGGAAGACTGGATCACAATAAAAGCAGGCAGCCGGAGGAACGGCGCACACGGTCCCAGTGACAGCATCACTCCAGAGGCCCATGCTGTCACAGCAAGTCCAAATTAGTGTAGACTTCTAGACACACACACACAACCACTCACACCACTCATACAGTTGTTTCAGACATCTTCTGTGGTTCTCCTCCTTGCTGTGCGGGATGTTTTAGAAAAACATCGGCTCCCATTTAGAGTCACTGTGGTCTTAAATGTTCACCATTTGGTCTCTATTTGTGCACTGATGAATGCAAACTGCTCTGTTATGGCTTCATAACCATCTCAGGACTAAGCTGTATCTACAACCTTCTAGCAGATGTTCTAGAAGGTCCTGTAGAAGATGGCTTGGTGATGTAAGCCAGCCCTCATGGGTTCCTTTGATATGGGCTTTGCCCTCAAAACTGGCTCTCCGACTGAGTAACTTCAGACCCATTTTAATGTGTCTGATTATTATTAATCTGTTGGCTCAGTTCTTGTACCCTGGGGCTCACTTATTTTTTCACCTGCACTGATTCTTGTTCAGACATTTTTTTTTTTTTTTTTTTCAGTCGATTATATGCCTTAGTTCTTTTTAAATAACATTTTGAATTCGCAGATACATTTTGGGCACGGCATACGCTCAGCTGCACTGCACATGCAAGGAACAATTCACAAATCATATTATAATAATCTGCTTTTTCACAGCTGGAATGCAATACAGCAAAATGTATTGTGAGGTTTGTTGAAAAATGTTTTTCAGGTTCCGGAAGAAAGGAATTCAGGAGCTGACTTTGACGTATGGTGTTTTGGTGCGCCATATTTCCTTGTCAGGCTTTGTGTAATTGAACTTTAGCACCACGTGGCAGAATGCCACCAATGACAAGGAAGCAACCATTGAAAATTTTGATGGCAACACCCATTACAGCCAGTTGTGGGAAGGGTTTTGGGTGCGAGGCCCATGAAGTTACGGATGAGCTCCATACCTGTGAGAGTGGTGAAATCGGGTGTAGGTCTACCATGAACGTGCGAAACTTGCATCAGGTGGTAGTCGGAAAGCAATGGAGGAGTATCAGAAAGAACAAAATGCATTTAAAATAAATAAATTAATTAAGAAATGAATGCTATTTAAGAAGTTTGCATTTTTTTAAAGAGTACTGAAGATGGGCGTGTTGAATGGAAACGGGCGAAACCACAAAGGCTTAGGGTTAATGTCAGGGTTAGTCGAAAGCACAAGGTTCTCACTTCTGGCACTGTTGTGGTGGAACGACATCCCCCTCTCACTCAGAACTGCTGAATCTTTGTCCACATTTAAAAAGGGTCTTAAAACTCACCTCTTCCAGACTCACTTAAGTTCATGTAAGGTGTAAATGTTAATGCGCCTAAACTTTAAAATGATGCCGGATAAACCTTTACACAGCTACTCTTCTAATGTAACATAAATGTTTATGTATATCTCAAAAAAAAAAAAAATTACTAGGAAGGTGATCAGGGATCGTCGATATTCTGAGAAAGTTTTATACAGCTACTCGAGTGATGAACGTTGGTTCATATGATGGAAGGAAACAAACTAACTGCACTTTACAATCACACATCTGCATCTAAGTGTCCCTTTTTGCTAATGTAATAAACACATTGTATTTTCCATGAGATGTATGCTGCTTTGGAAAAAAAGTGTCTGCTAAATGAATTAATGCATAAATGTAAATGTCTTAACCCTAACCCAACCAGCTGACAAGGTGTGGAAAAGGCAAGAGCAATTATGAGGTTTGGGTGAAGGAAACGGGTTCATACCTCTAATGAGTATTAAAGGAAAAAAGCAAAACGTGTCACTGACCAGCAAAGGTATGGACTAGTAGCTTCTGAAATCCTGGGGACAGAGAGGCTGCCGCCGGGCATTACCTGCGGATTAAGGTTGTTAAGTTTCTGTAAAAACCCCACACGGTTCGAGCGGCGCCGCTTTGTACTGCCTTTCAAGTTCAAACCAATCAATAGTCTTGCAGCAATTACCACACAAACTCGGTTTGACAGCCTGGATGCCACGGGGCTAACTTTTAACCGAGTCCACAAGGGGCTGCTCGGGTTCGATACTGCAGAACGCAGCACCAGTGCCTCATGGGTAAAATCTGTCTGTCTTAGCAATAGTAAAAAGCAGAGGGCAAAAACCCAGGGCTGCTAC
The DNA here is from genome assembly GCF_900964775.1 of Scleropages formosus. Classification (NCBI taxonomy): domain Eukaryota; kingdom Metazoa; phylum Chordata; class Actinopteri; order Osteoglossiformes; family Osteoglossidae; genus Scleropages; species Scleropages formosus. The sequence goes on along the minus strand of NC_041814.1, from coordinate 29,563,245 downwards.
TGGAACATTAGTTCCGGAAGACTGCAGATCACATCCATTAAACCTCTCTGCTATACACCCCCTGTACAAGCTGAAACACACCGCCTTGTGTGTGTGTGTGTGAGTGTATGTGTGTGTGTTTTCCAAGGAAAGTATACTTTTCAAAGATGAGTGGGACCGCAAGTCTGCTCGTAACTTTAGCTTACAACTCCAAAGTCTGTTTTACCACCGAGTCACGATCAATAAATGCTTAATAATTCAGATCTACCAGCAGGTGTGTAAATAATCTGTCAAAGTCTTGGATTTAGCAATAATGAAAAAAAAAAGCTAAAATTGTTCTTAACAAAGTAAATTATAATGAAATCTATTATAAAATCACTGAGAGGTTTCAGTCCTGTGAGAAAAACCACTTGGTGTGTTATCTCACACACCCTATGTGAAACCGCTTGTCCTAAGCATGTGCACGCACACACACGTATACACACACATTGGCTGAAGCCGCTTGTCCTGAGCAGGGTTGCAGCAAACTGGAGCCTAACCTGGCAACACAGGGTGCAAGGCTGAGTGGGGAGGGGACACACCCATGACGGGATACCAGTCCATCGCAAGGCACCCCAAACAGGACTCGAACTCGGGACATGCCAGAGAGCAGGCACAGGCGAAACCTGCCATACCACCCTAACCCCTGTGTTTTTATCTCCTGTGACAAGGGTGGTATTTCATGGTGACCCAGTGGCCTAATGGATAAGGCATCAGCCTCCGGAGCTGGGGATTGTGGGTTCAAGTCCCACCTGGGTTGCAAACTATACCCTTCTTAAGAACCACATGGTACCATTATACATCTATGTGTGTGATGTAGGTGTGGCTCTTCCCTTGATTAAGGTGCCTACCAAGATTGCCCTGGTAAATCACTGTAAGTTTATGTGGATAAAAGAGCTATGTAACACTTGACCTGGTGTGCTTCTGTCTTTCCCTTGGGGAGAGCTGGTAGCACAGTGGTTAGAGCTCTCGCTCTTGCTCTTGCTTTTCCATCCAAAGAGCACAGGTTTGCTCCCTACCTCCCCCTGTAGTACCCTTGAGGAAAGTATCTAAAGTTGCTCTAGCTTTACTAATTCTAGTAAAAATAACCAAGATGGGTAAATAACTGTGAGTTGCTTAACACCAAAAGTTGTTTTGGTCAAAAGTGTTGGCTAAATAAGTGAACTGTAATAGTAACATAATGCTTTGTCTCCCCAAATTCCCACTTTGAAAATGTAAACTTTCATCATCTTGCTGTTGGTGATAACTCAGGAACGTCAGACACGAGGTGTAAACACTGTGGAAGTGAGTTGAATCATCTTCTCTTTTGATTGGGTGGGTGCTCTTTACTGACATAGGTCTGCTGTGCTTGTAAATACAGGTCACATTCAGTCTGTTGTGAACAAGAAATTAAAAAAAAAAAAAAATCAATATTGCGGAGCTAGAAAATTATCTCAGAAAATTTGTGGAACCAGTGAAAGGCTGCAGTAAGGGATGTGATGGGGAAGAATAAGGGATTTTTTTTTTTTTTTGGTTCCATTGTTTAAATGAGGCATCAGACAACAAACCAAAAAGGAAGAGATGAAGTCTAAATAATTAAGGAGGACAGAAACTCTGCTTTCCCTCAGGCTACTGCCAGACAGATGCCTTTATTTTCTCACATGAAAAATGTATAAATCACACAAACACATTGAAGTCTTCCGTTCAATGAAGACATCTTTTGGTCCTGCCTCCAACGTACAGGTGAATATTTTATCACTTGGAGAAAAGGGGCGACTAAGTTTAAGCATCAAGCCCGTTCCTTCTGCCCCGCAGGTGAAATTACTTCTGGGTATACAAACAACATGTCTTCAGCTGTAAAAGTGAAAGACGTCTGGCGATATTATTTTTTTTTTTCTGCTGTAATAAGTGAATATGAGGAGCATTGTATCAAGACCGAGACTCCTGACCCGATATTTAATGAATCATATGAAACTGAAATCAAAACACAATAAATACATTGGAGATGTTCCAGAATGTTCCGGAGAGCAGGAACTGTTCTAAAATATTCCTTAATTTTTATACCAAATTCATGCTGTTTTGTTAACCTACTTTATAATTTATGACCATGCACACCAGACCTGAAAGGACCTTGGTTTATTTTTTAGGAAATGTTTAATTGACAAACAAGCAACAATTAAGTGTAAAACGTTAAGTGTATGCTTTTTTAAGGATAGATGTGATTTTTTTTTGTTTTTTTTTTATTTTTCATGAATTTTAAATTTGTATTTATTATTCTTTCTTATGTAGCGGGGTGGCACGGGGATGACGCGGAGGGTTGAGGGTTCAAGTCCTGCTTGGGGTGCATTGCGACAGAGTGGTGTCCCGTTCTGGGTGTGTCCCCTCCCCATCCTGCCTTATGCCCTGAGTTGCTGGGTTAGGCTCCAGCTCCCTGCCCCCCTGTATGGGACAAGTGGTTTAAAAAATGTGTGTATGTATTATTTCCTAAGAAATATTAGCATGCTACAAGGGGCACAGTGGTGCAGTGGGTTGGACCGGGTCCTGCTCTCCGGTGGGTCTGAGGTTCAAATCCCGTTTGGGGTGCCTTGCGTCCCGTCCTGGGTGTGTCCCCTCCCCCTCCGGCCTTATGCCCTGTGTTGCCGGGTAGGCTCCGGTTCCCCGCGACCCTGTATGGGAAAAGCGGTTCAGAAAATGTGTGTGTGTATTAGCATGCTTTATTTGTTGTCAGTGCACAAGAGTAGCTGAAACTCTGAATACACAAAAACTACCTCCTGCAGCAACTTTATTGCTCCCATAAAGTGGAAATTTTCTTTTGGCTTCATAGAAGACATCTTCACAAAATAGAACAATAGAAAATCTAATAAATAAAAGACATGCAGTGCAATAGAGGAGCTCCATGTAATGCTATATAGTGCAACACTTGAATGCTATCATGCAAAACTGAATTCCATACAGCGCATCACTCAACACAATTCCATTTTTTTACGTACCAAAAACCATTTTTTATTTATCACCCCAGTATTTTATTTTCACAGTTCTCTCATCCATACTGCTATTTATCTAGATGTCTCCAATGGCAGTGAGTCCTCATTCAGCTTGATTCCCATCGACTTGTCTTTGCCTCCTGGGATGGATTCAGTGTTTCATTTTCTCTCTTTTTTTAATTAAACTGGATATTCGAATTACGTATGTAAACAAAAAATAAAATCTTGGAGCTGGAGAGCTATGTATTGAGATGCATGTGTTAACATATCAAGTACAATCAGGCCTTGCTTTTTGTTATCTATCATGAGCTGAGGGAGTTTTTTCTTAATTTTTTAAAAATTATTTTTTCCTTTTAATGTAAAATATGAAGTATCAACAGCTCTGAATAAAATCCTCAGCAGGCATTTGTATGATCACAAACTAACAAACAATAGCAAGTCCACACTATATAACAAGAAATGAACATTTCTATTACGGTGTATCAGCAGAAAATAAACATTTTGCTGTAAAGTAATATATGCTTTTGCACGATCCATCTAAACGCATCTACAGATTTAATAATATTTACAATTTAGGACAATGTTCCTTTCCATCATGGATAAATAATTATAATATGTACAGATTATATCTAAACTGCAACTACACAAATTCAAGAGAATTTATTTTATTACTGTGTACATTACTTTTCTGCTGAGTGCCCACTTGTCATGGCATTCTTCATATAAACAGCCCTCTTATTCTGAGCACTGTTTACATGAAGAACACACTGTATAATGAATCCATTAGATAATATGCCAGGCTACTTCTAAAGTACTATAGTTAAACATCTACAGTCTAGTCTGTATTGTGCAGCACTGTTACCGTACTGTGTTTGTTCTTTGCTAATGTATTAGTTACATGACATGGTAAATAGCCTCGCTGTCAACTACTCTTCCAAAAAACCTATCCTATGCATTATTTTAAAAATCAAATAATAATAATAATAATAATAATAATAATAACCTTGTTATTATTATTAATTCTTGCTATTAAAATGCAAACCTTACAGAATTAGCCCGCACTCTGCATTCTTCAACCCTCCATCAGGAAAATTAATATGTCTGCTATTTTTTATGTATTATTTATGGGAAAAGCGATGGATAACTGAATTGCAGGATAAGGAAGCGTAGGATAAGGACTACATGCAGTACATTAAACTACCCAGAGTTCAGGGCAGAGCAACTCTGTTCAAATCCTCAAAAAAAAAAATTGGGGCAAATGATCTCATCAGTATGGACGTAAGCAGCGCACGCTAAGTGCCACGTCACACAACTAAAGAGTTCCGGTGTCTCTGAATGTGTCGAGGAGAAGCTTTTCTCACACTGTAGCGAGGCCAGTTCACTGCAGAGAGGCTTGTCTCCTCTGTCAATGGGTAGAAGCAACAGCAACGAGTGCTCAACCAATCAATCAGCTCTTAACTGTGCATGAAAGGAGATGATATTGTAGAGCTTGTCTCATTGTGGGTGACAAGAAGCATAAAGAAAGAGCAAGAGGAAAAAGTGTGTGTGTGTGTGTGTGTGTGTGAGTGTGTGTGTGTGTGAACCTAGCTTTGTGCAATCTGTCAAAGACGACAGACTGCATGGAGACAATTGAACCATGTGAGTTGATATGTCATTTACCATGATCTGTGTATGGCAACCGGTCAGAGGCTTAAGTACACCTCGGCAACCTGGGGAACACCTGTATGGAATGAGCTGGATTGAAGATCGAAAGCAATTGGCCTCAGGAAGACCTGAAAGCAAAGAATCTAGAAGTACGACATTGTCCGAAATATCCACCGTTGGAGGAGCGTTGACCTTAACATTGTGAGTCACACTGGAGAAAAGCTAAATGAATAAATGGAAATGTGAAGCAAAGGAACACATCTCAGGGAATTACTACAGAAGAGCTGGGAAGAGCTTGACTGATTCATGCATCACTCAGTTTTGTTCCCCAACATTGATCTTAAACATGACAACCATTTACATGTACATGTATTCATTTATCAGATACTTTTCTCCAAAGCAACATACATCATATAGAAAATACAATGTGTTCATTACATTAGCAGAAAGAGACACTCAGATGTATGATTCTTAAGTACAGTTAGTTTGTTTCTTTCCACCATATGAACCAATGTTCGTCACACGAGTAGCTGCATAAAACTTTATCAGAATATCCACAATTCCTGATCATCTTCCCAGTAATTTTTTTTTTTTTTTGAGATACATATAAACATTTACGTTACATTGCAGGAGTGTCTGTGTAACAGATTGATCTGAGCATGATCATGAACATATATACCTTACATGAACTTAGAGATCATGGGCGAACTAAGTCCAGAAGAGATGAGTTTTAAGACCCTTTTAAAACTTTGAAAAACTAAAGTCCTTGTAATAAACAAACCAGCTTCCAGCAAGCGTATACAAAATTTCGTCTTATATCTCATCGCCCATCCAACACTTTCACATCTCATGGATGCTGCTCCAAAGCTACGAGAGCATCCCATAGTTGTGCTGACTGATGGAACATTAATAGGATTCAGACTCAGGCATTTCTACAGCGCTGCTTTACAGACCCATGTTGTCATCCATGGAAGGGAGGAAAGACCATGCAGCGGTGCCCCAAGGATGAAGAAACCACGGAGGTGGACACACTTTGTGAAAACAACACAATTCGCCTCAAGAAGACCTGAAAACAGACAGTCTAGAAGTACGACATCGTCCGAAATATCCACTGTTGTCAGCAAGGAAAGAGCGGAAGGCCATCTGAGGAGATTAGGAAGAGCGTGGGCTGAACATCACTACTTTTCCAGGTTCGGTGGCACAGGAGAAGTGACAGTGTGAAGGTGCTGCTGTGACATTGTGTTGAGATATGAGAGGTTATTAGGCTTCTTTTTTACATTTTCTACAATACTGGACAACATCTACTCTACTGAGGACATCCTGACACAATACACACATTGTCTTTGGTTTTTTTTTTTTGTTTTTTTGTTTTTAATAATGTGTTTTTACCACCTCCTCCAATGTAAAGACATGGCCATCCTTACATGTTTACATTTACATTCGTTCTTTTAGTAGACACTTTTCTCCAAAATGATGTGCAACCTGGAGAAAACAAAACAGCATTTCACCAACAACTGAGAGATGGAGATGCAGACATATGATTCTCGAAATGCTGTCTAGTTTAATAAAATGGTTCAACCAGCATAGATGACAGATGATGTCGTGACAGTTTATGGAACAGATCAGGAGGTAAGGTGGCCCGAAAGAGATGTGTTTTGAGAATTCAGAGATTTCTGAGTTTTAAGACCCTTCCTGAATGTTGAATGAGACTCAGCAACCAGAAAGGCAGAGGGAGGTCATGCAACCACACTGGAGCCAGAACTGAGAACCTTCCATCTTTTCATTTTGGACTTCTTGGTTGTGGGTCCTCCTGAAGACCAATGTGTTCAAAGAAACCTCCATGTGTCCACTACGTTCTCCACCTCCAGCCGTGTTCACCTTCATGCGGCTGTTCCATCAGCCGAAGACATATCTTCTTGATATCACCATCAGGTTTCGAAACTAAGATATCTCCCCTAGATAGTACCGCGGTCCGGATTTGGGATCCACTGTAAAAAAATTGCTTCCTTGGCCAGGAAAAATTTTATATCTGAAACAGAAAAATTGTTGCCAATCAGTAAACAATAGGTCATTGCACAGTAATGTCATATTTGTTAGATGGAGTTTTTGTATTTGCACTATTCTGATTGAATGACCACCCCTGTAAAGGTTTGGTCTGATTTAAATTCATGGAATGGACTGTTCTGCAGGGACAGAATCCCAGAGCTGTCAGATTCTGAAATAAACCGTTCAAGAAGAAAAACTGAAAAAAAGAAAAGAAAAATATATACATATACAATATATTTACTTTTAACACTTGATTTGCATAGCACCAAACAGATTCTATAATTTAGGCCCACAATGGTGTCCAGGGAGTTTGCAATTTTGACGATATTAAGACTGAAAGAAGATGGGAAACTCAGTTTTTGATGATCTGTAAAATTAAATACTTGAATGAAATATATTTTTTTCTCTCCATCGCTCTCTATATGCTATCATTTAGTGGATTTTGTAGTTTAGGGTAAATTATTAGGTTTTACAAATTGCAAATGCACTGTCTGTTTTGCAAAATGTGGCATGGTTTCGTTTCTTGTTTCGATTATTTTTGAAGGCCAACAGCCATATTTCATAAAAATGCTTTCAAGCGACAGAAAAAAAGAGAAAAGACATCATTTTTGAGGCAAGATTGGGGATTAGTAGTCAGAGGCAATAAATCATTTCATGCCGACTTATAACATTTTTGTTATTATGGCTGGTTAGGAGATAAATTAATTTATTTAAGTTTTTTTGTGATTTACTGAACTAGGACACCATGAAATGCTTAAAATTAATGTGCATAACTTGTCTTAATAGTGTGGATACTGGACAAACTCTCACTTTTAAGTTTTATCGAGAACTCTATGACTTGTCACACGACACTCTTTTTTAGCGATTTAAAAATTTCATCAGCAAAATTAAATCTTAGCATTTGAGCCTGAAAATGCAGACTTAATCTGAAGGTTGCTGGATCAAATACCATTCCTGCTATTGTGCCCTTTATCAACATACGTAACCATTATTAATTATATTTATTGAGCATTATCATTTATATATTTATATGTTATTAATTATTATTTATGTATACATATACTGTGCATACATAAATAATATGTTGAGTGGCTCCTGTAGATTCCAGGAACAACATTTGAAGTCTCTTTTCAGAAGAGTACAGTCCTACGAAGTTGTATGATACTCTTATAGTCAGTACTCAAACTCCAAGACCTATGGCCTCTTTTTCCAGGTTTTATATATATATGTATACAGGGAAAAAATGTTCATTTCCATTTCCAGCAAATCCATCTTTCTAAATTTCAGCATTAAGACCCAGCCTTGGTGGGACTCAAACCCACAATCATCACTCCTGAAGTCTGACACCTTATTTATTAACTTATTTGGAGTCAGTGGAAGCTCAGATAAGAACATCGATTGTGGTCAGTGTTTTATTCTCTGTGTTCCATGTTTTGGGCTGCAACAAGATGATGAATTCCTGGAAATTGGAAAGGTCTCACTGCAGGATGACAAGGCACCTAAGATGGGACTCAAACCTATATTTTCTAGCTCTGAAAGCTGTTACCTTGTATGATTAGCTACAAACTCTAAGTCAAAGTATGCTTGACACTAGATATGGTGAATCCATCACTCATCTTGGGAAATTATCAGACATATGACAACAAATGGCAGACAGTTTCCCACACACTTTAAGATCTCAAAGCATCCTTCTTCATAGCAAACCATATTTCATCTGGCACTCAGGTTCACCGTGCTCAACTCCTGAAGCCCCAATCTGGACACCCATGTGAGGCAGTAGGTGACATAGTGATTAGAACCTCTGCCTTGAACTCGGCTCAAATCTCACTTCCTGCTAGAGTACCCTTGTTCAGGGTAATTGCCCTGAGCTGATACGGTAAATATATATACAGTTTATACTCAGCTCTATAAATTTGTAAAATCATTACACGTATCTTAACACTGTGAGACACTTTGAAGAAAAGTGTCACTTTAATGAACTAACAAAGAAAGAGTGGATGTCATGGATCTATTGTTCAGTTTGTACCGATTTAGTGCTGTTATATGTTCTGATACCCAGCATCCCATTTGATATCTCAGTGCCCTCTAATGGAGCAACCCAGGTGGAAATCATACCCGTAATCCACTACTGCAGAGGCTGAAGCATTACCCATTAGGCCTCTCAAAGGAAATCATATACACGAAATACAGATGCTCCTTGACTAACAATAGAGTTATGCTCCGATAAACCCATCGTAAGTGGAAAAATCGAAAGTCGGAAAAGAATATAGTAGCGCACCTACCGAACATCATAGCCTGGCCTATCTTCAACGTGCTCAGAATACTAACCATAGCCGACAGTTTGGCAAATTTAAGCAGGAGATACACATAGGCATTTAGTAGACATGATGGGACGTGAAAACACAAAATTATAAAACAATTTCAACGCAGTATCGCTTGTTTACAGTCACAGTTGTTTACAGTTGTTCGTTTGATCGCTACAGAGACTGCAAGCATGGTTGAGTGGATGCTGCAGCTCGCTGCCATCGCCCAGCATCGGGAGAGAATATCGTACCGCATATCGGGAGCGTGGAAACAAATTGAAATCCCAAATTCGAAGTATGGATTCCCACTGAATGCGTATTGCTATCGTACCATCGTGACTTTGAAAAATCATAAGTCAAACCATCGTAAGTAGAGGAGCATCTCTATATGAAGTGAATCTTTTGTTCGACATGCGCAAAATGAAGAGCTTATAAGAATTTCGCAACACCAAAAATTGAGTTGTAGCAGCAAAATTCCAAGATGCAAAAAGGTTCGTTCATGTATTCCTCAGGGTGGAATTTAACCTCAGAACCCTTCAGCTCTAAGGGTCGAGAGATTATTCTTTAGGCTGTTAAGCAAGAAGGGTTAGGGTTAGGGTTAGCCAAGCAAGGAGCTATACAGGTTTGGTACCATCCATGAGGTACTCAGATATTATCATCATCAACGACAACAACAATCTTGTTTATACAGCAGATGATGGTACCCAGACATGTCAGGGTAATGAAGTTCTTCTACCACGTATGTGGAACAATCCAAAAATACCTTTTAGCCAGACCGCCGTGCTTCGTCCCATCCTCATTCGAGGAACGCAGTGGTTGAGTGCAATACTCCCCGCTCAAACTCGTGGACAAGCACGGCTTGGCTCGCTCGCCTGGGAACAAATGGAGTTTGAGTTCCCCGAGGACCCTGTGAAATTTAATTAGGATATATTTAATTACCAAAGAACTCATCCGCACACTTGTGAATCATTATTTCGCAGAGAACTTTTGACTCCGCCTGGGTTTCTGAGCAGGCGGGGAGGAATGGGAGAAAAGAAACAGTTGTAAAGTTTGGCACACTTTCCCTTGCAGTGCTTTCCCTCAGTGGGGGGGTTAAGGTGGAGCCGGGCACCAGGGCAAGAGCGTAGGGGTTGCCAGGTAATGTGTCACATCCCAAATATCTGGCCATCATGTGGAACTGAGAAGGAAATTAAGGGCATGACTGCATGGTCTGGTTACACCTGCATAGACACATCTGTAGAGGCTGAGGAAGGACTGTGTCCGAAACGCATCCACGTCTCAATTTCACATCAATGTCCTCCCTGCAATAAACAAACGACTGTGAGCGCTGCCCTAGATATACTCTGTTACAACTTTTAACCAACTTCCCTCCTTGTCATTATTAATTTCTACACTTATTTTTGGGTTTTATGATCCGTGAACCACACTTGCATGAAATGAGGCCATTCGTGTGTGTGTGTGTGTGTGTGTGTGTGTGTGTGTGTGTGTGTGTGTGTGTGTGTGTGTGTGTGTGTGTGTGTGAGAGAAAGTAAGTGTGTGAACTCCCGAATTGGCCATTTGACACACTTTGCTCTCATTTCCCATGGTCGACAAGATCTGACGACACGCCATGGAACATGTGAATAAAAGATTTAAAAATTAATGAAAATAGTGATCATTAATTTTATGTGTTCAGATACCTGGTGCAGGGGGCTGTCACGAAGCTTCGTGGCGATCAGACGAAAGAAACCGTCTTTATGATTAATACAATATTTAAATACAACTGTAACACAACCCAAAGGATAATCTTTCGGTCACAAGTGACCCACTCCTGGCTATATGGTTTAACACCATACTACTGAACAGCGGAAGAAGCTGCAGAGCAGTGCGAGATATTTTACCGATAAACTTTTCTTCAACATTGATGTTCTGGTTTTTCTATGGGCCAAAGGGCTTTTTCCAGGTAAGTGGGTAAAAGAAACACTCTGATGTGTCACACTGTGTGTGTAGAGGCTGGTTGGTGGTGTTAATTCTGAACCTGCACAGCATCTATTCATTCTCCCAAAGTTGGTGTAACATTTCTGTTGTTCCTCATGCTTAAAATGAGTTTTGATTTCAACTGAAAGGCTCGTTCGAGTTCCAGAAAAAAGAAGAAAAAAAAAAGGGTTACCACCCTTAAGGTACATAGAGTGATTTGTTTCAATAACACAAAACAAATCCATCTGTAAAACCAGGCTGAGTGTTGAAAACCACACGCTACGTAAGTCACTTGAGATGATCGTGGGAGTAATAAGTGTTGTGGAGGTACTCGCCGTTTTTGGAAACGCTCTCCGCTGAGCTGGTGAGGCTCTGTTGTTCATTCCCCCAAGGTGATGCCGGAGCTGGAGGCTTCAGCTTCGATGAGATACCCGCAGTGGTCCTCCGGCAGAGACCGAGGGCAGAGTTCTTGCAAGGGTCTGAAAGTTTCAGTGACAGGTCCTGCAAAAAGTATGAGGAAAGTAGAGTTTAAGTGCAGTGGAAGTCGAAAGAAGGAAACGGAGGGAGAGGTGCTACGAAGAGCCCTTTAATTGGCGTCTCTCAGGGGGGGTCCTGGGAGCCTCCGCAACCCCCTCCAGGAATAAATCCCTCTCAGTGCTCGCCTTTAAGCCCGGAGCCTTTCGATTTCCACCAAATCAATGCAATATTTTTCCCACCATAAATGAGGCGGGAAATTTGACCGATCTCGAAGTCGGGGTCCACTGGTGCATCCCTAATTAGGCTCTACAAAGGGATCATTTGTTTTTGAAGAGCACTGGAGGTTAGGGGACTTTTCTTCTTACCCATCAAAGCAGCGATGTGAACTCGCCCCCACCATGTCGCCATCACCTCTGGCTCTGCCATCCTCCACCCCCACCCCGGTGGCTGACCGGCACCTCACCGGTCACTGTGTCCTTCTGCATCGCTCCAATTCCAAAGAGAACTCTCACAGTCTAAGGAACTTCTTCTCCGAAATTCATTTTCTCACTCTTTGCCCTGAGGTCTCATTGTTAATTTCTTAAATGAAGTATAATGCATTACAGGACACCCTGAATTATGTTACAGTTGATGGTTAAAGCCGTATTTTCTTTTGGCCGCTGAACAATGATTCAGTAAAGAATGGCCATGCTGACTAAACAGAGCAGCACATTCAGCAACAGACTGAACCCAGACCAGTGGAGCTGCTCCAAGGAGCTACCCGAGCTGGTAGCTGGTCTATAAAACAAGTCCTCACATTGTTGGGGTCTTACAGACATCTTTACCAAAGAGGTATTGAGCTCTCAGTGCAACCTTTACTTTCTGTTTGTTTTTCAGTTTTACATCCACATTCACACCTTCAACTGATGTATTTCTCCATAGAAACTTATTAAACTCTCTTCAGTTATTCCCTCCTTTAAACAGTTGGGCATTTTTTTACTGGAGCAACTTAGGGAAATCACCTTGCAGAAGGATAGGCCTATCATGCTAAATGTTGGATTTGAACTCGCAATCTTTGGATCTAAAGACATGCTTTGCTCTTTATTATAGTCTGTTCTTCTTTACCTTGGCATATCTATCTATCTATCTATCTATCTAAAAGCACCAGCTGAGTAATTATATGATGGTAAAGGGCCTCAGTGTCTGTCTCTGTCTGATGTCACTTAAAATCCAAGTACGAAGAATTCCGTAGTTAACATATGCAGAAACGTATGTCTAAAACAGGACACTGAGTAATGTTGTGACCTTTTCAAAGCTGCTCCTGGAAAGTAATGTAAATGTTTATATGTATCTCAAAAAAAAAAAAAAAAGAAAAAGAAAAAATTACTGGGAAGATGATCAGGAATTGTGGATATTCTGATAAAGTTTTATGCAGCTACTTGTGTGATGAACATTGGTTCATATGGTGGAAAGAAATAAATTAACTTTACTTAAGAATCACACATCTGTACCTAAGTCTCTCTTCCTGCTAATGCAATGAACACATTGTATTTTCTACGAGATGTATGTCGCTTTGGAGAAAAGTGTCTGATAAATGAATACGTGTACATTTAAATGTGCAAATATGTACTGTAAATATGCAACTCTGAGAAAAGAGGTGCAACACCGCATGCTGGGTGTCTGCTGAATGAAACCCTCTTGATATAAAGCTGCACTTTCTGCAGGCCTGAGTCTGGCAGTCGGTCGACGTGTGCAGTCATGTCACGGCGACATTCTCGCGCGCACATCACGAGTCGCCGAACTGCTGCAGTCCCGGCAGGAGTTCCCATTTCCCCGAGGCTATCAGAGCATGGAGATAAGAGACTGTGACACCAGAAAATTCTCAGCTCTTGACCAACTCTGTCATTTACTGGTTTTTTTTTTCCCTGCCTGTTATCATGGATTTTTTTTTTTTTTTTTTTTTTTTTTTTTTAATATGGGACATTACAATGTGAAGACATTAACAAATCATTATGGGCAGCAGGAAGTGTGGTGGATAGAGCTGTTATCTTACAATTGGAAGATCCCAGGTTCAAATCCCCTTTTTTCTGTTGAGCTCATGATTGAGACACTAATCCTCAAGTGAAAATTACCCTGCTCTGTAAATGGGTAAATCACTGTAAAGTTGAATATCTAACAACGTAAGTAATTTTGGACAGAGAGGAACACCAAAAAAATAATTAGCCCAGTTTGGGACCATATCTGATGGGCTTTACCTGGTAAATCTAGAGCAGGGCTAATCAGGTATGTTAAATTCAGTTAAATATTTTTAATACGTTAAACGTAATTTATAGCACTTATTAGACCTTTTCAACATGATAAAAATGCGAGTCGTTAGTTTCACTGCATCGAGAGAAGCAGGCACACGACATCCCTTAGAGCTACGAAGAGAGCCCTGAAGTCTCATACATCTGAAAACTATCTAATGCTTTATTAATACACCCTCTGCGACTGCTCGGCACATTCGTCGTCTCTGCAGGTTGAATCCATTAATAGAAATGTTCCGCATATTCGCTCAGGGAAACTTAATTAAAGTGTGCGACTCGACGAAAGAGCCGTGTTACGGACAACAATGACTGAATCGCCAAAGACTTCAAGACTTTATGACCCAAACTACGCTTCTCGGTTTCTTAAACCAAATGGAAATTTAGTGCCGAGGCTGCGGAGGCCGCTTGAAGAGTTTTTCCGAGGACAAAAGGATAATTGAATACATTTAAGCTGAACATGTCCTGAATGTAGTGGTTGTTGATTCAGTTAAAAACTCTCAAAAGCTGTTCAGACACGGCCTTGATGGGAGCCAAGAGGGAGGAAACAAAGTATTCCGCATCCGTGAATATTAAACACAATTTGTTTTTGCATCAGACAAAAGTCTGGCAATTATGAAAATTCAGATAACATAATCTTGCTCAAAATAATACTCCCAAGGGGTCCAAAACTGAAAGTCTGTAGTTTCACGGTAGTTTTACGATTGTTGCTCCGATGTGGTGGAATAAACTCCCGCTTTCCCTCACAGCTGCTGAATCTTCCCCAGATTTGAAGAAAGGTCTCAAAATCCATCTCTTTTAGCCTCATTGACAGCGAGATAAATGAGTCCAAAAACATTTTCAATGATTCTCTACATATTTTCTATTTGAATGTCACTTCTTTGGGCAGCTACATGACGGATGTTAATCAGCCACATGATGGTATAAGACAAACAAGCTGTTTGTTGATGATCATTGAATTGTGAGTGAGTGATGGAGAGAGTGTGTTCCACTGATGTATGAAAGAGTGACCCATTGTAAGTAGTGTATCTAGCAGTGTAAGTCACCGCGGTAAATAAAGTGTGTGGGCTAATAGTAACACTACATAGAGTTAATTGGAAGTCACTTTGGAGAAAAGCATCTGCTAAATAAATAAATGTCAATGTAATCCATTGTCTGTGTCTAAAGCTTGTTGTTTGTTGTTGATACACTTTTGCTTATCCAAGAAAGATGTCCATCAAATGATTACATGTAAATTTAAACAAATAAATGTATAAATTTATACAAATGTATAAATCACATAAATAAGACAGTGGCTTCATCAGACCCAGTTTTCATCTACGTGTGCTTTATATCTTAAATAAGTTTAGATGAACTATAAATCTATTTGTTTAAAAATGTTAATGTGTGCCATCACAATGTTTACTTTTACATGTAATTATTTAGCGGACTCTTTTATCCAAAGCCACCTACAATGTTAAGGTATGTATAATGATTTACCCATTCATGCAGCTGGGTAAATTTGCATTTTTTACTTCTACTTACATTTGAAACTTTTTTTTTTCTGTGTTTGTGTGTGTGTGTACATCTCCAATTAACTGTAGCACTGGACAAAACTCCACATTCTTCTGTAAAAGTTGAATAAATGGCTGATTAATAGGGCTTGGGAAATTCAAAAGCCCAAATGTGACCAAACACACATCAAACCATTTCTCTCACTCAACTTTGTGCTTTTTGCATGTGGTAGCGGTCACCTGTCAATCACATTTTCAAGGTCACCTGTCAATTTTGCGGTCAGGAGCTCTCCAAGTCTTTACATAAGTGACACATTACATCTTCAGAGATGTGAAATAAAACATAAGCTGCCTATTAATTCATTTAGCTTTATGAATTATGGTCCTATCTCTGTATAGACCTACATGTCAAGGGCATTTATAAGATAAAATAATTTAACACACTGTAAGGTCATTAGCAACAAATTTTCATTAGCAGAAAGCCCAGCTGGAAGCTATTTGTGGGTTTAACTGGGTGAGTATTTAAAAAGGTGTAATTTTACACTGCTGCACAAGAGACATGGATCAAAGGTCAGAGCTTTACAAGCAATTAAATTAAACAGGTAAACAAAATGGGCATGAACTATAATAGTTTCTGATTTTTGTTTGTTACCATGACAAAGCTTTGGAACTGGGGAATTGTACTCCTCTGTGGTTCCTATGTAGGAGACTGGAGCATTGGATTCCCAGAAGGCTTTGCAGTGCATTTGTGACCAAAAGACCGCCTCTACATATGTGTGCTTGAGCGATCCAAAGCCCACCACGGACAGCAGGAAGACTCCCAGGAAGATGAAGAAGCACATTTCGGTTTGGTGCTGTGACAACTTAAGAACTGAAAATCTCCCAACCGCGAGTCAACATACTATTATAATTAACCATTTTTTTTGTGCCACCTTTCATACAATATTCAGTTTATATACTAAGCCAGATACACAGGTTTTACTCATTACGCAGCAGGGTAACTATTATGTATCAATTCATAGTAAGTACCTCGACCAAGGGTGGCGTAACAAGGGCAGCATTTAAACCCAGGCCCTTTGATTCCCAGGCGATGGCCTGAACCACTGCTGGAATCCCAAGGGCCCTGACGTTCTCTTACCCCCCTCAATCCCTCAATGTGTATCGTGTTTCCTGCTCTGTAACCGCTGCTCCACTTCCCTCACAAAATGAACCGCTAGTTAGAAGCGCTACCCATACATCAAGAGGCGAATACTCTCGGTGACAGCTGTCTCCAGCACCACAGAGCAAGTGCTTTATGGAAATTATTAACTTCTCAGTTTAACCACATCGCTTTGTGCTTGGAATGCCAGTTTCGGATTCAGAGCAAGCCTCGCAGAATTAGACAATGAAATGCTTCGTGTCAATCAGTCGACTTCTTTGTTTGCGGTTCGGTTTAAACGAAATGAAAGAGGCCTGTGTACTTTGTAAACATAAACCCCATGCACCCCCGGGCTGTTTCGTGCGTTGCCATTATTATTCCTGAGCGCGCTGCGAGTTCGCTGCCAGGAGCTAATAGGAGACCCAGAAATCAATTAAGGGCGAATCGGGTATTTTGTATGAGGAGAAGAGCGCGAGTACGCTTAACTCCGCCCTCTTTGCCCCGCCTCCCTGAGAACCCGAGGCCTCCAAACCAATCAGCTATCAGGGCTGCAGGGGAGGGGGTGGCCTTTCCAAAGTATATCTCATCAGATGCATGAACCCGTAAATGAAGACTGTCCCCTTTGGCAGCACGCATTGCAGCTGTTGACAATCCCATATAATGTATAACAAGTGTATATTAAAAAATGACAGGAGACAAAGAATGAGGTGACTGTCAACACACTGCTGTCATTTTAAAAGCCACCACAAGAGCAGGCAGTGATGTGTCTGTGTCTGTGATAGGATAATATATTAAGTAAGCATAATGTAATTTTCTAATATGCAGGGTAGCTTATTGCAATGTTATGGCACCATTATGAGAGCATTGTGTGTGCGTGCGAGCCCCCATTGTACTGACTGGTGGGCACATGCGCCGCTGGGTGGAAGAAATTTGTCACAAGCAGTCGCGAGCATAACCATTTTTATAATAACGACTTTGCCCGGGAGCAATCTGTCGAAACACATAGGGAAATTTATTGGACCCGGGATCTGAAATCTGTCTGCCTTTCAAGAAGGAAAAAAATAAATAAATAAATAAAAGATAAACACTGTATTACGGCCGGGACATTACATTTGCTAAAGGGCGTTAGCTGCAGCGTGCGCCGAGAAAATGGATGGTTTTGCTGCACGCTGTTCTTTGCAGCGCAGGGTTATTTATGCTCTTGCCTTTGTGGTGTAAGAGGCATCATCGCGATTCATCTGAGCGCCGGTGGATCGCAAGGGGCCGAGTGGGACCTCGAGTGTTCTACAACACCTTGCATTTGGCAGATAAATGAGGCTTTTTATTCAAAACATCTTGCAGAGGTAGCAAATCTGGCTTTTATCCATTCACACAGCATTTATAATAATGTTTAGGAAAGTCACTGGGGCACCTTAGTGTAACTGGGCAGCAGGTGGCGTAGTGGTTAGTGCCACTGCCTTTAGACCCGATGCACCCAGTTTTACCATCTCCTACTTCAGCACCCTTGATCAAGATACTTACCCAGAACTTATATGGTAAAAATTACCCAGCTCTATAAATTGGCAGATGTGGTGTAAGAAGTATAACGGCGCTCAGTCATGCCAGCGTTCTGGACTGGAAGATGTCTACAGAAAGAGTTCAGAGGCTGTGATTTCTGCTGAAAGGGGTGTTACTAAGTACTAACTGACAGGGCACCCAAATTTTGTACAGGCAGCACACACACACACACACACACACAGTCTGAAACCGCTTGTCCCAGGCAAGGATGCAGCAAACCAGAGCCTAACCTGGCAACACAGGGCACAAGGCTGAAGGGGGAGGGGACACACCCAGGATAGGACACCAGTCCACTGCAAGGCACCCCAAGCAGGACTCAAAGAGTAGACCCCAGCCAAACCTACTGTGCCCCCACACAGGCAACATTTCATGTTTTTTTTTTTTTTCAATATGTTAAATTCCACAAATAAATAACAATTGTGCATTGAAATTTACAGAAAAAGGTCATGTTTAAGTTTGTTTGCTGCAGAGGTTCTGTTCACTTATTTTCTCTACATCAAGACATGTCATTTGACCAGGGGTTCCAAAACTTATGGACCTAACTATGCGCAAAAAAGTTACTTTGAGTAAAAACAACAACAAAATGAGTGAGTACCTCATAGTGCTGTGGTTCAAATCCTACCTCCAGCTATAGAGCCCTTAAGTGAGGTACTTTCAAATCACTCCAGTAAAGTTATTCAGCTGTGTAAATGGATAAATAACTGTAGGTAGATGAATGTTATAAGTAACTTTGGGAAAAAAGCATCAGTAAAGGTATGTAAAATACAGAGTTGAACTCTGCAACTGGCCTTTTTGTCACAGGGGAGAACTGCAGAAATACAGTGCTATACCACATTACTCTGACTAATTCTGAACCATCATTCTTCCCTGTGTGACATTCCCCCTTTTCAGTCCATCCCTTGTCAGTATTTTGCTCACTGAGCGGTTCTAGCTACTGGTTTCGCTTCGCTCACCCTTTATACACACCGGATCATTATTGCACCATCTACATGCAATATGTTTCCTTGAACTGTACAGAAATATTCCCCGAGACCTAGAGTCCACATGTTTGGGCCACGACGCCAGGATCTCAAAGGGCGCGCCACCTGGTGGCCGAAATGATCTGCACCAGGTGGGCAAATTCCTGGCTTTGGGGTTCCAGGCTACATCTGCACCTTATCTCACCCAGTCGCCAGGGAGTGAGAGCATCCAGATCTGTCACATTTCCCCAGATTCAAGGTGACACGGACAGCTGGCACGTCCCCAGACATGTCCCTGCCGCGCCTGGCTATTTAAAATCACTTCTGCGCATCTGACTGCTTGAGAGAAACCCCAAGCGCGGTGCAATAAAGTGCTTTCCACTTTAGTTTTTCTTCAGTCTCAAAACAGATCTCAGATTCCAGTTTCCTTTTTTCTCTATTTTCCGCCACAAACCTGGCATATTTGCCTGGGTGTTTTAATAACCATCTGGGCCTGCGGATCTTACCGGAAAATTACCGGAGGCTTTCCGAGTCGCGTTAAAGTAGATTAGTATCACCTCTCCGCATAGCAATGCGTCGCGGCAGCCTGATGGAGGAATCAAGCCAGTGAACACCGAAACGCTGCTCAAGTCAAGATGGCAGAGAGCGTCGAACGGAAAACACGTTTTGATGTCCCAAGGCCCCCAGGGGGCCCGACTATGGTGAATGTCTGTCTGGCTGACTGCCTCCTCCCCCTCCCCAAAGCAGATTGTAATTATAGTTGGAGTGACTGGGCTTCCGCGCTTGTCCGTCCCCCGCGGGATTGTGGGATATTGCTGGCGACGAGGCAACGCAAACGCCCTGATTCAGACATTATTATGTCTGTTGCCACCTTTTGGCCCCAACGCACCACTCAGAGACCTCGTTAAAAGCCCCCTTTACCCAGTTATTGGGGCCAAAAATTGCATTTGGTCCAATACCAAAGGCCACAGGTCACTGCTGTCCTCTTGGGAGCCAAAATAACATTTGACTGCATTTCTTGTGTAACAATTATTAAAAGCACTAGTAATGAGTTGTAAAGTCATAATACAATAAGATTAATTAGGAAGAAGATACCATATGAAGGTGATTAGAATTGGGGCTAATTTGAATCTGAGGAGAACAGTTATGTCGGCATTAAGCCTGGGAAATTTGGCAGTGCTTGACCTTTACATAACAGGGAGGGATTTATTACCCGTTTATTACCAGATGTTCTGGTGCTATTTGCATATACACTGGGCTTCGTGAGCACAAAATTGTTAACTCAGATCCCAGGTGTCAAACTGATTTTGTATCTTTATATTGTACCCTAAGCGAGGCATCTACTGTGTACTGTGTTCTCCTTAACCTGACAGGTAAATATCCAGCTCTGTTAAGTTAATGTGAAACTTCAAGATACGAAAGTTATAAAAATATGTCCATTGGGCAGCGCTGTGAGGGAATGAAATGGAACAGTGGTGGGACGGGATTGAGATTATTCTGAGTTTAAGACCTATGTTTTATAGCCTTTGGGAATTATGGATTTTGCAGTGCTTTTCAAAGTGTCTGGTTAGTACCAGTACACCTCAGTTTGGGTACTAAACATGGACAATCAAATTGTTTTTATTTTTAATTCTTATCTTTACTTACAATATAAGGATGTACACAGGATACCGTTTGTACAGCAGGGTAATTCGTCCTGTACAAATTCATGGTAAGTATCTTGATCAAGGGTACTATGGGAGGAGCATTAAACCTGGTTCTTTAAATCGCGAGGTAATGCCTTTAGCCACTACTCCACCCACTGTTGAACGAGTTCTTATCTGACTTTAAATTTCATCTCTCTTTTTCATGACTCGAAACGTGTGACATAACCATTACTTTTCGTGTTAAACGTGACTTGTGAGGCAGCAATCTGTTTGGTTTAATGAGGTTTTCAGGGCAGGCGGTAAACTATCGGGTTTGGTGGATGGTGCAAGCTAACCCTGTCATTACCCCTCTAATTATAGAAAATGACTGGAATGTCATTTTTCCAACTGTAAACTAATGGAAATTATATATGTATGTACCATTCATATCATTGTTCTTTTTTTTATAATATCAGCATCTGCCTTCACCATGTTGTGTCATTCAGCCCGGAGAGGCAACCGCAGCTGCTCTCCACCGATGCTCTCCGCAGCGCCACGCGCAGAGGCTTATGGGTAAAAAATAGTAGTCGATCACAACAAGGAGCCTCGGGTGTTGCCGACTGTGCTGGCGTTTGCTCAATAACAAAGCCTCGGGGGGCTACAGGGGACCAGCAGGTGGCATGGTGGTAAAAGAACTGGACTGGAGAGCCAAGCCAACGTGAGAACCGGTCTCTTTTCCCAAGTCTTATTTTCTTTTGTCTTTGTTCTCACTTTCAGGAACACAAGCTTTGCTTTGAGCGGAGGCTTAAAAATTCAATTTTCTCTCGCATTCCCTAGTCTAATTTAAACCTTTATATCTCCAAAACTATATACTTCACAAACACCAATGAGGACTTAAATTAAATGCGACACATGGGGCTTTGTAATGCTAAGCATTTACTTTTTCTTAAAAGTAAATATTTTCACTGTCTCTGATAGATTTAAGGAAGGAATCTGTACAAGTAATGAAAAAGGAAATGTTTTATTCTGATATATGTTCCCTCACCTCAGTATATCCTCGATGTGTCAGCACCACTGGCTGAGAAATTAAGTCTTTCAGAAGACAAATCAAACTTTATGAACCACCAAGTATATATGGGCCTCTTTTTGTTATGACAACATCACAAACATTTTCTATCGTTGTCTTATACCTGGGACTGTCGTCTGGACACACCAGTCAGAAATTCTTGGGAGGAATGGAAGATAGAGGCCACCATGATGGCACCAATCATAGTCAGAGTCACCATGTAAAGACCTGGAATTCCATTAAAAAAATTGCAAAAGTGACCAATCAGAGACCTGTGCCATGTTACCTCTTCCTTGCGTTTTTATGATGGAAACGGAGAGCTTCTGTCTTATGAGTATTCTTATCCATTAATTGCCACCCATTCATCTTCAGATATCCAATTTCTCAACACAGTACTGTTGCGTGGATTTCCATTTATTTGGTCTGAGACATCAGGTCCTGCATGGTAACATTCAGTCTGATAAAAAGTGCATTTGAAAACTGTCCAAAATGAACTGAGAGACACATTGCATTGTGGGAATCATGTACCCATGCCATCAGGTGCAGTCTGCAACTATCTTCATATGGTCTGTATGTAAAAGTTGTGCTCTATTTCCCCCCCCATTGCACGAAATGCAACCTTCAACTCTGGGGGACCTGAGCGCCTACAAGAAGTCCAGGAACGACATTCAAAAGGTTATCAGTTTGGCCAAGAGAGACTTCAGGGAGAGTGGAGTCAGACTATCAAGGCTCTGACCCCAAACAGGTGTGGTCTGCACACTATAACAGACTACAAAGACAGGAAAAGCAGTGATGTGCCTATGTCTGCCCCCTACTAGACGACCTCAACACATTCTACAATTGCTTTGAGGCAGGCAATACATTCCCTGCTGCGAAAATACCCGGTGACCATAACACCTGCCCTCTGGCTCCAACTACTCCCTTCAAGAGAACCAATGCAAGAAAGGTTTCAGGATCTGATGGCATCCATGGACATGTCCTGAGGGCCCGCACTGACCAGTTAGATGTTTTCATCGACATCTTTAGTCTGAGCCCAAGTGATCCCTACATGCAGACCACCATCATCCCCCTGTTTTCATGAAAGCTGTCTCCTACCTGAATGACTACTGCCTCACCCTGAAGTGCTTTGAGTGTCTCTCAGTGAATCCCACATCCGCTTCTACCAGATACCTTGGACTCAAACCAGTTTGCTTACTGCTCTAACAGATCCACCGATACCATCCCAATGGCACT
Organism: Scleropages formosus; assembly: GCF_900964775.1. Classification (NCBI taxonomy): domain Eukaryota; kingdom Metazoa; phylum Chordata; class Actinopteri; order Osteoglossiformes; family Osteoglossidae; genus Scleropages; species Scleropages formosus. Next base: position 29,540,485 of record NC_041814.1, on the reverse strand, counting down.
ACAATCTGCCCTGGAATACCCGAGGGGAAGAAGAAAGACACCTAAGTGCCGAGGCTGTTACAGCTCTGCATTCAGTACCAGTCTCCCTACAAGACTCATAGTCAAGCTGAAGGATCTGGGTCTTAAGTCACCTATTTAACTGACTTTTGGACTTCCTGACAGCCACATATCCCCCACCCTCAGCACTGGCACGCCACAGGAATGTGTGCTCAGCTCCTCCTTGTACTCCCTGTTCACCTATTGGAGCTCGACTTAGAGCAGTCACGTTTTCAAGTTTGTTGATACAGCCATCCTGGGACACACAGTGACACCTCATGGAGAGGTGGTCAGGTCACTTTCAACATGGTACAATGAAAGTCCCTCACTGAAGACCAAGGAGAATGAATTGGTGCTTTGGAGAGAACAAAAAGAGAAAAAGTTTACAGCCAGCTAATTTTACTGGAGCAGTTTAGGGAAAGTACTTTGAAGGGTATTCAAGCCAGAGGTGGGACTTGAACCTGTGACCTTTAGGTCTGAAGGCAGTAGCCTTTGGGGACTACGATACCAGCAGTGCTGCATTTTGAGGAATGCATCTTGCCAGTCAATACAAAGAAACAAAGCGGCAGGGAATCAACTTCAGAACAAAGTCGACTCAAGCATGATTTTTGTTAAGATTTATTCTGAATTCAGTTTTGCCATCAGCACAAAGAGGCAAAGTCAACTTCACAGAACTGCATGAGCCTTGAGTTCAGGCAGTGAAGACAGATCCTTTGAGATGTTGCAACAGCTCTGCAGTGTACAAGCAGCATCATGGTGCAGTTTCCCCTCAAAAGCAGCCATCCTCATGGCATGGCTAATAGTGATCCCGAATAACGATGGGTCCAGCAACAGCTTCTCCTTTGAAGTCTGGAAAGGAAAGGATTATTTAGCCCCAAATTCAAATAAATGAATCATCAATCAATCAATCCACAACTGGTCTTACCTGCTACATTTCTTCCCTTCACATTACAGGATGAGTCACAACAGCCACATACTTGGTCATCACCATCTGCAGATCCCCACCTATGAACAAGAGACCACTGAAGTTCCGTAGCATCAACAACATGACAGTAGCCATTCAACTGAACGAACCTATTTGCGGACACGGAATACGAGCAAGCCTTGTGCTGGGGGTCGGCCCTTTTGGAAGCCATGGTTGCTTTCAGAACGCACGTGATGTAGATCTGGGGGAAGAAAGGCTGGACTGCATGACAAGTTCCATAAACACTCCGAGATGAAATATGTTGAGCCTGCTTCAAGTTCAGTCAGTGAAGACTGATATGCACTTACAGAGCTCCTGGTCTCCTGCGAGAACCTGAAGGCATCCAGTTGCATTTGGAGCTTGTTGATCTGCTTCCTGGGGAGGAACTGGGAGCGGGATCCAGTCACCTTGGCATCAGTCAGGCACCTGACGATGTTTGCAGATTATGGACAGGTTTGTCATATGACCAGAGTACATGCAGTCTCTGTAACAGCAGGGACTAATGGGGGGGGGGGCAATAAATTCAATAGCCATTTTAGCATGCAAAGTGCTTCACTGATCATAATACAGTAGGTGGTACAGCCACACATGTTCACTAAGCTCCCTATACTAGAGGGGTTTCCCCCTCTACAGTGACATGTCCTGCTTCTGGTGTCTTTTTTTTGTTCCAGCATTATTGCTCTGGACCTGCACAAGCAGTAGTCTTCACATAGAGATAGAAAAAGCAGCAGGTTGCCAAGAACACCAGCCTCTTTGAAACTGAAAGTTCATGTGGAACCCATGTCAATTGGGTCAGTATCAGCATTCTCGCACCACCATGACATTAAGCTGATTCCTTTCAGCATAAAGCACCTTCTCAGCCTACATATATCACTGACCCCTCTGTATAGCCAAGTGATTTTACTAGAGCCATTTTTTTTTTTGGGGCCAAGTGTCTTGCTCAAGGGCATTATGGGCAGAGGTTGAATTAAAACCTTTGCATCCATAAGTAACACACAGTTTTGGTCACCACACTATCAGATGTCCCATGTAGTGTGGGAATGACTAGTAAGTGTTTGAAACATGAGGGGAAACCTTCAACAGTATGGCAGCCACATGCTCTGCAGCATGCCACAGGTATGCTCTTGGCCATAACTTTAGACAGCCCTGTGAACCAAGTTGTCTCCAGCCAAGGATGGCCTCACGCCCTCTGCATGCAAGGTAGCCGCTAGATAAGCATTAGATAGACCGATACCACAACAGTGAAAGAACATTTCCCTGCTTGAGGTATATACACAAGCTCTCGGTGTTCCTGTCATGCGCAACTTGCTTCCGTTTGCAATTGCAGCAATTCCTTCAGGATACAAGGGTAATCATTCCCTCGTCAACAAGAGGAATGCATCATTACATCCAACCCCTATTTCAGGCTACAGCCAATACAGAGAGGGAAATGACAGCATTGGAGAAGTCATACTTGCATGCAAGTACTCACCCATAATTCCCCACAAAGGCATATCTAGGGACAGACGTCACATCAGGTTCCAAGGTGGCCACACAGCTATCCACAAACACCCGCAGAGGCTGATGGTTGGCCACAACTACAGAAGCCTCGATGTTCAGGACATCTCCCAGAAAGTAGATGTTTGAAGCCCTCTCAAGTTCCCAGTTATCTAGAGAAAAGGACAGGAGCCCTTAAGACACACACAAAGACTCCAATTGAAGTAAGTTGGAGCATTTTACCCACCAGTCATGAGCTGGAGTGAAAACATCAAACGCTCCTCAGCAGACATAGCGGCAGAGTAGGGTACCCATGTTGGCATCACAGCATTGCTGCTCACATTGAGCCTCCTGCAAATAGGAAGGAGTAGCTAATAGCAGGGTAGAGCAAGTCCTACATTATTCCTTATGGATGGAGTTGCCCAGGTGTAGTTACTCATTGTAACCAAGTTCGGCTATATATCAGGAATATCTTCCTCCAGTTCTCATTACAGAATTAGACCAGACTCCTGACTCACCTCAAGTAATGGCACTCAACATTAATCACTGCACCATGAGACCGCACAATAGGGGTGGAACCGAGTCCTTCGGGCACATACACCAACGTGAAAGTGTAGATCAGGGAATCAGTCACCTGCATAGAGAAGAGGAGGCTCATCTACCCAATGTCAACTCCTTGCAACAGGTACGGTAGAATTCAGGAGGTCCCATACCGTCAGCGTACTTCCACAGCCATGTAGCTCTGACACGAACAGCAGAACCCCTCTGGAAGGATCCTGTCCAACTGGCACACAGCCTCCAAGGGTAATTTCTGATGGCTGGATCATCTGGCCATTACTCAGCATGTCCTGCTGTACCTCCACCAAAACCGAGTCTTCCCTGCATTCAACCTTCACTGCAGAAGGTTGAGCCAGAAACTGGGATTTCACAGAAAGTGGAACCTGGGCTGCTGGTTGCACCAGGGAAGCTGGTGCCGAGGACTGCCCTCCGTGAACCGGGAGAACTGCAGAAGCCTGCCTGTAGTGAGCTGGCAACACTGGCCTTACTGATTCAACCTGGACAGAAGGCTGGCTGTAAGGCAACTCAAACACTGGCTCAACAAGGTTAGAATTCTGTACCAGGGGATCCAACTGCACTGGCCTCATTGAAGAGAACTGAGGAGAAGACACTCCTTGGGGTTGCTGGGGAAAAGGGTACCTTTGAGGAACCCCACTTGCCAACAGAGAGGACTGTCCCTGGGCAGCTCGGTGGGCTGTCTGTAGCAAAGACTCCTGACTTGACAGCTGGGGAAAACTGCCCTGCTGGGAAACCTGGCCATTACACAAACAACCCAACAAAGCGAGGCCCACAAGCCACTGCAAAGAAGCCATTGCGCTAGTGTTAGTAACCAAAGAATCATGAAAGTAAGTGCTCTTCCAGCCAATTTTATACCAAACAGAACAGCTGTTGTTTTTCCAACAGCTGAACCATCTTACAATTTGACCAATTTTGTTCCATCCCTGAAGCGTTACCCAATTGTTTCACTTACTGATTTTTAATCGCCTTCAGTTGCCTGTTTAGGTCTCCATTGTTCAAGGACATTAAATGTCCAGGATGTCTCTCAGATCATACATGTTGGGAGCTCTCAAAGCTACCAGTCATCTGTACAGGAGAGAAGATTCTCCTTGATGAACCAGATTTGGAGTCAAAGAGAAAAGTCTTCTTCAGTGACCGTATTGCTGGTGGCTGCATTCTGATTGGAGAACTGTTTGGGGTAGCTGAATGGAGTCTTTCCAGGGACCCTGTCCATTACATAAGCAGCCTAATGTAGTAGTGTAGTGTAATGACTATAGCAAGCAGTTGTCAACATAGGTTTTAGTCAAGTCAATGGCAATAGCTTAGATCTCATAAAGGATGGATCAATTTCTGAAGGGCTTTTTCCGGAACCAATTGCATACATGGGGTGGGGGAAGACCATTGGCTTTGCAAGTGTAGCAGTAAAAGTTTTGAGGAGCACACTGACCTAGACTGTTGGGTACGGCTGAGATGTAGCCTCTAGAGATGAATTTGCTTATCAAACTTGTTTCTCTAAGCAGTGAAGTGGGAATGAAACGGCACCCCCACCCCCCTTCATATTTTGCTGCAGTAGGACGTTTGTCTAGAAATGTCCTATCCACATAGGAGAGCTGAACTGAAATTGCCATCCAAGAACAGTTGTCAATTGACATGTAAAGTTAACCATGACTTAAGTGCCACTGTAATACACACTTGCAGCATCCCCTTCCCCCTAAGCATATACAAAGCCAGGCATTTAGTTAATCTTTAAGCAGTAATGTTGTTGATTTTGCAGGGGGCAGCTGATAGTATAGTGGTTGGAGCTTCTGCCTTTGGACCCGAAGGTTGCAGGTTTGGGCCTCATCTCTGGCTGTAGCACCCTTGAGCAAGGTACTTCCCCTAAAATTGCTCCAGTAAAATTAACCAACTGTATAAATGGGTAATAACTGTAACCTTAACATTCTAAGTCGCTTTGGAGAAAAGCGTCAGCTAAATGAGTAAATGTAAATACTAGCAGTTAAAGGCTCAAGGGAAAATCCATAATATTCCAAGTTGACCAGGAGTTATTTACATGAGTAATTATGGAAGTAAGCCTCTTGCCAAGGAAACAGCCTTCAGTACTCCTCACACTTGTGGTATTGCATCTTCAGAGGGCTTTCTGGTTACAGCTGTCCTGTCTTTGGCTGAGTTAGGTTTTCAATTGAGATTGGTCCAACTGAAGCCTTTTCTTGGAAATCCGCAATCAAAAGTACATTTACTCATTTAGAGAAGTCCTGATAAGAGTTGATCATCTGCTACACCACATCCAGACTGCTACACTCTTCCACATCTCCCCTCTTGGTGGTCCCATGCCTGAAAGATAAAGTACGGAGGTTTTCGGTTCTGGCCCTGTTGTGGTGGAACGGCCTCCCCCTCTCCCTCAGAACTGCTGAATCTTTGTCCACATTTAAAAAGGGTCTTAAAACTCACCTCTTCCAGGTTCACTTCATCCATGACCTCTTAAGGTCAGGTATAAATGTTCATGCACTATAGCTAAGATCATGCCTGGATCAATCCTTTATGCAGCTACTCCTGTAATGTAACGTAAATGTTCATATCTCAAAAATTCTAGGACAGTGATCAGGAATCACTGATATTCCAACAAAGTTTTTTTGCAGCTACTCATGTGATGAACACTGGTGCATATGGTGGGGGGGGAAGAAGAAGAAAAAAAAAAAAAAAAAAAAAAAAACTGTCCTTAAGAATCACACACTCACCCCCAGGCTGAGAGCACAAAATGCAACCTTCAACTCTGGGGGACCTGAGCGCCTACAAGAAGTCCAGGAACGACATTCAAAAGGTTATCAGTTTGGCCAAGAGAGACTTCAGGGAGAGTGGAGTCAGACTATCAAGGCTCTGACCCCAAACAGGTGTGGTCTGCACACTATAACAGACTACAAAGACAGGAAAAGCAGTGATGTGCCTATGTCTGCCCCCTACTAGACGACCTCAACACATTCTACAATTGCTTTGAGGCAGGCAATACATTCCCTGCTGCGAAAATACCCGGTGACCATAACACCTGCCCTCTGGCTCCAACTACTCCCTTCAAGAGAACCAATGCAAGAAAGGTTTCAGGATCTGATGGCATCCATGGACATGTCCTGAGGGCCCGCACTGACCAGTTAGATGTTTTCATCGACATCTTTAGTCTGAGCCCAAGTGATCCCTACATGCAGACCACCATCATCCCCCCTGTTTTCATGAAAGCTGTCTCCTACCTGAATGACTACTGCCTCACCCTGAAGTGCTTTGAGTGTCTCTCAGTGAATCCCACATCCGCTTCTACCAGATACCTTGGACTCAAACCAGTTTGCTTACTGCTCTAACAGATCCACCGATACCATCCCAATGGCACTACAATCTGCCCTGGAATACCCGAGGGGAAGAAGAAAGACACCTAAGTGCCGAGGCTGTTACAGCTCTGCATTCAGTACCAGTCTCCCTACAAGACTCATAGTCAAGCTGAAGGATCTGGGTCTTAAGTCACCTATTTAACTGACTTTTGGACTTCCTGACAGCCACATATCCCCCACCCTCAGCACTGGCACGCCACAGGAATGTGTGCGCTCAGCTCCTCCTTGTACTCCCTGTTCACCTATTGGAGCTCGACTTAGAGCAGTCACGTTTTCAAGTTTGTTGATACAGCCATCCTGGGACACACAGTGACACCTCATGGAGAGGTGGTCAGGTCACTTTCAACATGGTACAATGAAAGTCCCTCACTGAAGACCAAGGAGAATGAATTGGTGCTTTGGAGAGAACAAAAAGAGAAAAAGTCTACAGCCAGCTAATTTTACTGGAGCAGTTTAGGGAAAGTACTTTGAAGGGTATTCAAGCCAGAGGTGGGACTTGAACCTGTGACCTTTAGGTCTGAAGGCAGTAGCTTTTGGGGACTACGATACCAGCAGTGCTGCATTTTGAGGAATGCATCTTGCCAGTCAATACAAAGAAACAAAGCGGCAGGGAATCAACTTCAGAACAAAGTCGACTCAAGCTGATTTTTGTTAAGATTTATTCTGAATTCAGTTTTGCCATCAGCACAAAGAGGCAAAGTCAACTTCACAGAACTGCATGAGCCTTGAGTTCAGGCAGTGAAGACAGATCCTTTGAGATGTTGCAACAGCTCTGCAGTGTACAAGCAGCATCATGGTGCAGTTTCCCCTCAAAAGCAGCCATCCTCATGGCATGGCTAATAGTGATCCCGAATAACGATGGGTCCAGCAACAGCTTCTCCTTTGAAGTCTGGAAAGGAAAGGATTATTTAGCCCCAAATTCAAATAAATGAATCATCAATCAATCATCACAACTGGTCTTACCTGCTACATTTCTTCCCTTCACATTACAGGATGAGTCACAACAGCCACATACTTGGTCATCACCATCTGCAGATCCCCACCTATGAACAAGAGACCACTGAAGTTCCGTAGCATCAACAACATGACAGTAGCCATTCAACTGAACGAACCTATTTGCGGACACGGAATACGAGCAAGCCTTGTGCTGGGGGTCGGCCCTTTTGGAAGCCATGGTTGCTTTCAGAACGCACGTGATGTAGATCTGGGGGAAGAAAGGCTGGACTGCATGACAAGTTCCATAAACACTCCGAGATGAAATATGTTGAGCCTGCTTCAAGTTCAGTCAGTGAAGACTGATATGCACTTACAGAGCTCCTGGTCTCCTGCGAGAACCTGAAGGCATCCAGTTGCATTTGGAGCTTGTTGATCTGCTTCCTGGGGAGGAACTGGGAGCGGGATCCAGTCACCTTGGCATCAGTCAGGCACCTGACGATGTTTGCAGATTATGGACAGGTTTGTCATATGACCAGAGTACATGCAGTCTCTGTAACAGCAGGGACTAATGGGGGGGGGGGCAATAAATTCAATAGCCATTTTAGCATGCAAAGTGCTTCACTGATCATAATACAGTAGGTGGTACAGCCACACATGTTCACTAAGCTCCCTATACTAGAGGGGTTTCCCCCTCTACAGTGACATGTCCTGCTTCTGGTGTCTTTTTTTTTGTTCCAGCATTATTGCTCTGGACCTGCACAAGCGTAGTCTTCACATAGAGATAGAAAAAGCAGCAGGTTGCCAAGAACACCAGCCTCTTTGAAACTGAAAGTTCATGTGGAACCCATGTCAATTGGGTCAGTATCAGCATTCTCGCACCACCATGACATTAAGCTGATTCCTTTCAGCATAAAGCACCTTCTCAGCCTACATATATCACTGACCCCTCTGTATAGCCAAGTGATTTTACTAGAGCCATTTTTTTTTGGGGGCCCAAGTGTCTTGCTCAAGGGCATTATGGGCAGAGGTTGAATTAAAACCTTTGCATCCATAAGTAACACACAGTTTTGGTCACCACACTATCAGATGTCCCATGTAGTGTGGGAATGACTAGTAAGTGTTTGAAACATGAGGGGAAACCTTCAACAGTATGGCAGCCACATGCTCTGCAGCATGCCACAGGTATGCTCTTGGCCATAACTTTAGACAGCCCTGTGAACCAAGTTGTCTCCAGCCAAGGATGGCCTCACGCCCTCTGCATGCAAGGTAGCCGCTAGATAAGCATTAGATAGACCGATACCACAACAGTGAAAGAACATTTCCCTGCTTGAGGTATATACACAAGCTCTCGGTGTTCCTGTCATGCGCAACTTGCTTCCGTTTTGCAATTCCTTCAGGATACAAGGGTAATCATTCCCTCGTCAACAAGAGGAATGCATCATTACATCCAACCCCTATTTCAGGCTACAGCCAATACAGAGAGGGAAATGACAGCATTGGAGAAGTCATACTTGCATGCAAGTACTCACCCATAATTCCCCACAAAGGCATATCTAGGGACAGACGTCACATCAGGTTCCAAGGTGGCCACACAGCTATCCACAAACACCCGCAGAGGCTGATGGTTGGCCACAACTACAGAAGCCTCGATGTTCAGGACATCTCCCAGAAAGTAGATGTTTGAAGCCCTCTCAAGTTCCCAGTTATCTAGAGAAAAGGACAGGAGCCCTTAAGACACACACAAAGACTCCAATTGAAGTAAGTTGGAGCATTTTACCCACCAGTCATGAGCTGGAGTGAAAACATCAAACGCTCCTCAGCAGACATAGCGGCAGAGTAGGGTACCCATGTTGGCATCACAGCATTGCTGCTCACATTGAGCCTCCTGCAAATAGGAAGGAGTAGCTAATAGCAGGGTAGAGCAAGTCCTACATTATTCCTTATGGATGGAGTTGCCCAGGTGTAGTTACTCATTGTAACCAAGTTCGGCTATATATCAGGAATATCTTCCTCCAGTTCTCATTACAGAATTAGACCAGACTCCTGACTCACCTCAAGTAATGGCACTCAACATTAATCACTGCACCATGAGACCGCACAATAGGGGTGGAACCGAGTCCTTCGGGCACATACACCAACGTGAAAGTGTAGATCAGGGAATCAGTCACCTGCATAGAGAAGAGGAGGCTCATCTACCCAATGTCAACTCCTTGCAACAGGTACGGTAGAATTCAGGAGGTCCCATACCGTCAGCGTACTTCCACAGCCATGTAGCTCTGACACGAACAGCAGAACCCCTCTGGAAGGATCCTGTCCAACTGGCACACAGCCTCCAAGGGTAATTTCTGATGGCTGGATCATCTGGCCATTACTCAGCATGTCCTGCTGTACCTCCACCAAAACCGAGTCTTCCCTGCATTCAACCTTCACTGCAGAAGGTTGAGCCAGAAACTGGGATTTCACAGAAAGTGGAACCTGGGCTGCTGGTTGCACCAGGGAAGCTGGTGCCGAGGACTGCCCTCCGTGAACCGGGAGAACTGCAGAAGCCTGCCTGTAGTGAGCTGGCAACACTGGCCTTACTGATTCAACCTGGACAGAAGGCTGGCTGTAAGGCAACTCAAACACTGGCTCAACAAGGTTAGAATTCTGTACCAGGGGATCCAACTGCACTGGCCTCATTGAAGAGAACTGAGGAGAAGACACTCCTTGGGGTTGCTGGGGAAAAGGGTACCTTTGAGGAACCCCACTTGCCAACAGAGAGGACTGTCCCTGGGCAGCTCGGTGGGCTGTCTGTAGCAAAGACTCCTGACTTGACAGCTGGGGAAAACTGCCCTGCTGGGAAACCTGGCCATTACACAAACAACCCAACAAAGCGAGGCCCACAAGCCACTGCAAAGAAGCCATTGCGCTAGTGTTAGTAACCAAAGAATCATGAAAGTAAGTGCTCTTCCAGCCAATTTTATACCAAACAGAACAGCTGTTGTTTTTCCAACAGCTGAACCATCTTACAATTTGACCAATTTTGTTCCATCCCTGAAGCGTTACCCAATTGTTTCACTTACTGATTTTTAATCGCCTTCAGTTGCCTGTTTAGGTCTCCATTGTTCAAGGACATTAAATGTCCAGGATGTCTCTCAGATCATACATGTTGGGAGCTCTCAAAGCTACCAGTCATCTGTACAGGAGAGAAGATTCTCCTTGATGAACCAGATTTGGAGTCAAAGAGAAAAGTCTTCTTCAGTGACCGTATTGCTGGTGGCTGCATTCTGATTGGAGAACTGTTTGGGGTAGCTGAATGGAGTCTTTCCAGGGACCCTGTCCATTACATAAGCAGCCTAATGTAGTAGTGTAGTGTAATGACTATAGCAAGCAGTTGTCAACATAGGTTTTAGTCAAGTCAATGGCAATAGCTTAGATCTCATAAAGGATGGATCAATTTCTGAAGGGCTTTTTCCGGAACCAATTGCATACATGGGGTGGGGGAAGACCATTGGCTTTGCAAGTGTAGCAGTAAAAGTTTTGAGGAGCACACTGACCTAGACGTTGGGTACTGCTGAGATGTAGCCTCTAGAGATGAATTTGCTTATCAAACTTGTTTCTCTAAGCAGTGAAGTGGGAATGAAACAGCACCCCCACCCCCCTTCATATGTTGCTGCAGTAGGACGTTTGTCTAGAAATGTCCTATCCACATAGGAGAGCTGAACTGAAATTGCCATCCAAGAACAGTTGTCAATTGACATGTAAAGTTAACCATGACTTAAGTGCCACTGTAATACACACTTGCAGCATCCCCTTCCCCCTAAGCATATACAAAGCCAGGCATTTAGTTAATCTTTAAGCAGTAATGTTGTTGATTTTGCAGGGGGCAGCTGATAGTATAGTGGTTGGAGCTTCTGCCTTTGGACCCGAAGGTTGCAGGTTTGGGCCTCATCTCTGGCTGTAGCACCCTTGAGCAAGGTACTTCCCCTAAAATTGCTCCAGTAAAATTAACCAACTGTATAAATGGGTAATAACTGTAACCTTAACATTCTAAGTCGCTTTGGAGAAAAGCGTCAGCTAAATGAGTAAATGTAAATACTAGCAGTTAAAGGCTCAAGGGAAAATCCATAATATTCCAAGTTGACCAGGAGTTATTTACATGAGTAATTATGGAAGTAAGCCTCTTGCCAAGGAAACAGCCTTCAGTACTCCTCACACTTGTGGTATTGCATCTTCAGAGGGCTTTCTGGTTACAGCTGTCCTGTCTTTGGCTGAGTTAGGTTTTCAGTTGAGATTGGTCCAACTGAAGCCTTTTCTTGGAAATCCGCAATCAAAAGTACATTTACTCAGTTAGAGAAGTCCTGATAAGAGTTGATCATCTGCTACACCACATCCAGACTGCTACACTCTTCCACATCTCCCCTCTTGGTGGTCCCATGCCTGAAAGATAAAGTACGGAGGTTTTCGGTTCTGGCCCTGTTGTGGTGGAACGGCCTCCCCCTCTCCCTCAGAACTGCTGAATCTTTGTCCACATTTAAAAAGGGTCTTAAAACTCACCTCTTCCAGGTTCACTTCATCCATGACCTCTTAAGGTCAGGTATAAATGTTCATGCACTATAGCTAAGATCATGCCTGGATCAATCCTTTATGCAGCTACTCCTGTAATGTAACGTAAATGTTCATATCTCAAAAATTCTAGGACAGTGATCAGGAATCACTGATATTCCAACAAAGTTTTTTTGCAGCTACTCATGTGATGAACACTGGTGCATATGGTGGGGGGGGAAGAAGAAGAAAAAAAAAAAAAAAAAAAAAAAAAACTGTCCTTAAGAATCACACACTCACCCCCAGGCTGAGAGCACAAAATGCAACCTTCAACTCTGGGGGACCTGAGCGCCTACAAGAAGTCCAGGAACGACATTCAAAAGGTTATCAGTTTGGCCAAGAGAGACTTCAGGGAGAGTGGAGTCAGACTATCAAGGCTCTGACCCCAAACAGGTGTGGTCTGCACACTATAACAGACTACAAAGACAGGAAAAGCAGTGATGTGCCTATGTCTGCCCCCTACTAGACGACCTCAACACATTCTACAATTGCTTTGAGGCAGGCAATACATTCCCTGCTGCGAAAATACCCGGTGACCATAACACCTGCCCTCTGGCTCCAACTACTCCCTTCAAGAGAACCAATGCAAGAAAGGTTTCAGGATCTGATGGCATCCATGGACATGTCCTGAGGGCCCGCACTGACCAGTTAGATGTTTTCATCGACATCTTTAGTCTGAGCCCAAGTGATCCCTACATGCAGACCACCATCATCCCCCTGTTTTCATGAAAGCTGTCTCCTACCTGAATGACTACTGCCTCACCCTGAAGTGCTTTGAGTGTCTCTCAGTGAATCCCACATCCGCTTCTACCAGATACCTTGGACTCAAACCAGTTTGCTTACTGCTCTAACAGATCCACCGATACCATCCCAATGGCACTACAATCTGCCCTGGAATACCCGAGGGGAAGAAGAAAGACACCTAAGTGCCGAGGCTGTTACAGCTCTGCATTCAGTACCAGTCTCCCTACAAGACTCATAGTCAAGCTGAAGGATCTGGGTCTTAAGTCACCTATTTAACTGACTTTTGGACTTCCTGACAGCCACATATCCCCCACCCTCAGCACTGGCACGCCACAGGAATGTGTGCGCTCAGCTCCTCCTTGTACTCCCTGTTCACCTATTGGAGCTCGACTTAGAGCAGTCACGTTTTCAAGTTTGTTGATACAGCCATCCTGGGACACACAGTGACACCTCATGGAGAGGTGGTCAGGTCACTTTCAACATGGTACAATGAAAGTCCCTCACTGAAGACCAAGGAGAATGAATTGGTGCTTTGGAGAGAACAAAAAGAGAAAAAGTCTACAGCCAGCTAATTTTACTGGAGCAGTTTAGGGAAAGTACTTTGAAGGGTATTCAAGCCAGAGGTGGGACTTGAACCTGTGACCTTTAGGTCTGAAGGCAGTAGCTTTTGGGGACTACGATACCAGCAGTGCTGCATTTTGAGGAATGCATCTTGCCAGTCAATACAAAGAAACAAAGCGGCAGGGAATCAACTTCAGAACAAAGTCGACTCAAGCATGATTTTTGTTAAGATTTATTCTGAATTCAGTTTTGCCATCAGCACAAAGAGGCAAAGTCAACTTCACAGAACTGCATGAGCCTTGAGTTCAGGCAGTGAAGACAGATCCTTTGAGATGTTGCAACAGCTCTGCAGTGTACAAGCAGCATCATGGTGCAGTTTCCCCTCAAAAGCAGCCATCCTCATGGCATGGCTAATAGTGATCCCGAATAACGATGGGTCCAGCAACAGCTTCTCCTTTGAAGTCTGGAAAGGAAAGGATTATTTAGCCCCAAATTCAAATAAATGAATCATCAATCAATCATCACAACTGGTCTTACCTGCTACATTTCTTCCCTTCACATTACAGGATGAGTCACAACAGCCACATACTTGGTCATCACCATCTGCAGATCCCCACCTATGAACAAGAGACCACTGAAGTTCCGTAGCATCAACAACATGACAGTAGCCATTCAACTGAACGAACCTATTTGCGGACACGGAATACGAGCAAGCCTTGTGCTGGGGGTCGGCCCTTTTGGAAGCCATGGTTGCTTTCAGAACGCACGTGATGTAGATCTGGGGGAAGAAAGGCTGGACTGCATGACAAGTTCCATAAACACTCCGAGATGAAATATGTTGAGCCTGCTTCAAGTTCAGTCAGTGAAGACTGATATGCACTTACAGAGCTCCTGGTCTCCTGCGAGAACCTGAAGGCATCCAGTTGCATTTGGAGCTTGTTGATCTGCTTCCTGGGGAGGAACTGGGAGCGGGATCCAGTCACCTTGGCATCAGTCAGGCACCTGACGATGTTTGCAGATTATGGACAGGTTTGTCATATGACCAGAGTACATGCAGTCTCTGTAACAGCAGGGACTAATGGGGGGGGGGCAATAAATTCAATAGCCATTTTAGCATGCAAAGTGCTTCACTGATCATAATACAGTAGGTGGTACAGCCACACATGTTCACTAAGCTCCCTATACTAGAGGGGTTTCCCCCTCTACAGTGACATGTCCTGCTTCTGGTGTCTTTTTTTTGTTCCAGCATTATTGCTCTGGACCTGCACAAGCGTAGTCTTCACATAGAGATAGAAAAAGCAGCAGGTTGCCAAGAACACCAGCCTCTTTGAAACTGAAAGTTCATGTGGAACCCATGTCAATTGGGTCAGTATCAGCATTCTCGCACCACCATGACATTAAGCTGATTCCTTTCAGCATAAAGCACCTTCTCAGCCTACATATATCACTGACCCCTCTGTATAGCCAAGTGATTTTACTAGAGCCATTTTTTTTTTGGGCCAAGTGTCTTGCTCAAGGGCATTATGGGCAGAGGTTGAATTAAAACCTTTGCATCCATAAGTAACACACAGTTTTGGTCACCACACTATCAGATGTCCCATGTAGTGTGGGAATGACTAGTAAGTGTTTGAAACATGAGGGGAAACCTTCAACAGTATGGCAGCCACATGCTCTGCAGCATGCCACAGGTATGCTCTTGGCCATAACTTTAGACAGCCCTGTGAACCAAGTTGTCTCCAGCCAAGGATGGCCTCACGCCCTCTGCATGCAAGGTAGCCGCTAGATAAGCATTAGATAGACCGATACCACAACAGTGAAAGAACATTTCCCTGCTTGAGGTATATACACAAGCTCTCGGTGTTCCTGTCATGCGCAACTTGCTTCCGTTTTGCAATTGCAGGCAATTCCTTCAGGATACAAGGGTAATCATTCCCTCGTCAACAAGAGGAATGCATCATTACATCCAACCCCTATTTCAGGCTACAGCCAATACAGAGAGGGAAATGACAGCATTGGAGAAGTCATACTTGCATGCAAGTACTCACCCATAATTCCCCACAAAGGCATATCTAGGGACAGACGTCACATCAGGTTCCAAGGTGGCCACACAGCTATCCACAAACACCCGCAGAGGCTGATGGTTGGCCACAACTACAGAAGCCTCGATGTTCAGGACATCTCCCAGAAAGTAGATGTTTGAAGCCCTCTCAAGTTCCCAGTTATCTAGAGAAAAAAGGACAGGAGCCCTTAAGACACACACAAAGACTCCAATTGAAGTAAGTTGGAGCATTTTACCCACCAGTCATGAGCTGGAGTGAAAACATCAAACGCTCCTCAGCAGACATAGCGGCAGAGTAGGGTACCCATGTTGGCATCACAGCATTGCTGCTCACATTGAGCCTCCTGCAAATAGGAAGGAGTAGCTAATAGCAGGGTAGAGCAAGTCCTACATTATTCCTTATGGATGGAGTTGCCCAGGTGTAGTTACTCATTGTAACCAAGTTCGGCTATATATCAGGAATATCTTCCTCCAGTTCTCATTACAGAATTAGACCAGACTCCTGACTCACCTCAAGTAATGGCACTCAACATTAATCACTGCACCATGAGACCGCACAATAGGGGTGGAACCGAGTCCTTCGGGCACATACACCAACGTGAAAGTGTAGATCAGGGAATCAGTCACCTGCATAGAGAAGAGGAGGCTCATCTACCCAATGTCAACTCCTTGCAACAGGTACGGTAGAATTCAGGAGGTCCCATACCGTCAGCGTACTTCCACAGCCATGTAGCTCTGACACGAACAGCAGAACCCCTCTGGAAGGATCCTGTCCAACTGGCACACAGCCTCCAAGGGTAATTTCTGATGGCTGGATCATCTGGCCATTACTCAGCATGTCCTGCTGTACCTCCACCAAAACCGAGTCTTCCCTGCATTCAACCTTCACTGCAGAAGGTTGAGCCAGAAACTGGGATTTCACAGAAAGTGGAACCTGGGCTGCTGGTTGCACCAGGGAAGCTGGTGCCGAGGACTGCCCTCCGTGAACCGGGAGAACTGCAGAAGCCTGCCTGTAGTGAGCTGGCAACACTGGCCTTACTGATTCAACCTGGACAGAAGGCTGGCTGTAAGGCAACTCAAACACTGGCTCAACAAGGTTAGAATTCTGTACCAGGGGATCCAACTGCACTGGCCTCATTGAAGAGAACTGAGGAGAAGACACTCCTTGGGGTTGCTGGGGAAAAGGGTACCTTTGAGGAACCCCACTTGCCAACAGAGAGGACTGTCCCTGGGCAGCTCGGTGGGCTGTCTGTAGCAAAGACTCCTGACTTGACAGCTGGGGAAAACTGCCCTGCTGGGAAACCTGGCCATTACACAAACAACCCAACAAAGCGAGGCCCACAAGCCACTGCAAAGAAGCCATTGCGCTAGTGTTAGTAACCAAAGAATCATGAAAGTAAGTGCTCTTCCAGCCAATTTTATACCAAACAGAACAGCTGTTGTTTTTCCAACAGCTGAACCATCTTACAATTTGACCAATTTTGTTCCATCCCTGAAGCGTTACCCAATTGTTTCACTTACTGATTTTTAATCGCCTTCAGTTGCCTGTTTAGGTCTCCATTGTTCAAGGACATTAAATGTCCAGGATGTCTCTCAGATCATACATGTTGGGAGCTCTCAAAGCTACCAGTCATCTGTACAGGAGAGAAGATTCTCCTTGATGAACCAGATTTGGAGTCAAAGAGAAAAGTCTTCTTCAGTGACCGTATTGCTGGTGGCTGCATTCTGATTGGAGAACTGTTTGGGGTAGCTGAATGGAGTCTTTCCAGGGACCCTGTCCATTACATAAGCAGCCTAATGTAGTAGTGTAGTGTAATGACTATAGCAAGCAGTTGTCAACATAGGTTTTAGTCAAGTCAATGGCAATAGCTTAGATCTCATAAAGGATGGATCAATTTCTGAAGGGCTTTTTCCGGAACCAATTGCATACATGGGGTGGGGGAAGACCATTGGCTTTGCAAGTGTAGCAGTAAAAGTTTTGAGGAGCACACTGACCTAGACGTTGGGTACGGCTGAGATGTAGCCTCTAGAGATGAATTTGCTTATCAAACTTGTTTCTCTAAGCAGTGAAGTGGGAATGAAACGGCACCCCCACCCCCCTTCATATTTTGCTGCAGTAGGACGTTTGTCTAGAAATGTCCTATCCACATAGGAGAGCTGAACTGAAATTGCCATCCAAGAACAGTTGTCAATTGACATGTAAAGTTAACCATGACTTAAGTGCCACTGTAATACACACTTGCAGCATCCCCTTCCCCCTAAGCATATACAAAGCCAGGCATTTAGTTAATCTTTAAGCAGTAATGTTGTTGATTTTGCAGGGGGCAGCTGATAGTATAGTGGTTGGAGCTTCTGCCTTTGGACCCGAAGGTTGCAGGTTTGGGCCTCATCTCTGGCTGTAGCACCCTTGAGCAAGGTACTTCCCCTAAAATTGCTCCAGTAAAATTAACCAACTGTATAAATGGGTAATAACTGTAACCTTAACATTCTAAGTCGCTTTGGAGAAAAGCGTCAGCTAAATGAGTAAATGTAAATACTAGCAGTTAAAGGCTCAAGGGAAAATCCATAATATTCCAAGTTGACCAGGAGTTATTTACATGAGTAATTATGGAAGTAAGCCTCTTGCCAAGGAAACAGCCTTCAGTACTCCTCACACTTGTGGTATTGCATCTTCAGAGGGCTTTCTGGTTACAGCTGTCCTGTCTTTGGCTGAGTTAGGTTTTCAAGTTGAGATTGGTCCAACTGAAGCCTTTTCTTGGAAATCCGCAATCAAAAGTACATTTACTCAGTTAGAGAAGTCCTGATAAGAGTTGATCATCTGCTACACCACATCCAGACTGCTACACTCTTCCACATCTCCCCTCTTGGTGGTCCCATGCCTGAAAGATAAAGTACGGAGGTTTTCGGTTCTGGCCCTGTTGTGGTGGAACGGCCTCCCCCTCTCCCTCAGAACTGCTGAATCTTTGTCCACATTTAAAAAGGGTCTTAAAACTCACCTCTTCCAGGTTCACTTCATCCATGACCTCTTAAGGTCAGGTATAAATGTTCATGCACTATAGCTAAGATCATGCCTGGATCAATCCTTTATGCAGCTACTCCTGTAATGTAACGTAAATGTTCATATCTCAAAAATTCTAGGACAGTGATCAGGAATCACTGATATTCCAACAAAGTTTTTTTGCAGCTACTCATGTGATGAACACTGGTGCATATGGTGGGGGGAAGGAGAAAAAAGAAAAAAAAAAAAAAAAAAAAAAACTGTCCTTAAGAATCACACACTCACCCCCAGGCTGAGAGCACAAAATGCAACCTTCAACTCTGGGGGACCTGAGCGCCTACAAGAAGTCCAGGAACGACATTCAAAAGGTTATCAGTTTGGCCAAGAGAGACTTCAGGGAGAGTGGAGTCAGACTATCAAGGCTCTGACCCCAAACAGATGTGGTCTGCACACTATAACAGACTACAAAGACAGGAAAAGCAGTGATGTGCCTATGTCTGCCCCCTACTAGACGACCTCAACACATTCTACAATTGCTTTGAGGCAGGCAATACATTCCCTGCTGCGAAAATACCCGGTGACCATAACACCTGCCCTCTGGCTCCAACTACTCCCTTCAAGAGAACCAATGCAAGAAAGGTTTCAGGATCTGATGGCATCCATGGACATGTCCTGAGGGCCCGCACTGACCAGTTAGATGTTTTCATCGACATCTTTAGTCTGAGCCCAAGTGATCCCTACATGCAGACCACCATCATCCCCCTGTTTTCATGAAAGCTGTCTCCTACCTGAATGACTACTGCCTCACCCTGAAGTGCTTTGAGTGTCTCTCAGTGAATCCCACATCCGCTTCTACCAGATACCTTGGACTCAAACCAGTTTGCTTACTGCTCTAACAGATCCACCTGATACCATCCCAATGGCACTACAATCTGCCCTGGAATACCCGAGGGGAAGAAGAAAGACACCTAAGTGCCGAGGCTGTTACAGCTCTGCATTCAGTACCAGTCTCCCTACAAGACTCATAGTCAAGCTGAAGGATCTGGGTCTTAAGTCACCTATTTAACTGACTTTTGGACTTCCTGACAGCCACATATCCCCCACCCTCAGCACTGGCACGCCACAGGAATGTGTGCTCAGCTCCTCCTTGTACTCCCTGTTCACCTATTGGAGCTCGACTTAGAGCAGTCACGTTTTCAAGTTTGTTGATACAGCCATCCTGGGACACACAGTGACACCTCATGGAGAGGTGGTCAGGTCACTTTCAACATGGTACAATGAAAGTCCCTCACTGAAGACCAAGGAGAATGAATTGGTGCTTTGGAGAGAACAAAAAGAGAAAAAGTTTACAGCCAGCTAATTTTACTGGAGCAGTTTAGGGAAAGTACTTTGAAGGGTATTCAAGCCAGAGGTGGGACTTGAACCTGTGACCTTTAGGTCTGAAGGCAGTAGCCTTTGGGGACTACGATACCAGCAGTGCTGCATTTTGAGGAATGCATCTTGCCAGTCAATACAAAGAAACAAAGCGGCAGGGAATCAACTTCAGAACAAAGTCGACTCAAGCAGATTTTTGTTAAGATTTATTCTGAATTCAGTTTTGCCATCAGCACAAAGAGGCAAAGTCAACTTCACAGAACTGCATGAGCCTTGAGTTCAGGCAGTGAAGACAGATCCTTTGAGATGTTGCAACAGCTCTGCAGTGTACAAGCAGCATCATGGTGCAGTTTCCCCTCAAAAGCAGCCATCCTCATGGCATGGCTAATAGTGATCCCGAATAACGATGGGTCCAGCAACAGCTTCTCCTTTGAAGTCTGGAAAGGAAAGGATTATTTAGCCCCAAATTCAAATAAATGAATCATCAATCAATCAATCCACAACTGGTCTTACCTGCTACATTTCTTCCCTTCACATTACAGGATGAGTCACAACAGCCACATACTTGGTCATCACCATCTGCAGATCCCCACCTATGAACAAGAGACCACTGAAGTTCCGTAGCATCAACAACATGACAGTAGCCATTCAACTGAACGAACCTATTTGCGGACACGGAATACGAGCAAGCCTTGTGCTGGGGGTCGGCCCTTTTGGAAGCCATGGTTGCTTTCAGAACGCACGTGATGTAGATCTGGGGGAAGAAAGGCTGGACTGCATGACAAGTTCCATAAACACTCCGAGATGAAATATGTTGAGCCTGCTTCAAGTTCAGTCAATGAAGACTGATATGCACTTACAGAGCTCCTGGTCTCCTGCGAGAACCTGAAGGCATCCAGTTGCATTTGGAGCTTGTTGATCTGCTTCCTGGGGAGGAACTGGGAGCGGGATCCAGTCACCTTGGCATCAGTCAGGCACCTGACGATGTTTGCAGATTATGGACAGGTTTGTCATATGACCAGAGTACATGCAGTCTCTGTAACAGTAGGGACTAATGGGGGGGAGGCAATAAATTCAATAGCCATTTTAGCATGCAAAGTGCTTCACTGATCATAATACAGTAGGTGGTACAGCCACACATGTTCACTAAGCTCCCTATACTAGAGGGGTTTCCCCCTCTACAGTGAGATGTCCTGCTTCTGGTGTTTTTTTTTTTTGTTCCAGCATTATTGCTCTGGACCTGCACAAGCATAGTCTTCACATAGAGATAGAAAAAGCAGCAGGTTGCCAAGAACACCAGCCTCTTTGAAACTGAAAGTTCATGTGGAACCCATGTCAATTGGGTCAGTATCAGCATTCTCGCACCACCATGACATTAAGCCGATTCCTTTCAGCATAAAGCACCTTCTCAGCCTACATATATCACTGACCCCTCTGTATAGCCAAGTGATTTTACTAGAGCCATTTTTTTGGGGGGGCCCAAGTGTCTTGCTCAAGGGCATTATGGGCAGAGGTTGAATTAAAACCTTTGCATCCATAAGTAACACACAGTTTTGGTCACCACACTATCAGATGTCCCATGTAGTGTGGGAATGACTAGTAAGTGTTTGAAACATGAGGGGAAACCTTCAACAGTATGGCAGCCACATGCTCTGCAGCATGCCACAGGTATGCTCTTGGCCATAACTTTAGACAGCCCTGTGAACCAAGTTGTCTCCATCCAAGGATGGCCTCACGCCCTCTGCATGCAAGGTAGCCGCTAGATAAGCATTAGATAGACCGATACCACAACAGTGAAAGAACATTTCCCTGCTTGAGGTATATACACAAGCTCTCGGTGTTCCTGTCATGCGCAACTTGCTTCCGTTTGCAATTGCAGGCAATTCCTTCAGGATACAAGGGTAATCATTCCCTCGTCAACAAGAGGAACGCATCATTACATCCAACCCCTATTTCAGGCTACAGCCAATACAGAGAGGGAAATGACAGCATTGGAGAAGTCATACTTGCATGCAAGTACTCACCCATAATTCCCCACAAAGGCATATCTAGGGACAGACGTCACATCAGGTTCCAAGGTGGCCACACAGCTATCCACAAACACCCGCAGAGGCTGATGGTTGGCCACAACTACAGAAGCCTCGATGTTCAGGACATCTCCCAGAAAGTAGATGTTTGAAGCCCTCTCAAGTTCCCAGTTATCTAGAGAAAAAAAAGACAGGAGCCCTTAAGACACACACACACACACACACACACACAGACTCCAATTGAAGTAAGTTGGAGCATTTTACCCACCAGTCATGAGCTGGAGTGAAAACATCAAACGCTCCTCAGCAGACATAGCGGCAGAGTAGGGTACCCATGTTGGCATCACAGCATTGCTGCTCACATTGAGCCTCCTACAAATAGGAAGGAGTAGCTAATAGCAGGGTAGAGCAAGTCCTACATTATTCCTTATGGATGGAGTTGCCCAGGTGTAGTTACTCATTGTAACCAAGTTCGGCTATATATCAGGAATATCTTCCTCCAGTTCTCATTACAGAATTAGACCAGACTCCTGACTCACCTCAAGTAATGGCACTCAACATTAATCACTGCACCATGAGACCGCACAATAGGGGTGGAACCGAGTCCTTCGGGCACATACACCAACGTGAAAGTGTAGATCAGGGAATCAGTCACCTGCATAGAGAAGAGGAGGCTCATCTACCCAATGTCAACTCCTTGCAACAGGTACGGTAGAATTCAGGAGGTCCCATACCGTCAGCGTACTTCCACAGCCATGTAGCTCTGACACGAACAGCAGAACCCCTCTGGAAGGATCCTGTCCAATTGGCACACAGCCTCCAAGGGTGATTTCTGATGGCTGGATCATCTGGCCATTACTCAGCATGTCCTGCTGTACCTCCACCAAAACCGAGTCTTCCCTGCATTCAACCTTCACTGCAGAAGGTTGAGCCAGAAACTGGGATTTCACAGAAAGTGGAACCTGGGCTGCTGGTTGCACCAGGGAAGCTGGTACCGAGGACTGCCCTCCGTGAACCGGGAGAACTGCAGAAGCCTGCCTGTAGTGAGCTGGCAACACTGGCCTTACCGATTCAACCTGGGCAGAAGGCTGGCTGTAAGGCAACTCAAACACTGGCTCAACAAGGTTAGAATTCTGTACCAGGGGATCCAACTGCACTGGCCTCATTGAAGAAAACTGAGGAGAAGACACTCCTTGGGGTTGCTGGGGAAAAGGGTACCTTTGAGGAACCCCACTTGCCAACAGAGAGGACTGTCCCTGGGCAGCTCGGTGGGCTGTCTGTAGCAAAGACTCCTGACTTGACAGCTGGGGAAAACTGCCCCGCTGGGAAACCTGGCCATTACACAAACAACCCAACAAAGCGAGGCCCACAAGCCAATGCAAAGAAGCCATTGCGCTAGTGTTAGTAACCAAAGAATCATGAAAGTAAGTGCTCTTCCAGCCAATTTTATACCAAACAGAACAGCTGTTGTTTTTCCAACAGCTGAACCATCTTACAATTTGACCAATTTTGTTCCATCCCTGAAGCGTTACCCAATTGTTTCACTTACTGATTTTTAATCGCCTTCAGTTGCCTGTTTAGGTCTCCATTGTTCAAGGACATTAAATGTCCAGGATGTCTCTCAGATCATACATGTTGGGAGCTCTCAAAGCTACCAGTCATCTGTACAGGAGAGAAGATTCTCCTTGATGAACCAGATTTGGAGTCAAAGAGAAAAGTCTTCTTCAGTGACCGTATTGCTGGTGGCTGCATTCTGATTGGAGAACTGTTTGGGGTAGCTGAATGGAGTCTTTCCAGGGACCCTGTCCATTACATAAGCAGCCTAATGTAGTAGTGTAGTGTAATGACTATAGCAAGCAGTTGTCAACATAGGTTTCAGTCAAGTCAATGGCAATAGCTTAGATCTCATAAAGGATGGATCAATTTCTGAAGGGCTTTTTCCGGAACCAATTGCATACATGGGGTGGGGGAAGACCATTGGCTTTGCAAGTGTAGCAGTAAAAGTTTTGAGGAGCACACTGACCTAGACGTTGGGTACGGCTGAGATGTAGCCTCTAGAGATGAATTTGCTTATCAAACTTGTTTCTCTAAGCAGTGAAGTGGGAATGAAACAGCACCCCCACCCCCCTTCATATGTTGCTGCAGTAGGACGTTTGTCTAGAAATGTCCTATCCACATAGGAGAGCTGAACTGAAATTGCCATCCAAGAACAGTTGTCAATTGACATGTAAAGTTAACCATGACTTAAGTGCCACTGTAATACACACTTGCAGCATCCCCTTCCCCCTAAGCATATACAAAGCCAGGCATTTAGTTAATCTTTAAGCAGTACACACACACACACACACATTTTCAGAACCGCTTGTCCCTTGATTTTGCAGGGGGGCAGCTGATAGTATAGTGGTTGGAGCTTCTGCCTTTGGACCCGAAGGTTGCAGGTTTGGGCCTCATCTCTGGCTGTAGCACCCTTGAGCAAGGTACTTCCCCTAAAATTGCTCCAGTAAAATTAACCAACTGTATAAATGGGTAATAACTGTAACCTTAACATTCTAAGTCGCTTTGGAGAAAAGCGTCAGCTAAATGAGTAAATGTAAATACTAGCAGTTAAAGGCTCAAGGGAAAATCCATAATATTCCAAGCTGACCAGGAGTTATTTACATGAGTAATTATGGAAGTAAGCCTCTTGCCAAGGAAACAGCCTTCAGTACTCCTCACACTTGTGGTATTGCATCTTCAGAGGGCTTTCTGGTTACAGCTGTCCTGTCTTTGGCTGAGTTAGGTTTTCAGTTGAGATTGGTCCAACTGAAGCCTTTTCTTGGAAATCCGCAATCAAAAGTACATTTACTCAGTTAGAGAAGTCCCTGATAAGAGTTGATCATCTGCTACACCACATCCAGACTGCTACACTCTTCCACATCTCCCCTCTTGGTGGTCCCATGCCTGAAAGATAAAGTACGGAGGTTTTCGGTTCTGGCCCTGTTGTGGTGGAACGGCCTCCCCCTCTCCCTCAGAACTGCTGAATCTTTGTCCACATTTAAAAAGGGTCTTAAAACTCACCTCTTCCAGGTTCACTTCATCCATGACCTCTTAAGGTCAGGTATAAATGTTCATGCACTATAGCTAAGATCATGCCTGGATCAATCCTTTATGCAGCTACTCCTGTAATGTAACGTAAATGTTCATATCTCAAAAATTCTAGGACAGTGATCAGGAATCACTGATATTCCAACAAAGTTTTTTTGCAGCTACTCATGTGATGAACACTGGTGCATATGGTGGGGGGGAAAAGAAGAAAAAAAAAAAAAAAAAAAAAAAAAAACTGTCCTTAAGAATCACACACTCACCCCCAGGCTGAGAGCACAAAATGCAACCTTCAACTCTGGGGGACCTGAGCGCCTACAAGAAGTCCAGGAACGACATTCAAAAGGTTATCAGTTTGGCCAAGAGAGACTTCAGGGAGAGTGGAGTCAGACTATCAAGGCTCTGACCCCAAACAGATGTGGTCTGCACACTATAACAGACTACAAAGACAGGAAAAGCAGCGATGTGCCTATGTCTGCCCCCTACTAGACGACCTCAACACATTCTACAATTGCTTTGAGGCAGGCAATACATTCCCTGCTGCGAAAATACCCGGTGACCATAACACCCGCCCTCTGGCTCCAACTACTCCCTTCAAGAGAACCAATGCAAGAAAGGTTTCAGGATCTGATGGCATCCATGGACATGTCCTGAGGGCCCGCACTGACCAGTTAGATGTTTTCATCGACATCTTTAGTCTGAGCCCAAGTGATCCCTACATGCAGACCACCATCATCCCCCCGTTTTCATGAAAGCGGTCTCCTACCTGAATGACTACTGCCTCACCCTGAAGTGCTTTGAGTGTCTCTCAGTGAATCCCACATCCGCTTCTACCAGATACCTTGGACTCAAACCAGTTTGCTTACTGCTCTAACAGATCCACTGATACCATCCCAATGGCACTACAATCTGCCCTGGAATACCCGAGGGGAAGAAGAAAGACACCTAAGTGCCGAGGCTGTTACAGCTCTGCATTCAGTACCAGTCTCCCTACAAGACTCATAGTCAAGCTGAAGGATCTGGGTCTTAAGTCACCTATTTAACTGACTTTTGGACTTCCTGACAGCCACATATCCCCCACCCTCAGCACTGGCACGCCACAGGAATGTGTGCGCTCAGCTCCTCCTTGTACTCCCTGTTCACCTATTGGAGCTCGACTTAGAGCAGTCACGTTTTCAAGTTTGTTGATACAGCCATCCTGGGACACACAGTGACACCTCATGGAGAGGTGGTCAGGTCACTTTCAACATGGTACAATGAAAGTCCCTCACTGAAGACCAAGGAGAATGAATTGGTGCTTTGGAGAGAACAAAAAGAGAAAAAGTCTACAGCCAGCTAATTTTACTGGAGCAGTTTAGGGAAAGTACTTTGAAGGGTATTCAAGCCAGAGGTGGGACTTGAACCTGTGACCTTTAGGTCTGAAGGCAGTAGCCTTTGGGGACTACGATACCAGCAGTGCTGCATTTTGAGGAATGCATCTTGCCAGTCAATACAAAGAAACAAAGCGGCAGGGAATCAACTTCAGAACAAAGTCGACTCAAGCATGATTTTTGTTAAGATTTATTCTGAATTCAGTTTTGCCATCAGCACAAAGAGGCAAAGTCAACTTCACAGAACTGCATGAGCCTTGAGTTCAGGCAGTGAAGACAGATCCTTTGAGATGTTGCAACAGCTCTGCAGTGTACAAGCAGCATCATGGTGCAGTTTCCCCTCAAAAGCAGCCATCCTCATGGCATGGCTAATAGTGATCCCGAATAACGATGGGTCCAGCAACAGCTTCTCCTTTGAAGTCTGGAAAGGAAAGGATTATTTAGCCCCAAATTCAAATAAATGAATCATCAATCAATCAATCCACAACTGGTCTTACCTGCTACATTTCTTCCCTTCACATTACAGGATGAGTCACAACAGCCACATACTTGGTCATCACCATCTGCAGATCCCCACCTATGAACAAGAGACCACTGAAGTTCCGTAGCATCAACAACATGACAGTAGCCATTCAACTGAACGAACCTATTTGCGGACACGGAATACGAGCAAGCCTTGTGCTGGGGGTCGGCCCTTTTGGAAGCCATGGTTGCTTTCAGAACGCACGTGATGTAGATCTGGGGGAAGAAAGGCTGGACTGCATGACAAGTTCCATAAACACTCCGAGATGAAATATGTTGAGCCTGCTTCAAGTTCAGTCAAGTGAAGACTGATATGCACTTACAGAGCTCCTGGTCTCCTGCGAGAACCTGAAGGCATCCAGTTGCATTTGGAGCTTGTTGATCTGCTTCCTGGGGAGGAACTGGGAGCGGGATCCAGTCACCTTGGCATCAGTCAGGCACCTGACGATGTTTGCAGATTATGGACAGGTTTGTCATATGACCAGAGTACATGCAGTCTCTGTAACAGCAGGGACTAATGGGGGGGGGGGGCAATAAATTCAATAGCCATTTTAGCATGCAAAGTGCTTCGCTGATCATAATACAGTAGGTGGTACAGCCACACATGTTCACTAAGCTCCCTATACTAGAGGGGTTTCCCCCTCTACAGTGACATGTCCTGCTTCTGGTGTCTTTTTTTTTGTTCCAGCATTATTGCTCTGGACCTGCACAAGCGTAGTCTTCACATAGAGATAGAAAAAGCAGCAGGTTGCCAAGAACACCAGCCTCTTTGAAACTGAAAGTTCATGTGGAACCCATGTCAATTGGGTCAGTATCAGCATTCTCGCACCACCATGACATTAAGCTGATTCCTTTCAGCATAAAGCACCTTCTCAGCCTACATATATCACTGACCCCTCTGTATAGCCAAGTGATTTTACTAGAGCCATTTTTTTTTTTGGGCCAAGTGTCTTGCTCAAGGGCATTATGGGCAGAGGTTGAATTAAAACCTTTGCATCCATAAGTAACACACAGTTTTGGTCACCACACTATCAGATGTCCCATGTAGTGTGGGAATGACTAGTAAGTGTTTGAAACATGAGGGGAAACCTTCAACAGTATGGCAGCCACATGCTCTGCAGCATGCCACAGGTATGCTCTTGGCCATAACTTTAGACAGCCCTGTGAACCAAGTTGTCTCCAGCCAAGGATGGCCTCACGCCCTCTGCATGCAAGGTAGCCGCTAGATAAGCATTAGATAGACCGATACCACAACAGTGAAAGAACATTTCCCTGCTTGAGGTATATACACAAGCTCTCGGTGTTCCTGTCATGCGCAACTTGCTTCCGTTTTGCAATTCCTTCAGGATACAAGGGTAATCATTCCCTCGTCAACAAGAGGAATGCATCATTACATCCAACCCCTATTTCAGGCTACAGCCAATACAGAGAGGGAAATGACAGCATTGGAGAAGTCATACTTGCATGCAAGTACTCACCCATAATTCCCCACAAAGGCATATCTAGGGACAGACGTCACATCAGGTTCCAAGGTGGCCACACAGCTATCCACAAACACCCGCAGAGGCTGATGGTTGGCCACAACTACAGAAGCCTCGATGTTCAGGACATCTCCCAGAAAGTAGATGTTTGAAGCCCTCTCAAGTTCCCAGTTATCTAGAGAAAAAAAAAGACAGGAGCCCTTAAGACACACACACACACACACACACACACACAGACTCCAATTGAAGTAAGTTGGAGCATTTTACCCACCAGTCATGAGCTGGAGTGAAAACATCAAACGCTCCTCAGCAGACATAGCGGCAGAGTAGGGTACCCATGTTGGCATCACAGCATTGCTGCTCACATTGAGCCTCCTACAAATAGGAAGGAGTAGCTAATAGCAGGGTAGAGCAAGTCCTACATTATTCCTTATGGATGGAGTTGCCCAGGTGTAGTTACTCATTGTAACCAAGTTCGGCTATATATCAGGAATATCTTCCTCCAGTTCTCATTACAGAATTAGACCAGACTCCTGACTCACCTCAAGTAATGGCACTCAACATTAATCACTGCACCATGAGACCGCACAATAGGGGTGGAACCGAGTCCTTCGGGCACATACACCAACGTGAAAGTGTAGATCAGGGAATCAGTCACCTGCATAGAGAAGAGGAGGCTCATCTACCCAATGTCAACTCCTTGCAACAGGTACGGTAGAATTCAGGAGGTCCCATACCGTCAGCGTACTTCCACAGCCATGTAGCTCTGACACGAACAGCAGAACCCCTCTGGAAGGATCCTGTCCAACTGGCACACAGCCTCCAAGGGTAATTTCTGATGGCTGGATCATCTGGCCATTACTCAGCATGTCCTGCTGTACCTCCACCAAAACCGAGTCTTCCCTGCATTCAACCTTCACTGCAGAAGGTTGAGCCAGAAACTGGGATTTCACAGAAAGTGGAACCTGGGCTGCTGGTTGCACCAGGGAAGCTGGTACCGAGGACTGCCCTCCGTGAACCGGGAGAACTGCAGAAGCCTGCCTGTAGTGAGCTGGCAACACTGGCCTTACTGATTCAACCTGGACAGAAGGCTGGCTGTAAGGCAACTCAAACACTGGCTCAACAAGGTTAGAATTCTGTACCAGGGGATCCAACTGCACTGGCCTCATTGAAGAGAACTGAGGAGAAGACACTCCTTGGGGTTGCTGGGGAAAAGGGTACCTTTGAGGAACCCCACTTGCCAACAGAGAGGACTGTCCCTGGGCAGCTCGGTGGGCTGTCTGTAGCAAAGACTCCTGACTTGACAGCTGGGGAAAACTGCCCTGCTGGGAAACCTGGCCATTACACAAACAACCCAACAAAGCGAGGCCCACAAGCCACTGCAAAGAAGCCATTGCGCTAGTGTTAGTAACCAAAGAATCATGAAAGTAAGTGCTCTTCCAGCCAATTTTATACCAAACAGAACAGCTGTTGTTTTTCCAACAGCTGAACCATCTTACAATTTGACCAATTTTGTTCCATCCCTGAAGCGTTACCCAATTGTTTCACTTACTGATTTTTAATCGCCTTCAGTTGCCTGTTTAGGTCTCCATTGTTCAAGGACATTAAATGTCCAGGATGTCTCTCAGATCATACATGTTGGGAGCTCTCAAAGCTACCAGTCATCTGTACAGGAGAGAAGATTCTCCTTGATGAACCAGATTTGGAGTCAAAGAGAAAAGTCTTCTTCAGTGACCGTATTGCTGGTGGCTGCATTCTGATTGGAGAACTGTTTGGGGTAGCTGAATGGAGTCTTTCCAGGGACCCTGTCCATTACATAAGCAGCCTAATGTAGTAGTGTAGTGTAATGACTATAGCAAGCAGTTGTCAACATATGTTTCAGTCAAGTCAATGGCAATAGCTTAGATCTCATAAAGGATGGATCAATTTCTGAAGGGCTTTTTCCGGAACCAATTGCATACATGGGGTGGGGGAAGACCATTGGCTTTGCAAGTGTAGCAGTAAAAGTTTTGAGGAGCACACTGACCTAGACGTTGGGTACTGCTGAGATGTAGCCTCTAGAGATGAATTTGCTTATCAAACTTGTTTCTCTAAGCAATGAAGTGGGAATGAAACAGGCACCCCCACCCCCCTTCATATGTTGCTGCAGTAGGACGTTTGTCTAGAAATGTCCTATCCACATAGGAGAGCTGAACTGAAATTGCCATCCAAGAACAGTTGTCAATTGACATGTAAAGTTAACCATGACTTAAGTGCCACTGTAATACACACTTGCAGCATCCCCTTCCCCCTAAGCATATACAAAGCCAGGCATTTAGTTAATCTTTAAGCAGTACACACACACACACACACACATTTCAGACGCTTGTCCTTGATTTTGCAGGGGGCAGCTGATAGTATAGTGGTTGGAGCTTCTGCCTTTGGACCCGAAGGTTGCAGGTTTGGGCCTCATCTCTGGCTGTAGCACCCTTGAGCAAGGTACTTCCCCTAAAATTGCTCCAGTAAAATTAACCAACTGTATAAATGGGTAATAACTGTAACCTTAACATTCTAAGTCGCTTTGGAGAAAAGCGTCAGCTAAATGAGTAAATGTAAATACTAGCAGTTAAAGGCTCAAGGGAAAATCCATAATATTCCAAGCTTGACCAGGAGTTATTTACATGAGTAATTATGGAAGTAAGCCTCTTGCCAAGGAAACAGCCTTCAGTACTCCTCACACTTGTGGTATTGCATCTTCAGAGGGCTTTCTGGTTACAGCTGTCCTGTCTTTGGCTGAGTTAGGTTTTCAGTTGAGATTGGTCCAACTGAAGCCTTTTCTTGGAAATCCGCAATCAAAAGTACATTTACTCAGTTAGAGAAGTCCCGATAAGAGTTGATCATCTGCTACACCACATCCAGACTGCTACACTCTTCCACATCTCCCCTCTTGGTGGTCCCATGCCTGAAAGATAAAGTACGGAGGTTTTCGGTTCTGGCCCTGTTGTGGTGGAACGGCCTCCCCCTCTCCCTCAGAACTGCTGAATCTTTGTCCACATTTAAAAAGGGTCTTAAAACTCACCTCTTCCAGGTTCACTTCATCCATGACCTCTTAAGGTCAGGTATAAATGTTCATGCACTATAGCTAAGATCATGCCTGGATCAATCCTTTATGCAGCTACTCCTGTAATGTA
Source organism: Scleropages formosus (assembly GCF_900964775.1). NCBI lineage: Eukaryota > Metazoa > Chordata > Actinopteri > Osteoglossiformes > Osteoglossidae > Scleropages > Scleropages formosus. Next base: position 29,509,173 of record NC_041814.1, on the reverse strand, counting down.
ACGTAAATGTTCATATCTCAAAAATTCTAGGACAGTGATCAGGAATCACTGATATTCCAACAAAGTTTTTTTGCAGCTACTCATGTGATGAACGCTGGTGCATAGGGTGGGGGGAAGGAAAAAAAAAAAAAAAAAAAAAAAAAAAAAAAACTGTCCTTAAGAATCACACACTCACCCCCAGGCTGAGAGCACAAAATGCAACCTTCAACTCTGGGGGACCTGAGCGCCTACAAGAAGTCCAGGAACGACATTCAAAAGGTTATCAGTTTGGCCAAGAGAGACTTCAGGGAGAGTGGAGTCAGACTATCAAGGCTCTGACCCCAAACAGATGTGGTCTGCACACTATAACAGACTACAAAGACAGGAAAAGCAGCGATGTGCCTATGTCTGCCCCCTACTAGACGACCTCAACACATTCTACAATTGCTTTGAGGCAGGCAATACATTCCCTGCTGCGAAAATACCCGGTGACCATAACACCCGCCCTCTGGCTCCAACTACTCCCTTCAAGAGAACCAATGCAAGAAAGGTTTCAGGATCTGATGGCATCCATGGACATGTCCTGAGGGCCCGCACTGACCAGTTAGATGTTTTCATCGACATCTTTAGTCTGAGCCCAAGTGATCCCTACATGCAGACCACCATCATCCCCCCGTTTTCATGAAAGCTGTCTCCTACCTGAATGACTACTGCCTCACCCTGAAGTGCTTTGAGTGTCTCTCAGTGAATCCCACATCCGCTTCTACCAGATACCTTGGACTCAAACCAGTTTGCTTACTGCTCTAACAGATCCACCTGATACCATCCCAATGGCACTACAATCTGCCCTGGAATACCCGAGGGGAAGAAGAAAGACACCTAAGTGCCGAGGCTGTTACAGCTCTGCATTCAGTACCAGTCTCCCTACAAGACTCATAGTCAAGCTGAAGGATCTGGGTCTTAAGTCACCTATTTAACTGACTTTTGGACTTCCTGACAGCCACATATCCCCCACCCTCAGCACTGGCACGCCACAGGAATGTGTGCGCTCAGCTCCTCCTTGTACTCCCTGTTCACCTATTGGAGCTCGACTTAGAGCAGTCACGTTTTCAAGTTTGTTGATACAGCCATCCTGGGACACACAGTGACACCTCATGGAGAGGTGGTCAGGTCACTTTCAACATGGTACAATGAAAGTCCCTCACTGAAGACCAAGGAGAATGAATTGGTGCTTTGGAGAGAACAAAAAGAGAAAAAGTCTACAGCCAGCTAATTTTACTGGAGCAGTTTAGGGAAAGTACTTTGAAGGGTATTCAAGCCAGAGGTGGGACTTGAACCTGTGACCTTTAGGTCTGAAGGCAGTAGCCTTTGGGGACTACGATACCAGCAGTGCTGCATTTTGAGGAATGCATCTTGCCAGTCAATACAAAGAAACAAAGCGGCAGGGAATCAACTTCAGAACAAAGTCGACTCAAGCTGATTTTTGTTAAGATTTATTCTGAATTCAGTTTTGCCATCAGCACAAAGAGGCAAAGTCAACTTCACAGAACTGCATGAGCCTTGAGTTCAGGCAGTGAAGACAGATCCTTTGAGATGTTGCAACAGCTCTGCAGTGTACAAGCAGCATCATGGTGCAGTTTCCCCTCAAAAGCAGCCATCCTCATGGCATGGCTAATAGTGATCCCGAATAACGATGGGTCCAGCAACAGCTTCTCCTTTGAAGTCTGGAAAGGAAAGGATTATTTAGCCCCAAATTCAAATAAATGAATCATCAATCAATATCACAACTGGTCTTACCTGCTACATTTCTTCCCTTCACATTACAGGATGAGTCACAACAGCCACATACTTGGTCATCACCATCTGCAGATCCCCACCTATGAACAAGAGACCACTGAAGTTCCGTAGCATCAACAACATGACAGTAGCCATTCAACTGAACGAACCTATTTGCGGACACGGAATACGAGCAAGCCTTGTGCTGGGGGTCGGCCCTTTTGGAAGCCATGGTTGCTTTCAGAACGCACGTGATGTAGATCTGGGGGAAGAAAGGCTGGACTGCATGACAAGTTCCATAAACACTCCGAGATGAAATATGTTGAGCCTGCTTCAAGTTCAGTCAGTGAAGACTGATATGCACTTACAGAGCTCCTGGTCTCCTGCGAGAACCTGAAGGCATCCAGTTGCATTTGGAGCTTGTTGATCTGCTTCCTGGGGAGGAACTGGGAGCGGGATCCAGTCACCTTGGCATCAGTCAGGCACCTGACGATGTTTGCAGATTATGGACAGGTTTGTCATATGACCAGAGTACATGCAGTCTCTGTAACAGTAGGGACTAATGGGGGGGGGAGGCAATAAATTCAATAGCCATTTTAGCATGCAAAGTGCTTCACTGATCATAATACAGTAGGTGGTACAGCCACACATGTTCACTAAGCTCCCTATACTAGAGGGGTTTCCCCCTCTACAGTGAGATGTCCTGCTTCTGGTGTCTTTTTTTTTGTTCCAGCATTATTGCTCTGGACCTGCACAAGCATAGTCTTCACATAGAGATAGAAAAAGCAGCAGGTTGCCAAGAACACCAGCCTCTTTGAAACTGAAAGTTCATGTGGAACCCATGTCAATTGGGTCAGTATCAGCATTCTCGCACCACCATGACATTAAGCCGATTCCTTTCAGCATAAAGCACCTTCTCAGCCTACATATATCACTGACCCCTCTGTATAGCCAAGTGATTTTACTAGAGCCATTTTTTTTTGGGGGCCCAAGTGTCTTGCTCAAGGGCATTATGGGCAGAGGTTGAATTAAAACCTTTGCATCCATAAGTAACACACAGTTTTGGTCACCACACTATCAGATGTCCCATGTAGTGTGGGAATGACTAGTAAGTGTTTGAAACATGAGGGGAAACCTTCAACAGTATGGCAGCCACATGCTCTGCAGCATGCCACAGGTATGCTCTTGGCCATAACTTTAGACAGCCCTGTGAACCAAATTGTCTCCATCCAAGGATGGCCTCACGCCCTCTGCATGCAAGGTAGCCGCTAGATAAGCATTAGATAGACCGATACCACAACAGTGAAAGAACATTTCCCTGCTTGAGGTATATACACAAGCTCTCGGTGTTCCTGTCATGCGCAACTTGCTTCCGTTTTGCAATTGCAGGCAATTCCTTCAGGATACAAGGGTAATCATTCCCTCGTCAACAAGAGGAACGCATCATTACATCCAACCCCTATTTCAGGCTACAGCCAATACAGAGAGGGAAATGACAGCATTGGAGAAGTCATACTTGCATGCAAGTACTCACCCATAATTCCCCACAAAGGCATATCTAGGGACAGACGTCACATCAGGTTCCAAGGTGGCCACACAGCTATCCACAAACACCCGCAGAGGCTGATGGTTGGCCACAACTACAGAAGCCTCGATGTTCAGGACATCTCCCAGAAAGTAGATGTTTGAAGCCCTCTCAAGTTCCCAGTTATCTAGAGAAAAAAAAAGACAGGAGCCCTTAAGACACACACACACACACACACACACACACACACACACACACAGACTCCAATTGAAGTAAGTTGGAGCATTTTACCCACCAGTCATGAGCTGGAGTGAAAACATCAAACGCTCCTCAGCAGACATAGCGGCAGAGTAGGGTACCCATGTTGGCATCACAGCATTGCTGCTCACATTGAGCCTCCTACAAATAGGAAGGAGTAGCTAATAGCAGGGTAGAGCAAGTCCTACATTATTCCTTATGGATGGAGTTGCCCAGGTGTAGTTACTCATTGTAACCAAGTTCGGCTATATATCAGGAATATCTTCCTCCAGTTCTCATTACAGAATTAGACCAGACTCCTGACTCACCTCAAGTAATGGCACTCAACATTAATCACTGCACCATGAGACCGCACAATAGGGGTGGAACCGAGTCCTTCGGGCACATACACCAACGTGAAAGTGTAGATCAGGGAATCAGTCACCTGCATAGAGAAGAGGAGGCTCATCTACCCAATGTCAACTCCTTGCAACAAGTACGGTAGAATTCAGGAGGTCCCATACCGTCAGCGTACTTCCACAGCCATGTAGCTCTGACACGAACAGCAGAACCCCTCTGGAAGGATCCTGTCCAATTGGCACACAGCCTCCAAGGGTGATTTCTGATGGCTGGATCATCTGGCCATTACTCAGCATGTCCTGCTGTACCTCCACCAAAACCGAGTCTTCCCTGCATTCAACCTTCACTGCAGAAGGTTGAGCCAGAAACTGGGATTTCACAGAAAGTGGAACCTGGGCTGCTGGTTGCACCAGGGAAGCTGGTACCGAGGACTGCCCTCCGTGAACCGGGAGAACTGCAGAAGCCTGCCTGTAGTGAGCTGGCAACACTGGCCTTACCGATTCAACCTGGGCAGAAGGCTGGCTGTAAGGCAACTCAAACACTGGCTCAACAAGGTTAGAATTCTGTACCAGGGGATCCAACTGCACTGGCCTCATTGAAGAAAACTGAGGAGAAGACACTCCTTGGGGTTGCTGGGGAAAAGGGTACCTTTGAGGAACCCCACTTGCCAACAGAGAGGACTGTCCCTGGGCAGCTCGGTGGGCTGTCTGTAGCAAAGACTCCTGACTTGACAGCTGGGGAAAACTGCCCCGCTGGGAAACCTGGCCATTACACAAACAACCCAACAAAGCGAGGCCCACAAGCCAATGCAAAGAAGCCATTGCGCTAGTGTTAGTAACCAAAGAATCATGAAAGTAAGTGCTCTTCCAGCCAATTTTATACCAAACAGAACAGCTGTTGTTTTTCCAACAGCTGAACCATCTTACAATTTGACCAATTTTGTTCCATCCCTGAAGCGTTACCCAATTGTTTCACTTACTGATTTTTAATCGCCTTCAGTTGCCTGTTTAGGTCTCCATTGTTCAAGGACATTAAATGTCCAGGATGTCTCTCAGATCATACATGTTGGGAGCTCTCAAAGCTACCAGTCATCTGTACAGGAGAGAAGATTCTCCTTGATGAACCAGATTTGGAGTCAAAGAGAAAAGTCTTCTTCAGTGACCGTATTGCTGGTGGCTGCATTCTGATTGGAGAACTGTTTGGGGTAGCTGAATGGAGTCTTTCCAGGGACCCTGTCCATTACATAAGCAGCCTAATGTAGTAGTGTAGTGTAATGACTATAGCAAGCAGTTGTCAACATAGGTTTCAGTCAAGTCAATGGCAATAGCTTAGATCTCATAAAGGATGGATCAATTTCTGAAGGGCTTTTTCCGGAACCAATTGCATACATGGGGTGGGGGAAGACCATTGGCTTTGCAAGTGTAGCAGTAAAAGTTTTGAGGAGCACACTGACCTAGATGTTGGGTACTGCTGAGATGTAGCCTCTAGAGATGAATTTGCTTATCAAACTTGTTTCTCTAAGCAATGAAGTGGGAATGAAACAGCACCCCCACCCCCCTTCATATGTTGCTGCAGTAGGACGTTTGTCTAGAAATGTCCTATCCACATAGGAGAGCTGAACTGAAATTGCCATCCAAGAACAGTTGTCAATTGACATGTAAAGTTAACCATGACTTAAGTGCCACTGTAATACACACTTGCAGCATCCCCTTCCCCCTAAGCATATACAAAGCCAGGCATTTAGTTAATCTTTAAGCAGTACACACACACACACACACATTTTCAGAACCGCTTGTCCCTTGATTTTGCAGGGGGGCAGCTGATAGTATAGTGGTTGGAGCTTCTGCCTTTGGACCCGAAGGTTGCAGGTTTGGGCCTCATCTCTGGCTGTAGCACCCTTGAGCAAGGTACTTCCCCTAAAATTGCTCCAGTAAAATTAACCAACTGTATAAATGGGTAATAACTGTAACCTTAACATTCTAAGTCGCTTTGGAGAAAAGCGTCAGCTAAATGAGTAAATGTAAATACTAGCAGTTAAAGGCTCAAGGGAAAATCCATAATATTCCAAGCTGACCAGGAGTTATTTACATGAGTAATTATGGAAGTAAGCCTCTTGCCAAGGAAACAGCCTTCAGTACTCCTCACACTTGTGGTATTGCATCTTCAGAGGGCTTTCTGGTTACAGCTGTCCTGTCTTTGGCTGAGTTAGGTTTTCAGTTGAGATTGGTCCAACTGAAGCCTTTTCTTGGAAATCCGCAATCAAAAGTACATTTACTCAGTTAGAGAAGTCCCGATAAGAGTTGATCATCTGCTACACCACATCCAGACTGCTACACTCTTCCACATCTCCCCTCTTGGTGGTCCCATGCCTGAAAGATAAAGTACGGAGGTTTTCGGTTCTGGCCCTGTTGTGGTGGAACGGCCTCCCCCTCTCCCTCAGAACTGCTGAATCTTTGTCCACATTTAAAAAGGGTCTTAAAACTCACCTCTTCCAGGTTCACTTCATCCATGACCTCTTAAGGTCAGGTATAAATGTTCATGCACTATAGCTAAGATCATGCCTGGATCAATCCTTTATGCAGCTACTCCTGTAATGTAACGTAAATGTTCATATCTCAAAAATTCTAGGACAGTGATCAGGAATCACTGATATTCCAACAAAGTTTTTTTGCAGCTACTCATGTGATGAACGCTGGTGCATATGGTGGGGGAAGGAGAAAAAAAGAAAAAAAAAAAAAAAAAAAAACTGTCCTTAAGAATCACACACTCACCCCCAGGCTGAGAGCACAAAATGCAACCTTCAACTCTGGGGGACCTGAGCGCCTACAAGAAGTCCAGGAACGACATTCAAAAGGTTATCAGTTTGGCCAAGAGAGACTTCAGGGAGAGTGGAGTCAGACTATCAAGGCTCTGACCCCAAACAGATGTGGTCTGCACACTATAACAGACTACAAAGACAGGAAAAGCAGCGATGTGCCTATGTCTGCCCCCTACTAGACGACCTCAACACATTCTACAATTGCTTTGAGGCAGGCAATACATTCCCTGCTGCGAAAATACCCGGTGACCATAACACCCGCCCTCTGGCTCCAACTACTCCCTTCAAGAGAACCAATGCAAGAAAGGTTTCAGGATCTGATGGCATCCATGGACATGTCCTGAGGGCCCGCACTGACCAGTTAGATGTTTTCATCGACATCTTTAGTCTGAGCCCAAGTGATCCCTACATGCAGACCACCATCATCCCCCTGTTTTCATGAAAGCTGTCTCCTACCTGAATGACTACTGCCTCACCCTGAAGTGCTTTGAGTGTCTCTCAGTGAATCCCACATCCGCTTCTACCAGATACCTTGGACTCAAACCAGTTTGCTTACTGCTCTAACAGATCCACTGATACCATCCCAATGGCACTACAATCTGCCCTGGAATACCCGAGGGGAAGAAGAAAGACACCTAAGTGCCGAGGCTGTTACAGCTCTGCATTCAGTACCAGTCTCCCTACAAGACTCATAGTCAAGCTGAAGGATCTGGGTCTTAAGTCACCTATTTAACTGACTTTTGGACTTCCTGACAGCCACATATCCCCCACCCTCAGCACTGGCACGCCACAGGAATGTGTGCTCAGCTCCTCCTTGTACTCCCTGTTCACCTATTGGAGCTCGACTTAGAGCAGTCACGTTTTCAAGTTTGTTGATACAGCCATCCTGGGACACACAGTGACACCTCATGGAGAGGTGGTCAGGTCACTTTCAACATGGTACAATGAAAGTCCCTCACTGAAGACCAAGGAGAATGAATTGGTGCTTTGGAGAGAACAAAAAGAGAAAAAGTCTACAGCCAGCTAATTTTACTGGAGCAGTTTAGGGAAAGTACTTTGAAGGGTATTCAAGCCAGAGGTGGGACTTGAACCTGTGACCTTTAGGTCTGAAGGCAGTAGCTTTTGGGGACTACGATACCAGCAGTGCTGCATTTTGAGGAATGCATCTTGCCAGTCAATACAAAGAAACAAAGCGGCAGGGAATCAACTTCAGAACAAAGTCGACTCAAGCTGATTTTTGTTAAGATTTATTCTGAATTCAGTTTTGCCATCAGCACAAAGAGGCAAAGTCAACTTCACAGAACTGCATGAGCCTTGAGTTCAGGCAGTGAAGACAGATCCTTTGAGATGTTGCAACAGCTCTGCAGTGTACAAGCAGCATCATGGTGCAGTTTCCCCTCAAAAGCAGCCATCCTCATGGCATGGCTAATAGTGATCCCGAATAACGATGGGTCCAGCAACAGCTTCTCCTTTGAAGTCTGGAAAGGAAAGGATTATTTAGCCCCAAATTCAAATAAATGAATCATCAATCAATTCACAACTGGTCTTACCTGCTACATTTCTTCCCTTCACATTACAGGATGAGTCACAACAGCCACATACTTGGTCATCACCATCTGCAGATCCCCACCTATGAACAAGAGACCACTGAAGTTCCGTAGCATCAACAACATGACAGTAGCCATTCAACTGAACGAACCTATTTGCGGACACGGAATACGAGCAAGCCTTGTGCTGGGGGTCGGCCCTTTTGGAAGCCATGGTTGCTTTCAGAACGCACGTGATGTAGATCTGGGGGAAGAAAGGCTGGACTGCATGACAAGTTCCATAAACACTCCGAGATGAAATATGTTGAGCCTGCTTCAAGTTCAGTCAATGAAGACTGATATGCACTTACAGAGCTCCTGGTCTCCTGCGAGAACCTGAAGGCATCCAGTTGCATTTGGAGCTTGTTGATCTGCTTCCTGGGGAGGAACTGGGAGCGGGATCCAGTCACCTTGGCATCAGTCAGGCACCTGACGATGTTTGCAGATTATGGACAGGTTTGTCATATGACCAGAGTACATGCAGTCTCTGTAACAGTAGGGACTAATGGGGGGGAGGCAATAAATTCAATAGCCATTTTAGCATGCAAAGTGCTTCACTGATCATAATACAGTAGGTGGTACAGCCACACATGTTCACTAAGCTCCCTATACTAGAGGGGTTTCCCCCTCTACAGTGAGATGTCCTGCTTCTGGTGTTTTTTTTTTTGTTCCAGCATTATTGCTCTGGACCTGCACAAGCATAGTCTTCACATAGAGATAGAAAAAGCAGCAGGTTGCCAAGAACACCAGCCTCTTTGAAACTGAAAGTTCATGTGGAACCCATGTCAATTGGGTCAGTATCAGCATTCTCGCACCACCATGACATTAAGCCGATTCCTTTCAGCATAAAGCACCTTCTCAGCCTACATATATATCACTGACCCCTCTGTATAGCCAAGTGATTTTACTAGAGCCATTTTTTTGGGGGGGCCCCAAGTGTCTTGCTCAAGGGCATTATGGGCAGAGGTTGAATTAAAACCTTTGCATCCATAAGTAACACACAGTTTTGGTCACCACACTATCAGATGTCCCATGTAGTGTGGGAATGACTAGTAAGTGTTTGAAACATGAGGGGAAACCTTCAACAGTATGGCAGCCACATGCTCTGCAGCATGCCACAGGTATGCTCTTGGCCATAACTTTAGACAGCCCTGTGAACCAAATTGTCTCCATCCAAGGATGGCCTCACGCCCTCTGCATGCAAGGTAGCCGCTAGATAAGCATTAGATAGACCGATACCACAACAGTGAAAGAACATTTCCCTGCTTGAGGTATATACACAAGCTCTCGGTGTTCCTGTCATGCGCAACTTGCTTCCGTTTTGCAATTGCAGGCAATTCCTTCAGGATACAAGGGTAATCATTCCCTCGTCAACAAGAGGAACGCATCATTACATCCAACCCCTATTTCAGGCTACAGCCAATACAGAGAGGGAAATGACAGCATTGGAGAAGTCATACTTGCATGCAAGTACTCACCCATAATTCCCCACAAAGGCATATCTAGGGACAGACGTCACATCAGGTTCCAAGGTGGCCACACAGCTATCCACAAACACCCGCAGAGGCTGATGGTTGGCCACAACTACAGAAGCCTCGATGTTCAGGACATCTCCCAGAAAGTAGATGTTTGAAGCCCTCTCAAGTTCCCAGTTATCTAGAGAAAAAAAGGACAGGAGCCCTTAAGACACACACAAAGACTCCAATTGAAGTAAGTTGGAGCATTTTACCCACCAGTCATGAGCTGGAGTGAAAACATCAAACGCTCCTCAGCAGACATAGCGGCAGAGTAGGGTACCCATGTTGGCATCACAGCATTGCTGCTCACATTGAGCCTCCTGCAAATAGGAAGGAGTAGCTAATAGCAGGGTAGAGCAAGTCCTACATTATTCCTTATGGATGGAGTTGCCCAGGTGTAGTTACTCATTGTAACCAAGTTCGGCTATATATCAGGAATATCTTCCTCCAGTTCTCATTACAGAATTAGACCAGACTCCTGACTCACCTCAAGTAATGGCACTCAACATTAATCACTGCACCATGAGACCGCACAATAGGGGTGGAACCGAGTCCTTCGGGCACATACACCAACGTGAAAGTGTAGATCAGGGAATCAGTCACCTGCATAGAGAAGAGGAGGCTCATCTACCCAATGTCAACTCCTTGCAACAGGTACGGTAGAATTCAGGAGGTCCCATACCGTCAGCGTACTTCCACAGCCATGTAGCTCTGACACGAACAGCAGAACCCCTCTGGAAGGATCCTGTCCAACTGGCACACAGCCTCCAAGGGTAATTTCTGATGGCTGGATCATCTGGCCATTACTCAGCATGTCCTGCTGTACCTCCACCAAAACCGAGTCTTCCCTGCATTCAACCTTCACTGCAGAAGGTTGAGCCAGAAACTGGGATTTCACAGAAAGTGGAACCTGGGCTGCTGGTTGCACCAGGGAAGCTGGTGCCGAGGACTGCCCTCCGTGAACCGGGAGAACTGCAGAAGCCTGCCTGTAGTGAGCTGGCAACACTGGCCTTACTGATTCAACCTGGACAGAAGGCTGGCTGTAAGGCAACTCAAACACTGGCTCAACAAGGTTAGAATTCTGTACCAGGGGATCCAACTGCACTGGCCTCATTGAAGAGAACTGAGGAGAAGACACTCCTTGGGGTTGCTGGGGAAAAGGGTACCTTTGAGGAACCCCACTTGCCAACAGAGAGGACTGTCCCTGGGCAGCTCGGTGGGCTGTCTGTAGCAAAGACTCCTGACTTGACAGCTGGGGAAAACTGCCCTGCTGGGAAACCTGGCCATTACACAAACAACCCAACAAAGCGAGGCCCACAAGCCACTGCAAAGAAGCCATTGCGCTAGTGTTAGTAACCAAAGAATCATGAAAGTAAGTGCTCTTCCAGCCAATTTTATACCAAACAGAACAGCTGTTGTTTTTCCAACAGCTGAACCATCTTACAATTTGACCAATTTTGTTCCATCCCTGAAGCGTTACCCAATTGTTTCACTTACTGATTTTTAATCGCCTTCAGTTGCCTGTTTAGGTCTCCATTGTTCAAGGACATTAAATGTCCAGGATGTCTCTCAGATCATACATGTTGGGAGCTCTCAAAGCTACCAGTCATCTGTACAGGAGAGAAGATTCTCCTTGATGAACCAGATTTGGAGTCAAAGAGAAAAGTCTTCTTCAGTGACCGTATTGCTGGTGGCTGCATTCTGATTGGAGAACTGTTTGGGGTAGCTGAATGGAGTCTTTCCAGGGACCCTGTCCATTACATAGCGGTCTAAAAGTACAAGCAGCATAAGGCTCTGCTGTGATCTCATCTTACCACTTCTAGCAACGAAATGACCTGCCCTTCTCACAATGTTTTATACCAGACTGATTTTCCCCAAAATAAGCCAAACCGCTTCCAGTTTTCAAAGTTTCAATGAATTTTCAAAGACTTTCCTGACACATCCTGATTGCCTTCCCTCAACAAAGGAAAGCATTTCTCCGAGTATCTTGATTTACACGCAATGGGTGGTTTGTGCACACCCATTAACTAGCTGGCTTAACCACGTCAATCAGCTAGCTAGTCCACATATTTACCAGTTGGTATTGAACTGAAAACATTGTGCCTTCACTTTGCATGTTAGAATTTTTTTGTGTGTGTAATAAAGGCTACCTGAAATTTAATTTTTGTATTCATTTCACAAGGGCACTAAAACCAGTGTATTCTAAAATTTTAGTCATTGTAGTTTGCTATCGGTAACTTGACAATACTAGTGTAATGACTATTGCAAGCAGTTGTCAACATCGCTTTAGTCAAGTCAATGGCAGCAGTTTAGATCTCATAAAGAATGGATCATTTCTGAAGGGCTTTTTCTGGAACCAATTGCATACATTGGGGAGTGGGGGAAGACCATTGGCTTTGCAAGGGTAGCAGTAGAAGGCTTGAGTAGCACACTGACCTAGATGTTGGGTACTGTTGAGATGCAGCCCCCCTTCATATTTTGCTACACTAGGACGTTTGTCTAGAAATTTCCTACCCACATAGAGAGCTGAACTGAAACTGCCATCCAATGACAGTTGTCAATTGACATGTAAAGTTAACCATGACTTAAGTGCCACTGCAATACACACTTGCAACATCCCCTTCCCCCAAGCATATACAAAGCAAGGCATTTAGTTAATCTTCATTCAGATGACATTAAGCAGTAATGTTGCTAGCAGTTAAAGGCTCAAGGGAAAAGCCATAATACTCCAAGTTGACCTGGAGTTATTTACATGAGTAATTAGGGGGTCTGGTGGGTTGGGCTGGGTCCTGTTCTCCGGTGGGTCTGGGGTTCGAGTCCTGCTTGGGGTCCCCTGTGACAAGCTGGCGTCCTATCCTGGGTGTGTCCCCTCCCCCTCCAGGCTTACCCCCTGTTTTGCTAGGTAGGGTCCTGTTTGCCGTGACCTCGTTTGGACCAAGTGGTTTCAGATGAGCTATGTATTATGGAAGTAAGCCTCTTGCCAAGGAAATAGCTTCCAGTACTTCTCATGCTTGTGGTATTGCATCTTCAGAGGGTTTTCAGGTGCCACCCCAGCTTGGGTGAGTCCCTGTGCTGCTGGGCCAGGCTCCAGCTCACCATGACCCTGCTTGGGACAAGCAGCTTCAGACAGCGTGTGTATGTGTGTGCATGCATATATTTATTAAGAAAAGCTAAACATATAATGAGACGTAAGGAATTTCATTGTTCTTCTATTCCAATGCAGATTAAAAAAAAAAAAAAAACTCTCAGATACAGAACAGTTTTCAGATACAGAACCATGTTTGTTCCTGCAACTTTGCACAATTGAAAAACGTTTCACGGATGACGCTCACTTCCTTGCAAGGTGCTGCTTTTACATCACTTTGCACATTAATTAACGTACTGCCTCTAACCGTAAGAGAAGCCAGGTCTGATTCCTTCATGAGCATCATGCACAAAATTTGACAGCATTGTCACGAGTCCAAAAAAGAAGGGGACAGCTAGTAGCGTAGTGATTAGAGCTGCTTCCTTTTTGCCCAAAGGTTGCAGGTATGATTCTCACCTCCATGTGTATACCCTCGAGCAAGGTACTCACCCTAATTAGGTCCATTTAAAACTACCAGCTATAAAAATGGGTAAATAATGTAAGCTTGTGATAAGTCTTTCCTTGACATTGTAAGTCGCTTTGGTGAAAGATGTCATCTCAATGTAAAAATGTGTACGTCACACATGTCTGTAACAGGGGGGTGATGAATGAATCCCTTCTCTTTCAAAATCCCTGCTGTTTGGGCCGCACAGCACAGAGAGTAGAGTACGCCAATCTTTTCCTGATCGTGCCTCCTCTCCGAGTCCCTTTCAAAGCCCTTTAATTGCTTTTAACTCAGTAGTGCACGTTACCGTCCCCGTTCGTTTGTTATTCAGCAGCGCATTGATGTCGCTGTCAAAGCGACCCATACGATTCGAACAATCTGCCAGGTGGGCCCTCTGATTGGCCACTCGAAAAGTTCCGCCGTGGCGCCGGCTCTTCTGCATGCATAATGACATGGCTCGGAGACAACTCCATTGTCATCCTCCTCATTAAGCCGGACATCAAAGGTCCACTCGAGGGGCTATTATTATTTTTCGGGGTACCTGCGTTGCAATGGCTAAGACGGCTTGTTGTTCGCCGTTTATTTGTTCTGAGCAGCGACCGAAAAGCGCGCACGAAAGAGAAAAGGCGGACAGATGAGCCGGGGCCTACGCAAAACAAAGCGACGCGATGCCATCGACGCGTTCCTTCAGCAGGGGCCGGGCCCTTTGATTTCCTTTGTTGGTGCGCGGCGTGCGCCCCGAGCCAAACGAAAGGAGGGCGAGACGAGAACGAGCTCGCCTTCGCGGGCCTCAGCCAAAGCGGACGTGCAAGCAAAGGAGCAACGAAATGAGGAGGGCAAGGCTCCAAGCAGCAGCGAGTAATGAAGCGCCTTTTGTTTTCCCTCGTACCCCAAGGATTGAATCGCTTGCCGGCTAATTTGTGCGAATTAGCCTGGCGCATGCCAATGATACTCTGTAATCTGAAGGTGAATTGTTTTGCATTTCATTACGACAGGCGCCGAGGATATAAAAGGCAGCCGCCGCGTGCCGGGGTTGTGCAGGCACAGCAAAAAAAAATGAACTTCAGGTATGGAAAAGGAGGGAAACGCATGGCACAGATCCCACGCTTTCTTTTGTGCCGCGTTCCTGCCGCGTTTTGTTTATTTATCTGTATCTTGATGGACTGTTTTGTTATTGCTCAGTAGCGGACAGGGACGGAGTCAGAGATCACAGGCGAACAACAGCAGCATCGCCATGGAAAACTGGCGATTCGAGGCATCTGTCATCTTCTTTATTATCTCTCAAGAGGTATTAGAGTTTGGGGCAACGGCGCAGCCATTCCTGTGACAAATTAACCCCAGGAAAGGGTGGAAAGAAGAAGAGGAAGAAGAAAGAAAGAATAAAAAAAAAGGCATCTAGTGTACTAAACACTTCAACCTTAAAGCCAACCAGTGAAGTGTTTCTTCGTCAGTGGGGGTGGGTGGAGGGGGGTCATTCTTGTTCTATAGCCCCAAGCCATCATACACACCTGAGTAAAGCCATCAGCAGACTGATTCCATGGGGCAGGTTTGGGGCAGCAAGTGGCGCAGTGGTTAGGGGCATCATTTTGCCATCGGACTACTTGACTTTGAATCCCAGCTCCTGCTGTTGTACCCTTGATCAAGGTACTTACCCTGAACCAGTGAAAACCAACCAAATGTGTTAATGGGGAAATAACAGAGTAAAAGAGAGTAATGTTGAGAAGTGGTCCCGCTGGCTGAAGACTCGGGAAAAAGGAACAGCAACAGAAATTACCCAGTAACTCGAATTCCGGGCACTGCAGACATCCTGGATCTTCACACAAACAAACCTGGAGGAGACCTTAAAACCCTTAAAAAAACACAAGATTAATGACGTCCATCTCTCATGTGACTCCGGAGGCCGTGCACAGGTTAAATGGATCTGCCAGAGAACGATGACAAATGCAGGCGCAAGGGACGATCCGTTCAGTCCCAGGGGAGTGTGTGCGTCCACTGTGCGCGTCCAGTGTGCGTCCGGTGTGTGCGTCCGCTGTGGATGTCCATTGCGCGTGTACCCCACCATCCACTTTTCGCACACCTGGTGGTGTTTAAGGAAGCGCTCTAAATTAAATCCCCAAATACGACCCAGGGTTTGATGTTGGACCATGACATTGGACACCAACATCCTGATCAAAGATTTTTCCTCAGCAGCACATCACCTAATAACCGCTTTTTATTTGTGACACGCTGGTGCTTGTTGAGTTCAGGGAGTTCAGGGAGTGACCAGGTGTGAGGCGGTGTGGGCTCTTCTTACGACGTGTTTCGTTAAAAACAAAGATACAGTGTAAGAAACACTAAATGAAACACAGAAAGGAGCTTTTCTCAGTAAGTGTGCCAACGAAAGAGTGGCGCTTTGGTGAAGTGTTACTGCATCATGGCACCTGGGTGGTGTCAGAGGGCGTTGGTTCGATCCCCACTTAGTCTGTGTGGAGTTTGCACGTTCTCCCCGTGTCTGCATGGGCTTCCTTGTGGTGCTCTGGTTTCCTCCCACACTCCAAAGACATGCTGTTCAGGTTCACCCATAGTGTATGAGTGACAGAGAGCGTATGTGTTCTGATATATGGATGAGTGACCCAGTGTAAGTAGTGTATCTAGCAGTGTAAGTCACCACGGTGAATAAGATGTGTGGGCTCATAACACTACATAGAGCTTGTTGGAAGTTGCTTTGGAGAAAAGAATTTGCTAAATGATGTCATGTCAACAGTAGCTGTGGTCTTCTTCTCTCAGCTCTTTCTTTATACTTAGGTTGCACCTGACCCTCGCTTCTTCATCGGGGGCAGCCAGTGATCCAAGATGTTCCTGTCTCCATGTGCCTGTGTGTTGGATAGTTTAGAAAAATTTCTACGTTGTTTTAAAGGTGTGTAAGTGTGTAAGCTGGTAGCGTAATGTTACAGCTGCAACCTTTGGACTTGAAGGTTGGAGGTCCAAGTACCTTCTTCAGCTGTAGTATCTTTGCATAACATACTTACTCTCAGCAGCTTCAATAAACTTGCCTAGTTTTATAAATGGGTGAATAATTGTGGGTAGTTTAACAGTGTAAGTCACTTTGGAGAAAAGTGTCAGATAAATGTGAACATATTTTTTTAACCACAGTGACATGTCAATGTTTCATATGCACTTTATTGCTGTCTTTATATTTTTCATCTTCATGGAAGATGGTTTGATGTCCTTTCTGTTCAGCAAAAATAAAATTTTAACTTTTAAGACAAGTATATATGCATTTAAATTGACAAAAAAAAATAAATTTTTCTCTTTTAATCAGAACAACCAGCAGCTCTGGTTAAATGGTTGCTGAAAATGGGTGAAAAAAAAAATTATTTATTTAAATTGCTCTAGTGTTTTGTTTAATATTTGTGTTTGCGGCTAATAATTGCATTAATGGTATTGTGTTTTGATATAATTTATTGCTTTAGATGACACTTTTTCCCTGAAGTGACTTTCTGTGATTTACTCATTTATACAGTTTGGTCATTTTTACTGCATCAATTCAAGCCAAGTATCATGATCAAGGGTACTACAGCAAGGTCTGGCACTCCAACCACTGCAGAACCAGCTCAGGTGGCCCACATCCACTAGAAAAAACATACTGCTAGACACTGACATCAGGAGACACCTCCTCAAAGTTTTGTCCCTGTGTCTCACTTGTGGTCCCTATTCAACACCACAGTCTTGGAAGTGCAGAACAACCTTTCCCTCCAAGTAACATGAGTTTTCGTGGTGTGACCAGACAGCTGGTAGCATAGTGGTTACAGCTCCGCCTTTGGGTCCAAAGGTTTGATTTCCACCTCCAGCTGTAGTACCCTTGAGCAAGGTACTTTACCTTGAATTGCTCCGCTAAATTTACCCCACGATAAATGATGGTAAGTAGCTCTGGAGAAAAGTGTCGGATAAATGAATAAACTACAATGATATAACGGAGACAGTGAGAGCTGTAACCTTGTAATAAAACAATCCCAAGTTCCAATCCCTTACCCTGAATTGATGCGGTAAGCTTACCCTGCTGTGTAAACGTCCGTATCGCTGTAAACCTGAATACCTCGCACCATAACATGCTTTGGAAAAAGGTGTCGGATAGATAAATGTAAATATCAGGC